>NC_091019.1:63679241-63984931 GCF_041296385.1 Aphelocoma coerulescens
TGTACATGAAAGATGTTGAAGCAAAGACCTGATCAGTTTGGTCAGTTGTAGATACAGATCCAAATGGAACTCATGGCTATAATGAAAAATAAACCCCACACCCATCCCTTCTAAAAAGGAAAAAAAAAGGACAGGAAGAGGAGATGCTTCCATAACAGACTAGAGAGTCTTCTTCTTTTCTCTTTTTCAAAGCAAAGCTGCATTTTTTGCCAGGATGCACAAGAACAAGGCCTGTATAGCACAGGGACACCCATGTGGAGCTAAGACAGATTTACTAAGCCTTGCTAAATGCAAACTCATACATCTCTCAGCTGGATCACTGCTGTATACAAGATCCTGAGCGGGCTGGCCCTTGTTTCCAGGATAATCACCCTAAAATCTTCCTTCCTTTACCCACTAGAGTGAATGTTGTGGTAGATCCCACAGCAGGGAGAGGAGTGCCCGGTGCTGTGATTGTCAGCCTGCCTCTGATGTGCTTGGCTGTGCCCCCACAGATGGAAAGGGAGAGAGAAAAGTACCAAAAGGACTGGAAATATTTCACGTTTGTTGAGCTCAGATACCTCATTTGAGTCTCTGGGACTGGTAAATAGGTGCTGAAGTCAAAGCACTCAGTGTCTGTTGGTATTTTCCTGCTGTGAGGGGCTCTGGCTGGTGCCCTTGGATTGCTGGAAGAACAGGGATTGAGGCAGTGCAGATTTTAAAAACATTGGCATCAAATCCTGCCAGGGAGGAAACTTTGTCAAATGAGGAAGAAGGGGAAGGGGAAAAGAGAGGAGGAAGCCTGGGAAACGAGCTGTGAGTCTGCAGCGTGGCTATCCTGGGACTCTCCAGCTCCGCTCTGGCCAGTCACCTCTCCCTGACCCGCCTGCTCCATCCAAACGCTTCCAGCCGGGTGATCCTCCTCTCCCTACCCCTCCTCCCTCCAAGCACTTGAAACCTTAAATCCCCCCACTGTAACACTCCTGCACGTGCCTGTCAGTTGTTGTTCACGTCAACTCGAAATATCTGCAAATAGCCAAACATGGAGCTCCTCCCTTCTGGTTCCCATCCACCCTGGCACAAGCAGCCAAAAAATGTGGGAATGGTGTGTGGAGAGGTGCTCTCATCCTCCAGTCAACACAGAAGGTAGTTAAGCACTGAAATTAATAAACAGGAGGGTTTGAATAGATCCCCAAGCTGCAGTGATTTTTCTCCTGGAAGCACTGATCCATACAGTTTTGAGTTGAGCACTGTGTAAGTTGATTTAAAAATGCATCCAGTTCTGGCTGCGGGCATCTGGCCTGGGGTGGAGCAGGGAATAGCTCAGAGGTCTGTGCTGCCCTGGCTCTGGTGCTCACTGCTGTGAGTCTCTGGAAGGGATGGATGGGTCAGTGGTCCTGAGTGCTCTGCAGTTGGAATGTGGGGCTGGGGCACAGATGGGTCCTATTTTCCCATGGCCACAGCAGTGGAACATCCTCATTATGGCTTTGCAGGGAGCAGAGGATGGGACTCGGGCAAGTTTTCAAACTGCCTGGTGATTTTGAGGTGTTGCACTTCAAAGATTGTTCCTTTTCCAGAGTTAAAGTTCCATTATCTTCTGACTCTCAGCCCCATTTCAGCATTCATAATGCACAGCTCCCAGATCGGCTGTTCTTGTTGGTTTGTTTTTTTTTTTTTTTTTTTTTTTAACAAAGCCTGGCTTAGGAAACGTCCCTTGAGACATCTGTAGAAGATTCTTGCTTGCAAAGCTACCAACTGATGTGCTCCTAATTATCGTAATCACGTTGTTTCAATGATGCCTCCAGCACAGAGGATTTTATCTTATCTTTGCACCTACAGGGTGTTTGTATTTGGATTTTCTTTGGAATGGGAAGTTGTGCTTAGAGTTTTGGAGTCTTCCAGCGGGGTGTACTCCCTCTTGCTTTAATAAAGGGTATATGGCCAAGGGAGAGGCAGTTTCTCTCTTTCCTGTCATGAGACACCCTGGAGAGCAGTGCTGAGGGTCAGGGTGGGATTTTCTCAGGCCTTTACAGGGTTCACTTGGGTCTTGCTGTAATTGTCTTGTTCTTCTGGCACTTTTAAGTTTCACACTGACCTTTAAATTGTGAGTATCTTTTTGGGGCTGACTAGAATAGTTTTGGGGTTGCTTTTGGTGTGGTTTGTTTGGGTTTTTTTTCCATTTGAGACATTAGGGCAGGAGGAGGAAGAGGACAGGCTTGTGATGGAGTTACTGGGCAGCAGCTGAAGCCTCAGTTCAGTTCTGGTTGCCTGCCGTGCCACATTGGCTGGCATTAAACCCAGATATTTGGGGCCAAGTTCTAAATCCAGCAAGGTGAATATTAGAACTGCCGTCATTTTCAGTGGGGAAATATTTTACTGTTTGGAGTTTTTTTTATTTATTTATTTTTTAATAGGAAGAAAACCTGAATAATTAAAAGTATCCCAGACTGTGGTCTTGTTTTCCATTCTCTGTTAGCTGCTATTTCTGATGCCTGTTTAAAAAACATGTGAAGCCAGGTTTCCTAACCTGGCACTGTTTCCTGCGCTCCTGATGCTTGCCTTGCTTAGAGATCAGTGAAGCAAATGAATCCAGAAGCTGAAAGGCTTTTGAGCCAGGCTCCTGGAGCAGAGCAGGTCAGGACTGCCAGAGATGGTGGCTTTTAGAGGGCTTGTAAGCACCAGAGCTGCTTACTCTGGAGGACTGGAAGGAAAACAATAAACTTTGGTTTCCCAAATGCCAGAAAAGTCAGCAGGAAACTGTTCACTCTGGTTTAGATTGCTTAGAGCAGTGATAAATAGAGGGTCAGTGTGCACATTAGTGGATTGGTGTAGGTGGTTAACATCGTTCAGGAGCTGTATTTTCAAAAAACAGCATCTCTGTGGTGCTTTATAACGTCACTGGTACCTTGATCTCCATGAGTCTGCTGATGCCCAGTTTCTTCCTGAGGGATTCAGCTGTGATGGTTTTGGGCTGGTTTTGGCTTTGTCCACTGATGGATCTCAGAGCAGTGCTCAGGAAGCAGTTGTCTGATTTTTTTCCTAGGCCCCTGTGAAGCAGATGAACGTCCTATGTCCCTCTGCCAGCGGAACTGTCCCAGTAATGTGGCTGTCACAGGGTCTGTGCATAGGACAGTGAGAGGTTTGAACCATGTCCTACCCAGGGATCCATTTTCCTGTGAGGACAGAAGAGAGTCTTTCCATAATGAGATATCCCTGTTAGTGCTGCAGCACCACAAGGTTCCTTCAAACCTTAATGATGAAAGGCAGAGTGAAGCACCAGCCTCTGGTAACAAGCAGAGCGCAGCACTTTGATGTTTTCCTTGAAGAAATCAAACGGGAAGTTACATTGACTCATGGGATTCACTTGCTAAGCACACATATATCATCATGGGTGGGGGGAGAGGGGGAGGTTTAGGTCATATATCAGGACAAGGCCCTTCCCCCAGAGGGTGCTGGGCACTGCCCAGGCTCCCCAGGGAATGGGCCACAGCCCCAAGGCTGCCAGAGCTGAAGCAGCATTTGGACAATGCTCTCAGGGATGCACAGGGTGGGATTGTTGGGGCCAGAAGTTGGACTGGATAATCCCTGGGGGTTCCTTCCAACTCAGGATATCCTATGATTCTCTGTTGGAGACTATCAAGAAAATCTAATGGCTTTGTGGAAGTCACAGTGGCCAGGAAATACCGTGTCTCTGAGAGCTGGCTGTGCATGGGACGGGAGGCTCTGTGCTGTTAATCAGGCACATAAAAATGAGTGAGGGCAGGATTCCCTTCCAGACCTGATCCCAAAGGGGCTGTCTAGAGGAGCCCAGCTCCTTCCATGGCCCACAGACTGAGGGTGCCTCAGCAGGACAGTGTGAGCTGTCCTGTGTGACCCTTTCCACAGGCATTCTTTGTGGGACTGTCCAGAGAAGTTTGGATGGGCATTTGGATGGCAAGGAGAGTCACTGGGAAGAGAGTCTCTGCCAGAGCAGACTAAACACTGCTTGCAGGGATGCCTTATGTGCAGGAAAATCCATCTTCAAGGTGTCTAAATATTGCTCAGTGTGTGTCCCTCCCTCATCAGTTAATTTACATGGAAACACCTTTTGGGATCAGCTGAGCTACATTTGTCAAACTTAACCAGCCTATTTGCTCATGTAAGGGCAGCAGTTTCCCACCTGGATTTTGCCCCCAAAATCCGTGGTGTGACCATTGCAGACATCCATTTCAGTGCCCCTGACAGCACAGCTGGAAATGCCTGCCTTGCTGCTGTGGGGAGCAGCTACATCCTGCCTGTGGCCACGTGTGACAGAATTAGCTCTAATCTCAGGCACACTTGGAGTGCAGCTTGGAGCACAGAGGGATGCTGGAGGAATCATTTCCAGCAGGATGCTGGAAATCCTGTTTGGTGGCAGACTTTGGGGGTCAATTTGCACTGGTTGTGGTGGCCACTGGGAGCAGGGCAGGAAGCCAAAGGCTCAAACTTGCAGTCAGGCAGAGTTAGGTTATCTCTGCAGGGCAGTGAATCTCTCAAGCAGATTGTGAAGTCTCTTCAGGAGGGTTTAAATAACAGGTCAAGCTCACATCATCCTCCTGCAAGGCTGAGTGGATCCTCTGCTGCACCAGAGAAATGGATCGAGTGACCTCTGGAGGTTTCTCGTTAGCCCTGTTTAATCATTCAGAGCTGTAGCTTTGAAGAATAACTTTTCTTGGGGGGTTCCAATTACATGAAATTACATTGCAGGTGCTGCCCTCAAGACCCCTTACAGGCTTAGTCTGGTTCTAGGCTGCAGTAGGGGTGGATTAGAGGAGAGAATTACGAAGGTGGTTCAGTGGCTGGGCCTTTTAGCTCCATACCCTCAGCATTGGTGGCCACCACCAGGATGTCTTGGAGAGCTGGCAGGCAGCAGAGGCAAGGTAAAATGTGTTTCACCTCACTTTTGTAGTGATTTGTAGGATTTGAGATTGCCCCTTGAAGCGTGATGCGTGTCAAACTGGTATTGTCACCATTGAAAACTTTCATATCAGTAAAATGCTCGTTTAGTTTGGAGTTTTGGCCACACATCCACACTCAGTGATTTGAATTTAACTGCCACATAGGTTTTTCTCAAATCATCCCACTAAATATTTCCCCAGGGCTAGTTCTGAGGCTTCAGCAAGGCTGGTCTAGGTGAGCTATAGTCTTGGTGTTCCACCCTTTAGGTCCAAATCCAGTGTTTCTTATGTGCTCTGGCTCACACAGTCTGTGTCTGTGATCTGCCTAAGAGGCAGGCAACTTCCATGCAGTATTTTTAGTGGATAAGTGACCAGTGAAAAACCCTAAATCTGGAAATAATTAAACTTCTACGTTAACTTTCAATGTCAGCTGAATACTCAAGGGAATTTTAACATGATGTATGAATAATTAACACCAGCAGTTTAAAGCAGCTTTCTTGCTAAGACTAAGCACTATGCAAAGGAAGTAAAATAAAAACACCCTTTAAAATTTCCTAAAGGGAAAAGGGAAAGTAAATAATTACTTAACCTTCTGAGACTGGTGAAATCAGAAACTTCCCTTAAAATTACACTCTCAATAATTTCATATTTTAATTGCCACAAAATGATGGAATTCAGTTACAATTCCCAGAGCAAATTGTAGCTGTGTCCCCCTGGTTGTGCTCATGTCCTTTCATGATTGTACATTTTAAAGGCAGAGGCCCAACATGTTGCAGTGTGCCTAAAAAATCCTGCTTTAAAAGTGAAATTACCGTTTCAAGGTAAAATGTCATATAAAAGCTTGAAGTCATATCCAGCTTTCCTGGAGGAGGAGTGTTGTTCCATTCTAGTATTTTTCTGAGCATTCATCACTTGCTTCTGTTGTGCCATAGGGATGAAGTAGATAACACTGGTAGGGAGAGAGTTGGAGCTGGTGCTGCAGCTTTCCATCTTTGTCTCTCGATTTTGTACGATTCAGGGTCTTGATTTTGCTCTCACCAGAACTCCTACTTGTCTTCTGTGCTCGAGTTCCTTTTAAAGCAAAACAAAAAGCACAGTTCTGCATTAAATACGTCACCAGGAGATTGTACTGCTATGCATGCTGATGATCATAAAGAAAATACTGAACAGATTTGCTTTAACTCTCTAAAGAAATTCACCTCCAGGCTGAATGCCAGTGTGAGAAATACTGGCTTTAAAAGGAGCAGTTTTGGAAGGTGATAAAGCCCTGGAAATAGGATGAAATTTCCAAATGCTCCAGAGCTACAACAAACAGCTTGTGGTAATAAAGAGTTGGCAAGGATAATCCCTGATTGAGAAGAGCTTCTAGAGGATGGAGCAAAATAAAGTCACTTATTATCAGTTTAAAGTCTGGCCTTGTTAGTGAAGTCAGTTTTTTCATGGGATCATAGAACAGTCAAAGGCATCTTAAAGACCATCCCATTCCAACCCCCTGCCATGGACAGGGACACCTTCCACTAGACCAGGATGCTCCAAAGGAGTTCCTGCTGCAGGGTTCCTTACCTGTGTGGCCAGGTGATTCAGAGAGTTTCATTTGATGGTGACTTGTATCTGGTTAGCATCTATCAGAGTCAATCTGCTCAGTGGAGGACAGCTCAGCCTACAAATCTCTTTTCTTTCTGTTGCTGCCTTTCAACAACAACATAATTCCATTTAATACATTCTTGGTGCTCAAAACTGAGAGGAGATGGGCAAAAATGGATACAAATGCATCTTGGCTATGATTCAGCTGGTTCTTCAAGTCCTCTGGATCTGAGGAGGAATTAGAAAGGGACAGTGTGTGTGTGTGTGTGTGTGAGAAGCCTCATGGAGGGAGTGCCAGTGAAAATACAGTGTTGTCATGTAGCTGTGGTCAGGCAGTCTGACAGCTCTGTGCTGCAAAAAGCAGGATAATGAGCACCTTTTCCTTCAAATAAGGGTGTTTTGGGCACCTTTGATTTCTCTCTCTCTCTCTGAATTTGTTCCTAGCTCTTAAAATATTGTTTTTAATTGCTGTTTTCTTTGGTATAATGAATAGTGTAGGCTCATAACATGTAAGAAAAGCTTTTCTCCCAGACTGGTTTCAAATGTACTTTGCAAGCCCAAACCCAACCACTTCATCAGGTGCTGAATTACAGCAATATGTCACCGCAGACTCTTTCTGTCTTCCTGCAAATCTATCCAGATACAAATATATCCAGTGTCTGCCCCAGAAACCGTGGGAAGCTGACTTCATTCTGGCTCCATTTGGCACTGCCTGGAGATGCTGATCCATGACCTTGCAGCCTGGAAAGCGCCTTGTACGAGCAGGAGGCAAGAAAAATAGGAGGCTGCAGCTTGAGATGGAGACACACTGCAGGTTTCCAGGGAATTTGTGGTGCAGGAGGGGTGTTTGTGCTGGGAGGTGAGGTGTCCAAGTGCAGAGGGTGGCTGGAGAGTGCACAGGTACCAGTGCCAGCCTTAGTGACACAAGAGGGAGCTATGGACTCTCCTGAGATGCCGCAGGGTTCACCCAGGCATGGAAACACGTGTGAACGGGCAGGAGAAGGAGCCTCCGGAGCACAGGAGCCTCTGGAAAGGCAGACCAGGCGTCTGCTGTGCTTGCCCTCCTAGGGTTGCTTTGCTCCTGGTTAACCCTAAGTGATCTGGAGAGGAGGTTGGAAGGGCAAACATCTTCCCCAGGGAATACAGATTAAAAATAGTAGATGGTTAGCACCTGGACTTGATGATTTAGAGGTTTTTGCCAACCTAAGTGATTCTGTGGTTGTTCCTGAATCTGATGCCATTGTGGAGATACGAGTTAGATGTGTGGAATTACACCTGCTGCCCGAGTGTTCAGCTTTACTGCTTATTCCTACCTGTTCATTTAAAACTACACCTGGCTGTAATTCCATGTCACAAACAGGCAATCCTCTAAAATTTGCATTATGTGAAGCTCTGTAGGCATCAGCTCCATCAGCAGAGCTTTCTGGAGGCTTCAGATCGGGTGCTGGGCGAGTCCAGGGCTATCACTAGTGCTTGGTACTCTGCAGATACTCAGTTTCCATATTCCCTGGCTCAATCTCGTTTTCTGGATAATAGCATTGCTCAAATTATCAGGTGGTCTGGAGCTCTGCATCCCTTGACCATTGGTCCATTCCCTGCTCTGTGTGTTTGCCTGTGCTTCTTCTCAAATATCCAGTGTGTTTTCACTTGAACGAAGTTGCTGCTTTCCCTCCCTGTCTCTTCTTTAAAGCTCTTTAAACACCTCTTGCATTTTTGTCCTCATTCTTGCCTTTCACCCCAGTTCCTGGGTGGATACTACGTGCTATACTTGATACAGTCTGAGCTATAAATAAGAAGCAGTTTGTTGGAAAGGAAAATTAGCAGGCCAGATTTTCTACCACGCTTCTAAATCTGTGCCCAGGCACCTCAGAGTGTGCCTGTCCTCGTTTCCCGAGGTGCTGAATCCTGTTGTTATCCTTGATTTCAATGGGGATTGGGTGTGCTCAGGACTCCTGGAAATCAGGTCACTTTTATATTTGGGTCCTGGGCATGGATGGAAGAGCCTTATCTCCACTGCTGTGTTATCAGTGGAGAGATTAAGTCATGGACAGATTGGAAGCTTGTTCCAGGTCAGTCCCTTACCAAGCAGCAGAGTGAAGTGGGGGGTTTGGGGAGGGAGGTTCCTGTATATGAAGGGTAGTATGAGATTCTCAGTGGGTGACTGTGGACTCACTGACATCCCTGTGGTGACAAATTGCAAGTTCTTGAATTCACATCCATCATTTCACTTTGAAATGTGGTCACAGGCTGGAATTGTTACCCTGATCTGAACACTGATGAAAGGGACTTGTCTGCAGATCTGCTGCAGGAATGTTCCTGGTGAGTTATGGCTGGAGGTAACCACAGAACTTCATCTCCCTGTAATTGTCCTAAAGTGGTGCCAGCTCCATTCTCTTGCAGTCATTGAAAGTGTTGCTGTCCATGGAATACAACAAGGATTCAGTCAGAAGCCTGAGTGAGAATTTTTTTAATAAGAATCTGGAATTTAGGCAAATGGAAGAATAAAGTTGTGGCAGCTCCATGTCTTCAGCTCAAATCAGATTGTCCAGCTGAGTGTGTAGCACTGTGTTACCACACTAATGAGCCCAACTAGAAATGCCCACAGAGAGAATTCCTGGTCTTTGATTTTTGACAGGCAATGAACTGATGAAAATCAGAACAGGGACAGCTTGGTTGTGCTCCTAAAAATGCACTCAGCTGTGGGCTGCTGCTGTTTGTGTTTTAAGTGTGTGCAACACGTGTGCATTACCTCAGTGATTAAGCTAATTGAAATCACAATTTCCAGCCAGCGCTACACCAATGCAAAGGGAGATACTTCAGAGGTGCAGATTTTCATATGGATTGCTTCCTGTACCAGGGAGCTGCTCCCCTGCTGCAGAACAACCACAATACAGCTGTTAATGCTGGGGGAAATATCAACTCTGTGTTTTTCCTTCCTGGGGCGGAGGAATTCACTGATGCCACCTAAACCCTTGCTGCTGTCCTGGCTGGGAACACAGGGAGCCTGGGCTGTGCTCTGACTCTGCTGTGGCCAGTGCCAGGTGTTAAAGCTCA
The DNA here is from genome assembly GCF_041296385.1 of Aphelocoma coerulescens. Classification (NCBI taxonomy): domain Eukaryota; kingdom Metazoa; phylum Chordata; class Aves; order Passeriformes; family Corvidae; genus Aphelocoma; species Aphelocoma coerulescens. Next base: position 63,688,775 of record NC_091019.1, read on the forward strand.
GAGAGACTGGGTTGGTCTGGGAACCCTGCCTGGTGCTTTTCAGCCTGGTTTGGAGCCTTCAGCACATGCTGCTGGGCACCAAAGGATGGATTGCTTAGCAGCTCTGCAGCCTGCCCTCACCTTCATGCTTCCAAGGCTGCTGAGCCAGGCAGGTGTTGGGAAATGGGCCAGGAAACAATTAATCTTCTCTAGTTTAGGAATTTCTAGAAACACAGTAGGAAGATCATCAAAGAGTGACCCCTGTGGCTACTTTACCCATGCTGTGGCAGCTCATTCAACAGAGCATCATCAAGGGAGGTGATGGATTTGTTCTGCTGGAGTCTCCTTATGGGTTCATCTTGCTCTGGGATAAGTTGGGAAAATGGGTTCTGCAAGTGGAAGAAATACCTCACCAGAGTGCTGACATCAGTTTTGTCTTTCAGTCTGCTTTTTGCTTCAGTGTGGATTGCCTGGGAGCAGAATAAGAGGGAGCTGCAGCTGGACCTGGGAGGGAAGGGATGACAGAAGAGGGGCCAGTTTGATAGATCCTTGTTGACACTGCAAAGAGAAATACTTGCTTTACCTGCCACCACGAAAAATAGTTCTGGGCTTTTGACTGTGTTTTTGGCAGCTGTGCTTTTGTAATTAAATTGTGCCCCTGGTTAGGAAGGCACAGGTAGAGGATGATTAAAAGCCTCAGAGGATGTGGTTGCTGCATTTCTCCATTTACAGCTGTGTAAGCCAGGGCTCTGCTCTACAAAACCTGAACATACACAGAGTATCAAGCAGAAAGAGGTCTGCATGCAGAGCATCCAAAACAGCTTTTCTTTGTTAGCTCAAGAGCCTCCAGGTTCTCCCTCCAAGCCTCCTGTGTGCTCATATACCAAGACAAGTACTTGGCATCATGTTCCACTGCTCTGAGCTCTGCTGGAGGAAGAGCAGCTGCTTTAGTCTACATTTCCCAAGCCCTCTCCTAACACAGCTTTTCCCTCTTTGGAAAGAGTGTTTACATAGCTACTTTAAGCAAGCAGGGATTACAGAAAGAGGAGGTTAAAGCTGAATTTGGCTTATGGGATTTCTGAAAGCTTCCTCTGTTGCCAGCCCCCTCCTGGCAGTCCTTCTGGGATCCTTCAGGGTGGATATGGTCTGGTGGGGAACAGGAGTTCCTGAGCCTGGAACTCAGGAGCTTGTGCTCTTCTGGAAGGAATGAGGGCTGAGTTTCATGATCAATTTCCAGACTTAGTCCATGATGCCAAAGGGCTGGGCTGTGCATGCTCAGCCACTTGTTCTTGTCCTGTTTTTCAGCTCCCCTGTTACCCCAACAAAGCCATCACAAGGTTGTTTGGGGATCAGTTTCAAAACAACTTTCCTTTTGCCCGTGTCAGAGCCCAGCTCAGCACCACTCCTCAGCTAACAAGACCAAGTGCAAGAGGCTGCACCTGGGTTGAAGCAATCCCCAGATTCTTCTATACTTTGATATATTGCTTTTGGCATCCAGGAGAGTCATGTTAAACACCCCGAATCCCACAATGGAAAGGGCAGGGGACTGGGGAATACATGTAAAAGAGAAAGGATTGGTGAAAGAACAAGTGGAATGAAACCCTTGCAACATCCTTTTGCAGTAATTAGGTAAGTTAATGCTGAGTTGCTTCAAACCCCAGGAGAGGAGAGCTGGAGAAGCTCTCCTGGAATAGGATTCCTGGGAGCAGGGAAAACCATCCTGGATGGCAGATTTACAGCATCAAACCAGTTCAAAATACCATTGGTGGGACAATCCCTGAGGGAAAAGCTGCTGTTCAGATGAGAGCATGCTGTGAGGGAGGTCAGCCAGCTCCACTTGTAACTGAGCTTGAGCAGAATGGGGTGACTTGGAGGTCCTCAGGGTAAGTTCACTGGGCACTCTGGATCATTAGAGCAATTTTTGTGCCCTCTAAGTACAGATCTGAGTTTCTGGGTGTGCTGCAGCACTGCAAGCCTGGAAGCTGAGGAGGCTCGAGTGAGCATGACCCATGGAGACCTGGTTTTCCCTTTTTCCTTTTTTTTTTTTTTCTTTTCTTCTTCATGCTCTTTAAATTTTGGTGGAGAGAGTAAAAAGTGTGTTCAGTCTGAGCCTGCCAGGAATCTGCACTTGTACCAAGTTCTTGAAGAGAGAGGCCTACAGGCATTTTATGTGCATGAAAAACTAATGCAAGGTTTTCTTGCTGTCAAGACACATCTGTAGGAAGCAGAAGAGTCTGTGTGCTCTTCCAGGGCCTCTGCACCATATTGCTGCATTCCCATTATTCCTGGAGTGCTGCTTCCTGATGGGAGGGTGTAGCCAGGTGGGGGTTGGTTCCTTCTCCCACCTAACAAGTGACAGGACCAGAGGAAATGGCCTCAAGTTGCACCAGGGGAGGTTTAGTTTGGGTATTAGGAAAAAGTTCTTCACTGAAGGGGGTGGTCAGGATTTGGAACAGGCTGCCCAGGGCAGGGGTGGAATCACTGTCCCTGAAAGTACTCAAAAACCATGTGGATGTGGCACCTGGGGACAGGGTTTAGTGGTGAACGCGATGATTCTGGTCCCAATGTTCTTTGAGGTCTTTTCCAACCTTAATAATTTTATGATTCTGTTATTCTATGATTAATCATGGTCCCTCTGTCCCCCAAACAGCAGTTACTGGGAGGAGCCCTTTGGTGCAGTTTTTGGTGCAGAGAGCAGGATGTGGTGCCTGTTCAGGAACGCTGGAAATCAGCTGTTGTGCTCTGATTTACTGCATGGCTGGTGCAAAACATTGCCAGGCAGTCATCAGGGGGAAGAAAAAAGGTCTTTAAAAACCCCCATATTTTAACTGACATGGATTCCAGGTGCTGACCTGGTGCTTTTTGGAGAAAAGGGGCAGCCCCTCCTTAGGTATTTAGAAATAAGAGCTGAGTGAGTGACTCAGTCCCACAGGCTGTGGAAAGCTGTGCTTCCCCTGCTGAGTCTCTCAGGAAATGTGTACTTGACCTGCTCTGGCCACACCTGCCCATTCCTGCCCACTGATAATCCATGGCATTCAGGTCCTGTGAGCAGAGGGTCATTTTGGGCTTGAACGTGCCAATAGTTAGCAGGGGATGTAAGGGAACTCTTGGGTGCCAGATTAATTGTTGGGGACTGAGTCCTATAGCACAGGTTTGTTGTGCATGGGGCTGCCAGTTTCTCCCTGGGAAAGAGACATTTCAGGTACCCCATAAAACCACATTACTAAGAGGTATCGTCCTCCTCAAGAAATGCAGGATCTCTCCAGGAAAAGCCTGTTTCACTTTTGCTTCCCATTTTCTGATATATCACAGAATGGTTTGGGTTGGAATAAACTTTTTAAGACCATCCAATTCCAACCCCTGTGCCAAGGGCAGGGACACCTTCCACTATCCCAGGTTGCTTCAAGCCCCATCCAACCTGGCCTGGAACGCTGCCAGGGATGGGGCAGCCACAGCTTCTGTGGGCACCCTGTGCCACGGCCTCCCCACCCACCCAGGGAATAATTTATTCTTAAAATCCAATCTAAATCTCCCCTCCTCACTCAGCTTTTAATATATGTTTAGAACAGAGTCCAGGTCCCTCTCTCACATTGGAAAACCATCACCGGTCATGAGACAATGTCTGAGTCCTGTCTGCTCTCATCACACTGAGCACAGGACAATCCAGAGACTTGAGTAACTTGAGGAACCAGACTAATTATGGTGAATACTCAGCTTCGACATTTTCTTTGTGTCACGATTGTTTAATCCTCCCTTAATCCCCTAATGCTGCTCAGTGACTTTTCTTGTGCTATCTTCATTGTCTTGCTAATAAGATGTTGCACGTAGCAGAGATTTACACTGAAAGGTATTAAGGAGGATTATGTGAAGATTAGACAAGAAACACTCACAATAGGTTGGAGATTTCTGAGTACCCAAATTTTTAATTTCTGTAGTGCAAGGATTTTACTGGTTTTTTTCAAAGAATTCATAGAGAACTTCTCCTAGAAAACTAAAAAAGTTGCTACTGTTCAAAAGAATTCTCTTGAATTGCAGCACTGGTTGTGTTCAAGCTGCTACTAGCTGTATTTGTCATCTGGTTTTATTGTTTGGTTTTGGTTTTTTTTTCAAAAAGTGGACCCAACTTATGAGGGGGGAAAAAAAGAGGGGGAATTGAACTCCCATGGGATCTCTCTCTGCTGGACCAGGTGCACGTGAGCATCCTCCATGGTACCCCTGCTGATGAGTGCAGATGGACTTTGACACTCAGATCACAGATTTCAGAGGGCTCTGTAGGTGGTGGAAATTGTTTTGTGCTGAGCCTTTATAACCACAACTATTTAACCTCTAACTCTAAGGCCTGGCTGTGGTGGAGTAGGGCTGATGTCTTACACCTGAGATTTTGGGCTGTTACTTCACCATCAGTAAAACAATGTAGCTGGAATTTTGCAGGAGCAAAGGCACCCTTGCATTAGATCAGCACTCAAAATGGAAAATTAAAATACTTTAGAATAAAATAGCAGAAACCAAGGAGGAGTAGAGACTGTATGGTTAACTCTCAGAGCTACTGGAGATTAATCTTACTGTAGAACCAGCCACTGAATCGGGATTTGGTTACTCTGTCTTGCTTCAAAAGCTACAACTCTGTGTGTTGAGTGTCAAGCTGGGACACAGTGCTTGTGTCCTGTCCTGTGAATCCCTGATGCTCTGCCACAAGAGCCTTTCCCAAGACTTCACATTTGCCTCAAGAATCTTCTGTAATCAAGTGTCTGGTGCTGGTGGGTGTGAGGCTGTTTTGACTTTCAGGTATCCATTCTTTCCAAAGAAAACATAGAAATAATGAATAATAAATGGTACTTGCTGACAGCTTTTCTAACATTTCCTACCTGTCCTTAACAGTGGTCTTGCATTCCCTGTTCTATACAGGTTGGAAAACACCACCTGCAGTGATCTGAGTGCAGTGGTGGGATGCTTATCTGGGAATTCTGCAGAGCATCCTACCTCTGACACCCATTCTGAGCTCTCAGCAGGCTCCCTTCACCCCAGCTTTTCTTGTCAGCCCAGCTAATAATAGCTGGTATTTATTATTAGCACCTCTTTGTTATTAGCTCCATGAATACAGGTTGAGTGAGTCACAGAGTCACAGAGGGATTTAGGTTGGAAAATACCTCCAAGATCCTGCAGTCCAGCTGTTCCCCCAGCACTGCCAACCCACCACTAACCCATGTCCCCGAGTGCCACATCCACACAGCTTTTAAATCCCTCCAGGGATGGTGGTTCCACCAATTCCCTGGGCAGCTGTGCCAGTATCTGACCACCCTTTGGAAAATGTCCCTGTGCTCTGAGGTGTTCAACTCCATCCATCCTGGGCAGCCTGATCTGAAAATCTTCCAGCAGTGGGAATTTCCTGCCTGACAACATCTCATTTAGTGGTTCACTGTGCTCCTTGTGGAACAGCTGACCTCCTGTCCCACTGAACTTCCCATTAATGCAATTAAAGCCTCTTGGTCCTGGCCTTGTCTACACGGACATGCCTAATGAATCCTTTCTTTCGGGCAGGAAAATGCACATGAAGACGACTGGAACTAGATGATCTTTAAGGTCCCTTTCAACCCAAACCATTCTATGATTTTCTGTCTCTCCTTTGTCTTGTTGAAGTTGTTTGATCCCACTCACAGATGTGGGGGGTTTTTTTAAGGCTTCTGATCAGTCTGATCCATTTTCACATCTTTACTGAAACTTCAGATCCTGCTTCAAAAGCTCTGGGAATTCTGCACCCGGCCTTTAGAATCAGAAGGGCTGGAAAAGGTAATGCTGCACCACTAACATGGCAACAAACTTCATCTTATGTTGTAATTTTTCCTAAAAATTATTTCTATTTCTTCGTCCAAGGAACTTTCTGATGTCATCTGGAGTGGTAGGGGTTGCAGTGTTGGATGATGCAAGTTCCTACCCCTACCACAGAACCTGCCTAGACAGGAACATGCTGGTGGCTAAATTTTGGGACTGGCCAGCCCTGTATTCCTAACCTGCTATGCAATTCTGATTTATGGAATTGAAAGAAGCCCTAAGCCATCTAATTAACTGCTGGCTACCCAAATAGATAGCAAATACGAGGAGTGATTTACTGTCACACTGACATGCTCTACAGTCACGATGACAAGCACAAAATGGAAGTTTTCTCAACTCAAATGCTCTCTTGTGATACAGAAGAGGCACTTCATAATTGCAGAACCAGAAAATGGAGACAGCTTATTTCACTCCTGGCAGCTTTGTTAATAAAACATTGGGAAGGCAAATAATTATCTGACATGCAATTACATCTAAGCTGTTTTCCTTGGGGAAAAAAAAAACCCACAGTAGAAGTGTTTGGCGTCTGATTTTATTATCCTGTCTGGGAAGACTGTATTGGATATTTGGAATGGATACTCGATTTATGCTTTGTTATTGAGCAGATTGAGCACTGGTTGTCTACTTGGGTTGTGTTTTACTGCCAGGGAGTTTCAGAGTGGCCAGGGTGAAGTAGGAACTTTTCTCCTGAACTCTTAAACTTGGAAAGAGTTTGAAATGCAGGTTGGGGAATGCCCAGACTCTGGTAGTTTTCCAGAAGCTGGTGGCCTTGCTGTTTTGTCAGCACTTCTCAAATGATCAGATCACAGAACCAGAGAATGGTTTAAATTGGAAGGGACCTTAAAGGTCACCTAAATCCTTCCAGCTCGAGCAGGTGGGGTGTGTTGTAGGGAGTCTGGTGAGCTCTGCTTTGTCAAATGAGCTCTGTGCATGCTCCAGGTGAGGTTTCTGTGTGTTCCCCATGAGCTTCTTGCTCTTCACCATGCCTGGCTGTGGATAAAGCCACTAAGCTGAAATTTATGACTGAATACTAAACATATTTTGTCTCCAGGATTAGGACAGCAGGATCCATCCAGCCTGGCAGAGGCTCTGAGGCCAGTAACGCTGTGTGCCTGAAATAAAGTTCCTCTTGAAGGAAAAATTTCCTTTTTGGGATTTCATTGAGCAACTTTCTTTTCCTTCTGATTCTTCATATGAATGAGTTTCTAATGCTGGAGGTAACTTTTAGTATTTTTGTCAGCCTGAAATTACAGAATCACAGGACGGTTTGGGTTGGAAGGGACCTTAAAGCTCATCTCATTCCAACCCCCTGCCATGGGTAGGGACACCTTCCACTAGACCAGGTTGTTTGGGGTCCATCCATATTATTTTTCTTAAAACATCAAAATATTGAAGATGCATCAAAGTTGATAGGTTTGCTGTTTCCATGAAACGCTGGATGACTTTTATTGAAATTGAAGAATCTCTCTCCATGCTCACAATTAATATTTTTTCATTCCATCTTTAATTGCATTAAAAGTTTAATATTTCTTGCTGTATGGATATTTCCATCTTCCAGCAGAATAAAAAGCCTAAGAAGCTGCTTTGCCAGCTCTGGAGGCATCAGCTTGCACCTCGCGATCCTTGCGGGCGGGTGGTTTATGTTTCAAAATTCGCATGGTTAAGGAAAATCTGAGGTTTATTTTAATTGAAAATTTAATCCTTGTGCTTCCCAGGGACACTCTGGTTGTCAGGTCTATAAAATCACATAGTAAATTAAAAGCTTTCCAAAGGCACTGTAGCAGAAGATGTTGCTACTTTCAAGGCAGTTGAGTGCTCATGGAGGGAGGGGGTGGAGGAATCATCAGATATTTTGTGATTCCTTTCCAGGTGCGTGTTCTTAGGCCCTGAGGCAGAGGGGAAGGAGCTGGACAAAGCAGGGTCAAGGCAGGACTTCCATTGGGCTGGGGCACCAACATGTGATGTAGCTGATGCAGTTGAAGACATCTCTGCTCGTTGCAGGGGGTTGGACCAGATGAGATTTAAAGGTCCCTCCCAACCCAAACCAGTCTGTGGCAGAGGACCTGGCCACTGGTAGCCAAGAGACCACTGGCTGTGGGTTGTCTGAGTGTTTTGGGCTGGTTTCAGTGGCGTGGGAGCTGCACATCTTGACATTGTCATCTTGGAGTGGATGTTTAGCTGATGCTGTTTATCTTATTTCCAGGAATTGCCTGCTAGGGGAGGCTAAAAATAGATCACATTGTGTTTTTCTGTCTCAAAATCAGGGTGAGCATTAAAGAGTGAATTCTTGGACTGATTTACTGAAAATAGCAACCCATGTTAACACAAACCAGAGATCAGTGTATAAACATGCAACCCCCAAGGGTATTAAAATTTCTTGAGGTTTAGTAGGTATTTCTTGCAGTCATTAGGTGAGATTTTAGAGAGTTACTCTGCTTCTTGGCAATTGCAAAATACAGGAAATTCTGAATAAAGTTCATTTGGTGCCTGAGAGAGCAAAGCATAGGAGACTGTAGTGTGCCTTCAGTGTAAAAGTTCTCAATTAAATCATAGCTGCTTATGAGGGGTCAGTTTTGGATCTGGTTTAGCATCTTTGGTGACATGGACAGTGGGATTGAGGGCAGCACTGAGGGAGAAGGTGTCAGCAGTCCTGCCTACCCCATGTGGTTGTGGCACACACTGGTGGGGCTGGAGGACCCTCCCCTGCCTGGTAGATGGTGATGGAATGCTTTGCTGATATTCTTAGTTGCTGAGCAGGGATATCCAACCGTTTTTAAGCCAGTGAGAGTTCAGACAGAGTAAGTAATTCAGAATTCGATTCTTTAAAATCCATATAACGTGACTGGGCACAGCAGTGAGGTGAAGGGTTCTTTTCTCTGCAAGCCTTGGACGTTGTTTTGGATTGAATAGTTTGAATCAAGTAGCATTTGCTGCATGCTTCTGATTTTGCTAGAAGCAAGTAAAAGTTCAAACTGAAGTCTTGACTTTGTTATACATAAAAATTCCTTTGTAGGATACATCTGTTTTGATCTCAGTTTGACTGTTTGTCTCTTCTGCATCTTGCATCTAATTTGTATTCCAACAGGATAAAATGAACTTGGTAATGGCCTTTTAGCTTGTCATCTTAAAACACATGCTCAGCCTGGAAGAGACAATAAAAGTCATGTTTATGAGAGTCTTACAGTCTAATGATTGGGAATGGACTGACCTGCCGGCTGCAGGGACATATGCAAAGTGGATTTTAGATGGATCTTTTAGTTAGTGGTGTCAAAACTAGCAAACAGCACAGTTTTGAATCTGAGCACTGTTCTAAAATCAATTACAGTCAAAGAAACACTTCCATGTCTTTATCAGGCATTCACACACTGTGCTTCCCATTGGGAGCATCTGCCCTACCCAAGGTGTCTAAAAGCTGTATGACCAGGTGGGAGCAAGTCACATCACTGCTGTCACAGCCAGGGGAAGAAGTGTGTGCCTTCAGAGTTACTAATATCAGGTTATAATACACCTGTAAGAGAGGAAGTTGTGAGTTGTCTTCTAACGTTACCAGTTTCTCACTACTCACCACATAAAGATATTGGCATGGCTGATTCAAACTTTGGCATCCAGAGTTCAGTGAGATGGATCTCGTTACCACCATGGAAACTCAGTGTTGCCTGTACTTGTGCAGCTGTTTTCCTTTAGCAGTGATGGTTTGCCCTCCCTGGGTGTGTGATACCACACCTGTCATCTTCTCTGGATCAGAGAAACCTGTGGTTGCCTGGAGTTCAGCTCCAGCTGTGATGTGGGTTGCAGCTTCAGTGAGAAGAGTAAATAGCCTCTCCTTGTGCCGTAGGTCCCTAAAATATGTATGACTAACTAGTGCCAGCAGAGCTGGGGTAAGCCAAGGAGCAGAGCATGTTTTGATGGCATCAGCCCCTCTGTGCTGGGAGCGTGCAAGGCTTGTTAGCGGATGTGATTCAGCGCTCCTCGGTCCTGACTCTGCTGCCAGTGCTGGTTTGCTGTCTGGTTAGTGAGTCAGCAGACTTGCAGCTTCCCCCTGCCCTTGTCTGGATGAATTTTACTGAGCCCGGGGACAGAGGCTGCTGCAGGCAGCGCCTGCGCAGGGAGGGCAGCGAGAAGCGAACGGGATGTGGCTCAGAGGCCTCCAGCCACGGCGACTTCTGGCTGGGATGAGGAATCTGTCCTGAGCCACACCTTATTCAGTGATTTCCTTTTACAATAAAGCTGGGGCAAGGGAGTGGGTATGTCTGTCTCCAGAGCTTTGGTGAGTGTCCCAACAGTTCTTGCCTTAACTGGGAGCAAGTGTGGAGGGTGTAAGCCTGCAGCCTGGGTTATCTTTTACACTGTGTAGTTACACTGCTGTGATTCACACTGCAGGCTTCCTTGGCAAATAGGGACTCCTGAGTGAAAATAATTGGATATGTAGATGATTCTAGAATCATTTAGATTGGAAAACACCTCTAAGATCAACAAGTCCAACCATTCCCCCAGTACTGCCAAGCTCGTCACTAACCCATGTTCCCACATATCACATCCACACATCTTTTAAATCCCTCCAGGGATGGTGACTCAATCATTGTCATGGGTAGCCTGGTCCAGGACTTGACAAGTCTTTCCATGAAGAAATCTTCCCTAATATCCAATCTAAACTTCCTGTGGTTTAACTTGAGGTTATCTCCTCTTGTTCTGTTCCTTGTTCCCTGGGAGCAGAGCCCAACTCCCACCTGGCTGCACCCTCCTGTCAGGGAGGTGTGGAGAGCCAGAAGGTCCCACGTGAGCCTCCTTTTCTCCAAGCTGAGCCCCCTCAGTTCCCTCAGCTGCTTCTCATCAGACTTGTGCTCCAGAGGCTTTTATTATTTATTATCAGGACCATCACATAGCTTCCACTCCCTGAGAATAAGAAAACTTTGACATGTTCCAGGCTGAAAGCACAAAACTTGAAGCAAGCAACAACATATGAAGAACTGTTTTAAAGGTACCTGGAAACTTAGTTTAGTCCTGAATTTTGGAGGGAAATCCCCTTGTTTTCCTACTGTGGTGCCTTGCATGAACATGAGGTGAGTAAGGTGGCACAGGCCTGCAGATTTTATGTTGGCTTGTAGTCTTGCAGTAGTTACTTGGAGTAACTATTACACCATCCTGGTAAGTCAGTCATCACATTGCACTTGTGGATGGATTGGAGAGAGGGACAGAGCTTCCTTGTCTCTCTTCCACTCCATATTATTTTACTCTTTTCTTCAGCACACATAGAGTAGAGGTAGAGAGCACAGAGGAAGGATCAGAATTGCAGGAGCAGAAAGAGATGGCCAAAGCTCTTGCTTGTGTAGCCAGAGAAGCTGATGCTTTTCAAACTGCAAACTTTGATGGAAGTTCTATGTTCCAATTCCACATGGTTTCACGCAGTTCTGTGTCTTCTTCATTTCTTGTGTAACTGCTGTAGGAAGCAGAGATGGCTGAGGGAGAGATTTGAAAGATTGCTTTGAGGAGTTGAATTTGGCTTCTGACTTACAGTGTTGAAACAATGGCTGATTCTCCTTTGAATAAAAAAAGGCAGCAGCTCTTGGATTCAGTCACGTTCTGTTATTAGTGCTGAAATTGTCTGAAGGAATCGTCTGGAGTTGCCTGACATTGTCTCATGAGTTTCATCCTCACCATTGTTAAGGTTCATTAATGATTCCATTATAAACCCCTATTTGCAGAAATGGTTTTCTAAAAGCAATCTCTGTGTTATATTATTATGTTGTTTATATTATAGAAATGCTCAAGGACTAGACATGTATTAATAGGGAGCCTTGTGATTGTGGAGCCAGCAATTATTTGACTGGTGATTATCACAAACTCTGCTGACTCTCGGCACTTTGGACAGGAGGAAAAAAATTCCTTCTGCAAATTGGGAAGATAATTTCCTTTGGAATAGTGGTTGTTACACAGTGCTGGAAATCCTCTGAATGCAGATAAGCAGTAAAAGCCAGTTAGCTCTAGGCAATGCAGTTGATCCTTTGGAATAGACTGTCATGGTGGAGAGCCTTGTGAGTCACCAGGGATATAATGAAGATGCTGAAGGAGATCTCCAAGCCTTTCAGGCAAGGATGTGCTGGGTGGAAAACCAGGCAGCTGTACCCATTTTTCTTCCCTGTACTCCTTCCATAGTGTGTCCCACTGGATGGGATGGCTGTGGGAATGGGATGAGGTACTTTCTCCCTACTTTCCATAGGGTTAATCACTGTCTCTTCCCTACTGTGTCACCAATAGAAAAGTGATGCCACTCAGTCCCCAAAGAAGGACAAGAGAGCAGCATTGGAGGAATGTGCAGGGCAAGATCAAGTGATTATGTCCTGCTTGGTTGCTCCAAGGACCCAAGAATCCCTTCCCACCCCTCAGTACAGTGCAGTCACAGGCTGCCTTTTCCATGAGGGTGCCACAGGACAGTTCTCACCATATGCCAGCCTCTTCTATGGGTGCATCTAAAGGATGGGTCTCTGCTTCCTCCCCTCTCCTCCTTAAGGGTTAGGGAAGGGACCAGTCCCTGCACACATACTCCAGCCACAACACATTACTGTGTAAAGCATGTGAAATTCCAGCACCGTGCTGGAGGAAGCCCAAGATGGAAAATTCTAGCCCAGCAATTCCTTATAATTTTCAAACCACTTTGGCCTTCCTTACAGCCAGTGACTTCTCCCTTGTTGGTGGGATAGTGGGGAAAGAAGGACCAAGCCCTGGGCCAAGAATCTCCACTCTCAGCTGCTACCAAAAACACAAGGACTACGGATAAAAGGTCTATACTAGCACCCTTCAAAGTTCAGCAGCTTTGCCAGAAGATTATGGTAGAGCTAAGCTGCCTTTCAGGTCTTTCCCTTTTTATTTCCCATTGTTCCTGTAACAAATACCTTGAATATAAATGGTAAAGGTTTCTCCCTACAAATTCTTGGATAAGACTTGATAGTTGATCTCTTGGTGAAGAGTTCTGGAGCCAGGGCTCTTTAGAGGTGTCAGTAACCACTTCCTGGCAAAGGAAGCTCCCAGCACAGTGTTGGTTGCACAAGGGAGTGGGAACTTCCAAGAGTTCCAGAAGTTGTGTGGGTTGACACCAGTTTGCTCAGTGAAACTCTTCCATTGCACCAAGTGAACAACTTCCAAAAATATTAATAGTAATAATAAGGAAGTGGAAGAGAGAGAAGGTGTCAGGGAAGGAGGGACAAAACATGTCCTGGCTGTCTCAAGGGAAGTGAGGAAGAAATGTAGACCAGCCATAGCCTATATATATATATATTTTTTTATATATATATATATATATATTTTTTTATATATATATTTCTGTATCTGTCTTGGTTGTGTCAATTTTTATAGAAGAGCCTCCTGCAATACCACTGCTTTATCAGACACAGACCTAGTTGTCACCTGTTCTTTTGCCCAAGGCATTCCTGATTTAGCAGCTCTATAGGACTCCCATTATTCAAAGTTTACTTAAAATAATTACTGTAATCATCTGTATATTGTCACAGTGTAAGGAACCAGAAAATTGCATTGCATAATTCCCTCGCAGTTGTCTGAGAAATCTCCTGTCTGCATTGCCAGCACAGCGCAGAGATTTGATGTGAAATCCTAATTTCCTGCAAAGGGGCTGCCACGGTTTCAAGTTCGCCAGGCGCCGCCACTGATATATTTATATTTTATCTGCCACGCTCAACAATTGAATGAAAGAGAAGTGTTGGCAGAGGTCAAGCATTGTTTGAACGTGTTGCAAATGGTTTCCCAGGGAAACAGCAAATCAGTACTCATAGGCTCCTGCAGCATCTCCAGAACAACATCCAGCCACCAGCCATAGCCCCGTGTTTGCTGTAGTACTCGGGACCAAGGGCGATGCAGACTGAAGCCAGAGTGAGCGCCTGAGTAGGAGAGCAATTCCAGAGGATGAGGAAACATTCGGCAAGAGTGGCACCGCTACCATCTTACAATGTTTCCGAATTAAATTCGCCTGTACCTGACGGTAAATGCTTTTTTTTTCCCCCCCTGTATATCTCATCCTAGGCAGGAGTTCACTCCGCATGCTCCTCCTGCTCCGTTCCATGCAGAGTAACAGGAATGCTGTGTGTGTGTGTGGTGTGTGTATTTTTAAGGTAATGCTCAGATAGCATTTTGAGCACTTTAATATCGTCTGGGATAAGTGGCAGTTAAATTTCTGTTGCCCGTGTTCAACTGCTGTGTGAGTGATTACTGGGGAAAAAAATGATGTTGAAATGTGAACAATGGATAAAGTTGTTGTACTTCAATTCTGGCTTTTAAAATTATATGAAATTAGGTCCTTGTAATGTTATTGGCTTTTCTGGAGTAATTTACTGTTGGGCTCTAGATTTATTGTTTTGCTGTAAAGACAGAGGCACCAACTTGTTTTGTGCTTGCTGTCCCTCAGTTCAGTATAGCAGTTGTCCCCTTAAAATGCTTTTTCCCCCCTCATTTTCAGAAGTGGTAGCTCTGAAACAATTTCTTAATACAAAAACCACAAGACAGAAATTAGGAATTCTTTTGTATGCTCTTGATAGGACATGAGAGCCTCATTTCTTTATGAGTGCCCACCAACTTCCCATCACACTTCAGAGTCACTGGGAATGTGGTGATGTTGTCCAGCAGGAGATTTGACTGCCCTGGTGGTGAAACAAATAGAAGTCAGTGTGCTGGAAATTTACAGCGGGTACACATGCTTTATAAATCAGAGGTCAAAAAAGAAAGCTTTCTTAAAAATACTCCTGATGTTCAGGTTTGAGTTTTTGACTTGAATGTGTGTAGAAATCTCAGGCTTTAACTGCACCGTTTTGAGTTATAATCCTCAGTGTCTGATGTTTTAAAGAGCTGTGTGGTACTGCCTGAAGTTGCTGCTTGTGCCAGAAATGAGCAGTTTTCCCAGCAGGTGTGTCTGATGAGGACATTGGAGCTGTAAAACTGCGAGGTGTGTGTGCTGTCTCTGGTTTGAGCCAACCAGCAATGAAAATGTAATTCCTTTTTGTGAGTTGAATTCAGCCCTACATCCAGGAGCAAAACAAAGCAAGAGCCACGGTCCAGCGCCGGTCAGCAGAGCATGACTTCCAGTTCTTTGATCTACCTGGCTCAGGCTGCCTTCAATTACAAACAGGGCTGGGGTTCAATAAACCAGGCAGTAGTTTGCGTTGTTTTTCTCGGAATTGTGTGTGTGATTTTAAGAATTCTGCAGGCTTGGTAGTCACCTGGTGTTTCTCCCTTGAGGAAAAACGCCTTAAGGAAAGTTGGAGGAGATGACTGCTTATTGCTGGTGCACAGCACCAGGCTTTAGGACGTGTGATATTGTAATTCATACCCTCACCTGCTTTTTTAGGAGCAGTGTTACAGCCAGGTGAGCTGGCTCTGCTGGTAAAATGGGGTGATTTGCTGCTCTTTATTTCCTGAAGGCTCAGGCCAGGCTTGTGTCACGCTGGGTGCTGAATGCAGAGGATTAAAGATTGTCCCTGCCTCACAGGGGCCCTAGACAAGCTGTGGTTCACCAGTCCAGCTGCTGTCAAGTGCCTCTGTTGGACCTGTCTTAACCTTCTGCCCATGCTGGGCTGCAGCAGCAGCATCAAAACTGCACTGCCTGGTTCCTCAGGGAGGTAAAATCCAGTCTTTGTAGGAAGAAAGGGCAATAGACTGGAAGTAACTACATGACAGCACTTGTCATATCCAACAGGCTGCAAATGGAAAGGTTCTTGCTCGGGATGGACCTGGTCAAGCTGAATTAATACTGGACCCATACATTAAATGTGTGTGCAGGTGGTTTTTACAGATCAGCAAAGATTTTAGCATGAATTCCCAAAGAATCCTAATGGGATAGGGCAGCCAGCTTCCCAAGAGCAGTGCATCTATCCCCCCTTTCTTTCCCAAGCATGGGAGGGCACATGGAAGAGATGTAAGAGCAACTTGGGCTGTGGGCCAGTGTGCTCTGTGTGGGCAGTTTTCACACAGCTGAGGTTTGTGGCTTCCTAGGTACCTCGTGATAAAACCACAGGAACGGCTGACTCCTGGAGAGTGGAGTGGAATCCAGGCAAGAAGGCTCCTTCAGTAGTGAAGAGACACCCAGTGCTTGGAGATAAGTGGTCAGAAAGTCCTGCTCATGTGGAAAGAAATGGAGCAGAGACAGCTGCCCAGAAGGGTTGGCACGTGGGTGAGTGGTTCTGGAGGATGTGAGGTGTGTGCCAAGCTGGCACCACAGCCACCAAATCCTCTGGAGAACGTGTCTTCACCTCAGCCTGGCCAGCCCCCACTCCCCAGCATCAGCCAGGTGTGTGGCATGGACACTGCATGGAGGAGACCTGTCCCAAAAATGCCACCATGGAAAGGCAGGGATGAGACCTGTCAGGGCAATTACCTCAAGGGTGTTGGAGAAAACAGATGGAAGTATCTCCTAGGATTGTGAAATGCAGGGATACGGTGATAAATCCCTGCTGTTGCCCCAGCTGCTTACCTGGAAAATGTTCCTTTAACCCACCCTTCTTGAAATGTGCTTTATTAGCCTCTAAGTCAGGCAAGGAAATTGAAACATGTGCTCAATGTACTGCAGTGCTGCCATGGCCTGAGTCTGAAGCAGTCAGGCTTGGACTCATCCACATCCATCTAAATATAAGTCTTGGTGAGTACCAAGAAAGTTGTCAGAGCCTCCTGGAATCAGCAGGAGATCTGGGCACCTCCAGGAGGTGACTGACCTCCCCAGATTGGTATCTGGAATGAACCACTCCCTGGAGGCACTCGAGTTTGTGTAGTGTAGGTCAACACTATCAAATACAAATCCAAAGTGTTGCTGAGCTGTCTGTCAGTGTGACGGCTGCCTTTGTGGATCTTGGGAGATCCATGAACCAGCCTGGATTTATTGCAGTGTTTCTTGAAAGTGGAAGCTATATTGTAATTATTTGTTAATGAGATACATATGAGTGATATCTGGACTGTCCTGGGTGTAAATTCCTTTCACAACAACTTCATGTCAAAGCAGCCTCATGGCTTTCATTGAAGCTACTCTTGAGTTACGGCGGTGAAAGCAAAAGTGAGAGTTTAGCTGGGAATGGTTGTTCCTTTTTGGAAATTCCACCAAATTCTAGCAATGGCAAGATTGATTTTCAGAGGATTTTTTTTTTTATGGATTGTTAGCCTTTTGGTTTGGAGTAGAGTGTATAAATTGTGAAACAATTGGAAGCACATCTGATACAATTCATTACAAAATTTATAGCAGAGGGCTTTTTTAATGGGATGGTGTGCAGCTTTGAATCAAATGATTTGTGTTTATCTTGCTCAGTCAATGGTGGAGTGGTGGGAAGATGGTCTGATCCCAGGCCACTGAATCCTGAGATTGGCTTGAATTGGGGTCGGATCAGGTATATCTGGAGTGGAAAAAACATTTAGTCTGATGCAGCAAAGGATATCCCTTTGAACGTGTGAGTCCCAAAGGTCTCACTCAGGAGTTGTCACTGAGGTGGTCTCAGAGGACTGTTTATGTAAGCACAAACTTAAAATAAAGCCCTGGTTCTGCAATAAGGAGACAAAAGGTCTTAAGTTCCAGTGTTGTTCCCTCAGACAGGAGGTGTTGCCTCCACCTGAATAAAAACATCTGTCAGTCCAGCTGCCTGCTCCTCACAGAGTACTCTGGTGTGGGACCATCCCTGTTGTCCTTCTCAGGGGCTGAGCCAAAGCTCACCAAAATCAGTTGCTCTTCCCAGGAGCTGTGTGAGATTGGATCCGTCCGCGTGGTCTGGAGTCGTTCACTGGCGTGGGCTTTGCTTGGCTGGACAGTGGGGTGCAGACACACTTCTGGGTGCCCCTGTGCTGCCTCCTCTTCCTCTGCAGCTTGGCCTGGCTTCCCCCAGCAGCTCTTAGCCAGGAATTTGCTCTCTGTGACATTTATGGTGTGGGAGGGAGAGTATTTGTGTGCCTGGTCCTGCCCTTCCCAGGCTGTGTTCCAGATACCACGTCCAGGGGTTAAGGAAGGAGCAATAAGGAGAGGCTTTTTGCTTGGGAAAAGTTCTGTGCTGAAGAAGGAGATGTCCATACCCTCCCCACAGGAGGTCAGACTGTCCAGACTCCAGAGCTGTCAGGGTTAATTACAAGATTTCAACACAGTGTTTGTATCTCAGTGGTGATGCCAGCAACGTTTTCTGACAGCAGAATTCAGTCCAAAACATTCCGCTCCAAGTGGATGTTCTAATTTTTTTTTTTTGTGGGTCATTTTGTGTTGTAGAAGTTTTGATTTCAACATATAAAAATCATTCTTCGTTTGCACCACTTCCTTCTACATTCCTTCAAAATCTAAGTATGCTGTCATGCCCAGTAACTTTAAAATATGAGTAGCCACTGTGTTTCAAAATGCATATTCCAGCTGCCAGTTCCACCACAGATGTTCTCAAATAAGCCTCTTTCCCAGGATCTGTTCTGACACTCCCACACTGGTGCTGGTGTGTTATTTTTGGTGTCAAATCAATGAAATTCCTTGTCCATGCTTAAAAAGAGGCAGTGATACAGTTGTTCGAGTCATGCTGAAATGAGAAAAAAATATTTCCATGTTTTTAAGTATACTTTCAATAAAATGTAGATAATACAAAGGTTTGAACAGGGATTTGAGTTTTTCCAATAATTTTTTTTGTATATTTTGAGGAAAGGCCTCGACCCAGAGCAATACAAACAGGAGCCACTTACTTCAGAAAAAAAGAATTTGAGAAGTCCTCTAGAGTGGCCTTTACACTTAGGGCCCTGGAAAAGGTAGTTCACAGCTTTCCTACACCCAATGGCACCTTTACATGCTTCCTGCTAATGTCTTTTTTTGTTGTTTTTATTGTTGTTTTTTAATAGCTGCAGCTCTTGAACATCAGGGGTGTTGCAGCCTGGATCCACGTTGTGCTGCTGTCCTTGGTCAGAGGCTTTAGGACACAGCACTGGATGCTGACCATGCAGGGCACATTTGCTGGTTGGCACAAGAGCTTCCATCTCAGACAGGTTGTTCAGCAGAAGAACATGTAGCTGATGTGCAGAAGGATGCCTTTACAGGCTGGCATTTATCAGGGTTGCATGTAGAGGCATCAAACTTGGAGCAATTAGTAAGGGAAACCCCATCCCAGAGATGAGCAGTAGGCTGTGGGGATCTGGGGGTGTGTGAGGAGATGCCTTTGTGCAACTTATGTAGTGACTATTTCTCACTTATAAAAAAGAGGGAGAGTGACTTTTTACGTGGCAGATAATGACAGGACAAAGGGGAATGGGTTTAAACTGAAAAAGATTTAGATTAGATGTTAGGAAGAAATTCTTCCCTGTGAGGGAGGTGAGGCCCTGGCACAAGTTGCCCAGAGAAGCTGTGGCTGTCCCATCCCTGGAAGTGTTCCAGGCCAGGTTGGACAGGGCTTGGAGCAACCTGGGATAGTGGAAGGTGTCCCTGCCCGTGGCAGGGGGTGGAATGAGGTGATATTTAAGATCTCTTCCAACCCAGACCATTCTCTAATTCTGATATCACTATTACGAGTTCTAACATTAACCTGGTGCATTTGCAGTACCGTGTGTGCCAATCTCACTGTCTTTCCATCCCGAGCACAGCCAGTGTGTACAAATACCACAGCTGGGGCCTCTCCCAGACCTTGGAGGTTGTATGAACAGACCTCAGTGGTGCTCTGACTGCAGGTTTAATCTGTCAGATCATACCAGGCACTGAGACAGCAGCATGGTGAAGCTTCCACATTGGCTGTGTAGTCCGAAATCAGCCAGAGCATCTGGGAGCAGACACGCTGCAGGTGCCAGGGCCAAGTGGAATCTCAGGTTGTTCACACAACTGACATGGACCATACACACACGTGGTCCTGCCCATTCCTGGCTGTTCTAATTAAATTCTGAATTGCTTAAGTTGCCAGATCTCATAGTGTTAGATGCAGATGCACTCAGCTCCTTCTCATCAGTTCTTTGTATTTCTTTTGCTCAAAACTGACTTGTGGTTTTGTAGTTGGCAGAGTTGGGCACTTCTTTTTGATTTTAATGTCTTACCCTCTGTCTATCCAGTTATTGCCAGGTTTTCTTGCTGTTTAGAAATTGATTCAGATTGTTGAGTTTCTTTTCCAGATTGTAGCTATAAGGGGAATCAAGGTCCTTATTTTTTCAGCAGTCTGGGCCCTAAATCACAAGTTAGCCCCCTGGGACTTGGTCCCAACACTGTTCCCATCATAAAGCCAAGGAAATGCAGGTCTGGGGGGGGATTTTTTTTTTTTTTTGACTGTTTAACTTGGATTCTCTCCCCTAACCAATAAGCTGGAACTGCTCACCTGGAAGGGTAATTAGGTGCAAGGATGTAGAGTGGCACATCCCTTGATCAGGTGCTAAGTGAATTACAGGATGTGAAATTGAAGTTATTTACTCCCCTTCCTTGTCTTAGTTAATTTGTTGCAAGGATGGGAGGGCACGTGGAAGTTGCTGAGATTCCTAGTTGCAAGCAAAGTTGCTGTCTGCTGGAGTGGGGACTGTGTACTGAAAGGATAATTGGCAGAAATTGCTGATGGTTGTCACTAGTAAACCACAACAAAAATATCTACTTTTTCTGCATTCTGCTCTTGACAATAGTTAATCATAGTACAAGAGAAATGCTGTACGCCATCACTGAGTCATTTGTTTTTCATTATAATCTGAAAATCTTTTCCCCTAGGACAAAAAAAAAAAATACTGTAACCTTCTCATCCCCTTCAAACATAAAAACTTCCAGAACAAGCAAATAATAAATGAACAAGGCATCACTCTGAACAGACATCTGTGTGTTACTAATACACAGAGACCATTGCAGTGTTTAAATGGAGAATGTTATCTCCAAATGCCTGAGACACGCTGAAAGGAACTTTCTTCACTGAGCAAGAGATGCTTATTCCTCAAACCTGTGTAGCATGCTGCCAGCAAAGCGTGTTTGCTTGTTTTCTTGATTTTGCTTGGCTTTAGTAAATGTAATCATAACTTCATATCCCTGGTCAAATTGCTGGTTCTGAACACATTTAAAGTTGGGAAGAGTTTGTCCTTCAATTTTAACTTCCCAGCTGTTGTCTTCAGGTTTGTCAGTGTGTGTGCCCAGACCACTGAGCTGGCTGTAATGGCTCGCTGTGGGTTTACACCAGTGCAGGGAAGGGCAGAATTTGATTTTACAGGCAGTGGCTGGCATAAACTAAGCTATGGATCTAAGTCACTGATGGTGTTGCATACCCTGCTCCCAGCTGTATGCTAACAGTAGCAAACAATCCAATTAAAGCCATGGCTAATCCAACCTAATGAGGTTTTGTTGTAAAATGGACAGAAGCAGCTCTCTTCACCTCTCCCAGCAGCAGCACCACTCAACCCCCTTTCCGTGTGCGTCCGATATTTCCCTGGCTGCAAAACTCACATCGTCTCCTTGCTGTGCATCAGTAAGGGCAGAATTTCACTGTGAGAGCCTCCAGCCCTCCCAGTGCTGAGGTGGCTGCTCAGGTGGAGCTCATGCACAGGCTGTGGGGACACTGGGCTCGTGGGGTGTGAGCGGGTCCGTCGCTGCGGCGGCTGTTCGCTCCTGCAGGTGAAGGAACATTGGCAATTCTTTCTCCAGGGCCCAATTTAGCCAGGAACATTCAACTGACGCATTTTCCACACCACACCAGAGCCGCTCCTACCTCCATCCATCTGTCAAAGCCCAGCGATTGTTTCCGTGGCACTGCAATGGAGACGTCCTTTAGTCAGTGCAGAAACAATGAGAGATCAGGAGCTGAGATTTTGAGGACACGGTAAAATAAGTCTGTTTTAATACTGGATGAGTAAAATGCTGTAGGTGCCTTGAGTGGCCTTTTGGTAAAGCTGCTCTCTCTCCTGATTACAGTGATAGCCAGAGGTGACCGGTGCTCTGCAGGGCTTTGGGAATATAACACACAGAAATTGTTCAGCTCACTTCCATCATCAGCTATTTAACCGTCGACTTCATTGTGTAATCAAATAAAGAGAATGTATTTTGGCGCATCCCATCAAGCCAGATGTTGCTGTCTCTGAATGAGCCAGCACTTTGTGTCAGTAATGCAGTGTCGTGAATGCACAGATGGCTTTTGGAAGGGAATTAAGTTACCTGTTTGAGAGGTTCTAAATTTCCATCAGGGCAGTTGGATAAAAAAAGAAAAGAAAAAAACCTCAGTCAATTCTATGATGATCAGGCCATAGAATTTAGTTCCAGGACTGCATTTTTGTGTTGCATGGATTATTTAACTGACAATTCATTTGATCCAGGACCAGAGGGAACAGCATGGAGCTGTGTGAGGGGAGATTCAGGTGGATATTAAGAAAAGGTTCTTCGTGCAGAGGGTGGTTGGGGAATGGTCACGGCACCAAGCCTGACAGAGCCCAAGGAGCGCTGGGACAATGCTCACAGGCACATGGTGGGATTCCTGGGGCTGTCCTGTGCAAGGCCAGGAGTTGGACTCCTTGAGCTTTGTGGGTCCTTCCAACTCAGGATATTCTATGATTCACTTTTAGTAGCAACTGTGAGACCTGAATCATTGTCCAAATGAAATGCCGTGGGTTGTCACAGATTACAATGTAAGATGTAACCAAAAGTCTGTGTTCTATCACCAGCTGTTAAAACCAGGTGGGGCAGTGTTCTTTATCTCTTCCCTGACACATCCCTGATAACTCCCTTCGGAAGGGTATCTTCTGTTAATGGACCATCATCAAGCCTTCCTGCATGACTCATAAAATTACATCATCCCATTGTGAGATGCTCTGCCCAGGGGGAGGAACCAAGCATTCCTACCTGGATATAATCTGAGGTTTGGAACACCACAGTAAGCCCTTACCTACTGGATTCCCAGAGGACAAGAGCTACATAACCACCACTGGACCTTCAGAGGAAGAGCAGTCCCTTCTACAGGGTCAGCTCTTTGACAGAACCATTTCTATCACTTCAAAGAGGGTGCAACCACCCCTTAACGGGACTGTGACTGCCACCGCCCTGCCCAGCAGGGTGTCAGGTCCTATCCTGACTCTGTCAGGTTAAGCCAGTGTTTCTGTATTATTGCCTTGTTACATATACTAGTAAAGAACTGTTATTCCTATTTCTTATATCTTTGTCTGAAAGCCCCTTAATTTCAAAATTATAGTAATTTGGAGGGAAGGGGGTTACATTTTTCCATTCCAAGGGAGGCTCCTGCCTTCCTTAGCAGACCCCTGTCTTTCAAACCAAGACAGTTGTTTTTTTTTTTGTTCCAAGCACTGCTGTCACATGCTAAAGATGTCATATGCTTGAAGAGGATCTGAAGAGAGTTGAGCTTGAACCTTAGAGTTTAATCCTTCTCTGCAAGCTGCCTGGAAGATAGCAAAGGGATTTTTCTAGCCAAGGCGAGGACACATTTTCTCACTGTGTGAGTTGCACCTGGAAACCCATACATGGGCAGAAAGCCACAAGTCATGTATTGCATTTTTCAGAGGGGCAAGGGAGCTGTGCATTGTTTACAGGTGGTTGGTGAAAATGCTTGTGAGGACCAGCATGTGCTTCTTCTTCCTGGCCTGAGTGGACACAATGGCAGCAGCAGATGATGGTCACCTCCTCCCCCAGCTGGGACTCAGAATGATGTTAAAAAATGTGGAAAGGCTGGACTTGAGTGATAGTAATCATGTGGTTTAGGTTAGTCACAAGCATAATTACCTTGCTAAATCAAAGTACACTGGGATATGTGTATAATAATTAATGCAAGATGGGGACAGACTTTGTTAGAGTCATGGGGAAAGCCATGTGTTTGCCCTGCTGGTTTCCCTTTGGTCTCTGTGTGCAGAGAAATGGCCTTACTTCTTAAGCTATAAAGCATCGACATTTGCAGGGCAAGGAAATAGATTTGCTGAAACAGATTAATAAGCTAAAAGTAATTGTAAAAAAATGGGAAAGAGCATGGATTTGTTTTCATTCAATAATGAAAAGTAATCCAGGTGGATTTGGTGCATTAAGATGTGCAGGATGCAGTCATGTGTGGTACTTTCCAGTTCTCCCTTTCCTCTTTGGTCAATCCCGTTGGCAGAGTCTTGCTTTGACACTCGGTTACAACCTCCAAGGAACACTTCTAGCAGCAAGATCTGACAGTCTGGCAAGGTTATTCCTGTTTGTTTTTTCCCAGTCTCTTCCAGTAGCATTCTCTTAAGATAGCAAAGCACGCCCAAAATGTCGATTCATTCTCAGCCTGTGCTTCCTGCCTGCTAAAGCCACAAACTGTGTAAAAAGCCCCACCCCATGCTGACATCTCTGCTTGGGGTGGTTGTTCAGGGCCTGGTTGGATGAGGCTTTGAGCACCCTGGTCCAGTGGAGGATGTTCCTGTCCATGGCAGGGGGTTGGAAACAGATGATCTTAAGTTCCTTTCCAACCCAAACCATTCTATGGTTCTGTTATTCTGTGTATGGAAGTTCAGTGGAAAATGCTGCTGCTGATCCCTCCAAACTTGGAGGGTCTTAGCAGATTCCTCCTCAAGAGCTGAGAGTTGTGAAGCGAGACAAAGAACCAGAGTTCCATGAGCTCTGCCTTCCCTTCCTCTCCAGCGGGGTAACACTGCCCACCCGGGAGGTTTCCTTGCCCAGCTGTGCAAATGGTGATTTGTTGTCCCTGCTGCTGGCTCCAGGTTTGGAAAGTGAGCCCAGCATTATCTTTCCCCCCCCCCCCCCCCCCCCGTCAACAGATACCCTTAAAATACGTTCAGATTGAGCAGCATTAGGTGTGCCAGTCTTTCTGGCTGTAACAATGAAATACTGACAAATGGCTGTGCTGTCTGATTGCTTCAGATATAAGGGAAGAAGAGTTCAGTAAATCAAGCAGAGACTTTCGATTTAATGCAATCTCTTGAATTACAGTTTTGGTCTCACCTGCTGGGTTTGTCAATGCCCAAGAGAAGATTCATGCTGCTCTGTTGTACCAGATACAAATAACTCAGAGCTCTTTTTGCATGTGAAGAAAAACAGTCTTCCATCAAATTTTGGTTGCAGGTCACCTGCTAGACTTCTGCTGAGTATAATGTGAATCTTGTTCTGAAATGAATCAGAATTGAGACATAACATATGTCTTTCAACATAAAGAAATCTTTTTAAGTGATGAACATCAAAACGAGGAGTGATTTGGAGCCAGTCACCTCAGTGGCTTCTTCTCCAAGGACAGGCAGTCAACAAACAAACACTTCCTGAAAATAAAACCTCTTCAAGCTGTGGACCTGAAAAATCAGAAATGCCTTTTTGAATATTTCGCCCCAAAGGTAGTGATTGGCTTAACCTCATGGAGGCTGGGACTAATTTTCAGATGAAAAATGAAGGTGTAACTCGCAAGAGTAACTTGTGAGATGTTTACTAAGTCTTATGAAGTAGGTGATGTTATTCTTGTTTGACCAGTGGGAGAGGTAGCTCTTGGAGTTTTGAAATAAGTGGAACAAAATCATGCAGGGAGTTATGTGGCTGCTAGATCATTATTTTCTCCATTAAAAAGTAAATACGTGAAGGTGAACGGCTTTTTAAAGGTCTGAAAACATCCGGTAGGCTCTAGAAAGCTCTTTACAAAGTAATGCTCATCAAAAATTGAGGAGAGGCAACACAGTGCGTAGCTTGCTTCTTGTCATGTAGGTCTTAATTTCTCAAAGTGGGTTTGTGGGTCTGTTGTCACAGAGTGTGGGTTGTTTACTGCGTTGATTGGATTTGTAGGACTTCACGGTCAGTTGGAATGTAAACTTGGGTGTCCCCCTTGAGTCAGGGTTCCCTCATACTGGACAGAGAAGAAAGGAAGGAGCATCTTGAGAAAGGTCATCTGGAGGGGGTCAGCTGCTGATTCGGTCGCTTGTCTACTTGGTGGGTAAAAAGTAACCTTGCAGGCTCTAAATAGGCTGAGAGAGGATTTTTTTTCTGTATAATTCCATATTTTATACATCGATCTTTGTTAGACTTGGTGAACCCAATGCAGCCTTAAGTGATTGTATGAACTCTCTGGCAAGAGTCCTATCTCAATTCTTGAGTCTTGGATACAGCCCTTGCTTTGGAATATACTTTCAAGTAGTAGTTGGGTTTGATGTTCTTTGCCCAAAGTGTACTGGAATGGCTCATGTTGCAACAAACGGTGTCTCCCTTTGGGATTTCTGCCACAGTTGTTGCACGTGTGGCACCTTACACATGGGGTTTGTGTCTATTTTTGTATTCTTTTCAATATGAAGTAGTTGGGATTAGCATATTAAATCCTTCCAAGTCGTGGCAAGGTCAGTGGCTGCTCTGGGTATGGGCACATTCCACAAGTTTAGGTGAGATGGTCACCAGTTGAAGTAGCAGCTGCAAAACAAGCAGTGGGTGATCTCAGCTGGCTGTGAACACACATTTATGCTTGCCAAAATGGCCTGTCATCCTGACTTTCTGCTGGAGAAGAAGACTCTCTTGTGCTGCTCATGTGTTGACCTCTTACAGAGACATCTTTGGTAAATTTGGGAGTCCGTGCATGATCGATCACCAGTCACACTGATGGATTCCAGCACTGCACTCCTTGCTGTTGTTTTCCTGATTCTTAATCCAGCCCTTCAAGCTCTTGCTTATTAAATATGGTGTCCTACTCACTGGAAAATTTTTCATCTAGTACTACTGGTATTTCTGGGACGTGGGTCTTCTCTGCTGCCTCGTGCCTCTGTCCAGCCTCCATGTGAAATGTCTCATCTTGGAGTTGTCTGCATGTAGCAGAGGAGGAGAAAGCAACTTCTCTGAAGATGTGGAGATTCTGATTTGGTGTCTGTAAAGGCTTAAAATCGGCATCCTCAGTCCTGTAGCAGAAATCTTCATCCAAAAGACCTGTGAGTGACCGTGGCTTCATCCCATCCAAGAGTCTCAAGGATCATTCTGGAGTGTGGAAAGAGGAACCTCTCCTCTAGAGAGGCTCCCAGCCCTGAGGGAGGCAGTGGTTCCTCAGCTCTCCTTCCCAGCCTAAGGGGGAAGGGTGACCTCTCCTTTGGCCTGATTCAGTGTCAGTGCTCAGGAAGGGGCCCACGTGAGTACAAATTCCTTTGACTGTGTAGACCCTATGGACGGAGCCATGGGGCTGAGAATACACTGCAGCATGGGGCTCTCATTTCTTCAGGGGGAAGACTGGTTTTCATGCAGCACCTTTTTAACTATAAGGGGGGAGAGAGAGAGTTAAGTATTTATTTACTCACTTACTTGCTTTATCCTGAGCAGAGCTAAAACCTGCATTTTTGCTGTGCGCTTCCTTTTGTATGCATTTCACTGCCAGCCTGTTTGAAAGCCCCGCGTTCCTCCAGGGACTTTCCAGCCAAAACTGATGCAAACTCTTTCTTCTCAGGTGCCTCACGATCATCTGTCATCCAATGCAAGCCAGGAGGCAACTGCCCCAGCAGACACAGAGGCATGACTAGGCAGCTCTCCCCTCTATCTGTTGCTGAAGATTCTGCTGCTCCCATTCTTGAGCTGCAGAATCGAAGTCCCTCGGGAATCTGTCGGCACAGCAGAGTCGAGAGGCAGAGCAGATCAGGTAGGAACCACAGCCTGCCAGAGGCCTCTTCCCTGTGTCTCTGGAGAGATGGGGCAGGGCCCGAGCATGCTGACGTTTGGTTTGCGGTGCTGCGAGCAGCAGATTCTCGTGCAGGTCCTTGCCGAGCCCGGGCGTGAGGCAGGAAGGCGGCACGGACGGGAGGAGAAGCCTGGGATTCGCAGGTACATGACGTGCGTTAGGTACCCGGCACGGCGTGAGGCACGGAAGATCCTCAGAGATGGTTAGCCCTAGCACACGGTTAGATTTCACAGAGTGGTTGTGTCTCCTCAGCTTCAGCCTGGCCACACACCAGGGCCCTTAAGAGTTCCTTCTCAAAGACAGTGACAACCTCGGCTCGCACCACGGATGGTCTGATGAAGAGGAAGAGAAGGAGCAGCAGGTGGAAGGATTTCTAGGGAAGACCATCACAGTTCAGAGCATCGGGCAGCTGGCACGTCAGGGCTTCCATCACCCACTTCACTGCAGGAGTTTAGCTCAAATGAACCTGTAGGTGTGGTGAACACTGAGCTCTTCACCACGGTGTCCATCTGGCAGCAGCAGGGATGGGATGGTAGCAGTTACAATGTGCAGCCACAGGCCTGTGAGTCTGCTAAGCCACACTGTTGAGGAGGACAGACTTTACATGAGTGAAGTAATTTAGCTGTCCGGGTTTTTTGGAAGGAAATAATTTAATTGCCCAAGTTCTTTGGAAGACTGCCTGTGTAGATACTGTGAGCAAAAAGGGGAGGAAGAACAGGTCGGATCTCCCTTGCACACTGGATTTGGGGAAGCTGAACCTTCCTCTTGTCACTTCACCACCAATGGCAGCAAGAGCCCTTCTCATGCTGGAAAACAGAGTGATCTCGTACTCCAGGAGTACTCTCTCGATGGAAAGCCTCAGAGGGGAGTATTGGAGGTGATCATTGCTGCAAGGAGTGGATGCAGCATCTTGCAGTTAAGATCATAGCTAAGATACCAGAAAACCAAATCTCATTTTTCCAGATATCAGGCTGACATAACTGTGCTTGCTGGCACTAAGGTACATCCAAAATCACAACCCATCTTCTCCAAGAAAGGGCTCTAGGCCACTTGAATAGTTCCTGGACATCATACTCTTCTAAACATTTACTTTGCATTTATTAATTTCCCTTTTTATCCTGATCTTCCCTTCCTCATCAGAGAAGTCTAACTAGGACTTACCCAATAGGTAAACAAATAAAAGAATATAATTTTCTAGGGTGTAGTTGCCAAATAGCCAGAAGAGTTCCAATGAAAAGTTGTAGGTTTTGATTTTCTTCATCTCACTCTTCTGAAAACTGCAAGAGAAAGGCTTTTCTGTGACCATCTTGTCAGTAAGAATTGCACCGTGGACCAAAGGACCATGTAGGGGTGTTTCTGCTCACTGCTTTCCACTCAGATGGCCAGTGCCATCTCCTCGTGTCACCTGCTGTGTGATCTGCATTCTTACCTGTCCTTT
This sequence comes from Aphelocoma coerulescens, assembly GCF_041296385.1. Taxonomy (NCBI): domain Eukaryota; kingdom Metazoa; phylum Chordata; class Aves; order Passeriformes; family Corvidae; genus Aphelocoma; species Aphelocoma coerulescens. The sequence goes on from NC_091019.1 coordinate 63,717,566, forward strand.
CATCCTTGCCAAGTCCTCAGCTTGTTTCTGTGCTCTTCCCAGGATAAGTCTTTTGGTTTGTTCCAGTCCCATCTAAAAGCAGACCCCAAAAGCAGACCCTGCTAGCTTGCCAATTGTAAAATGCTGTTTTCCCAGCCACTTTGGCTGATCAGTTTGTTTTCTCCTCATTGTCATTTGGTGTCTAAACACAAGTGCTTGCTCCAGCCCCAGCTCCATGACTTGGAAATCCCTAAACCTCTTTAATAGGAACTGTGTGCCTACTCACCCTGTGCCTTCTAGTTCAAGCCCTGTCATTATTTTGAAAGATATTTCTTATCTTGGCCTTTTGATTCTTTGGCCAGGAACTAGGTGTGCATGTCCCATGGATTTTGAAAGCAGCTGTCAAGCTACTCTGTCACTGGGATCAATCACAATTTCACTTAAGTTAATTGCAGATATCTGGTCTAGAGTTAAGTGCCTCCAGTGAGCTTAGATGCAGATAGAGATAGATATATGGGGATGGAATGAGCTCCCCTCTCACCATGCCTTTCCATTATCATTAAATATAATGGGCCTCCAGGCAACATGTTTATCCTGAATATTCAGTTGTTTGCTAGCTACATCACATGGAGTGAATCCCTCTGATTAAAAACTTAGAGCAACTCCTCACTGTACATTTATTTCTAAAAACTTATTCAGGACTTCAAATGCAAGGTAGGTCTTGCAACAAGAGTGTGTTTCTGTGCCTTTCACTTGCACTCAGACCTGGGACTAACATCTAAGTCAGATGCTGATGGTAGTGTCATGCATACTGACACCAATTGCATCATTATTTTGTAATTGAAAAATAGAAAGCATGGCTAAAAGTGCTTTATTCTTCTATCATTGTGTGATTATTTTAAGTGGTAGCTGAAAAGGACTAATTGCATGGTAGTTTTACTTAGCAGGAAGACCTGCAAGTCGATGCTACTATAATATATTCTTTTTAAGCCATTCTAACTTGCAAATAAACTGTAATTTACCTTTCAATAGATGTCAGTCATTATTAGTACCATAAAAATATCTATTTTCTCTCAGCAGCCAAGGAGAATGCTAAAAGGATGCTTGCCTTTTCAGACCCGTGGCTGATTATCCTCTGCATGTTTTTAATAAACCTGTAATTTTATTTAAATTCTTGATTCACCACTAAACAATGGAGCCACCGAATACAGATTATTTTTAGGAAAAAACCACATCACACAATTACAACTACAAAAAGCTCCCTGTCCTAGTTAGGAGAATTCTTGACTGCAAATGCACCCCCTGCTATGATAAATCTTTTTTTATGTGTAATGTTGGTTTACAGTAATAGCTTGGAACCCTAGTCTGACATTTCTTTTTGGCTGTAGCAAAAGCATTAATGTAAAAGGAAACTAAGCCTGAGTGTGAAAGGATACCTCTGTCACATAAAAGCTGAATATTGGACAGTGCATCTATCACTCAGTGCATCTATAACTTCCCTCAAAATCATATTATTTCTTCTGTATATCACATCATGTATTCATGTGACTGATAATTGATAGGAGAATGGCCTTCAGGCCATGATTTTTAGAAGATTTTTCCCTGTTTCTTCTACCAAACTGGTGTGATGTGGTCAAACAGGGTGAATGGCTGGAGCTCAGTGCTGCCCTGGGAGCTCCCAGGACAGCAGTGTTAGTGCTCCTTGTTTTCAGCTGGGATCTAGTAAACCAAAACAGGGATCATGGGTTGCATCTCTGGGAGATGGGTCTGGAGAGCAAGTCACCAGTCAGTGAGATTAAATTCTCCCCACCTATGGTAGGAAATCTGCACTTGGGTCTGAAAACCACTGTGCTAAAATGGGAAATGCCAACTCTCCGGTCGCTCCTTGTTTATGTGCAGAGGTTTATTTCTAGGCATGCCAAGCTTCACTTCTGTCCAGCTTCCTTTGTTAACTTCAAAAATGTAAGTACACCAACATGACTGCAAAAAGCCTTTCTCTGCTTGGGTACATAAAACCACCAAACTGTTTCTTTTTTTCCCCATCCCAGCTTGCAAATTAAAAAAGTGATTCTGGAGTTAAAAGTCTTGAGGAATAAGAACTTGTTCCTGTCTCCAGACCTACAGGCTCAGAGAGCTCTTCTGTTGCTTACATGCACAGTAATTGACTCTGTAATGTCGTTGGTTCCAAGGGATGTATTTTTATTCTGGAGGTTTGCTGGCAGAGGGAATGAAGGGCTGATGAAGCAAATAGTGACAACAGCTTATTTGTAATACTGTTACCTCAGCCCTCGGTGTTGTGTTTGTGTTTGGTTCTGCCTCCTTGAAGTGACAGAGATGGTATTATTAATACTTCTGTGCAGGATTTCAGTATTTATGGGACATAGAGGAGTTATAGGGAGAAGGCAAGGGATGATTTGTGACTTGGACCAGAAGGGGAGGTTTTGCCAAGCCTTGTTTTGAATGCATTCATTACACGTACAACTCTCTATTCTTCCTTTTTTGTTGTTTTTCAGGAGAAGAAGGAACACAAACGCACACAGAGAGCAGCAGTCAAGAAGCTGACAGCCAGACACGATGCCAGTCTTGCACATCCACGTTTCTCAAGCTAATCTGGAGATTCCTGATCATTTTGTCCGTCTCTTCCTCCTGGGTTGGGACCACGCAGTTTGTCAAAATCACGTTTGAGACCTTTGACTGTCCCTTTTTCATGACTTGGTTCTCAACAAACTGGAACATTATGATTTTTCCCATTTATTATTCTGGGCACCTTGCAACTGCACAGGAAAAGCAGTCTCCAATCAAAAAATTCAGGTAGGCTTTATTGTGGCAGTATCCCTTTAAACAACCTAATTCCTGAGGGCTGAGCTCAGATCACTGCTGTGCTCAGTTCCACCCGTGGTGTCAGGAGGCAGAATAAAGGTCATGCTGCAGAAAACCTCATTCATAAATAGCTCACAGGAGGCTGACAGATGAGTGATGTGTGCTGAATAAAGGGATACTTGATTGTTAAAGGGTTTTTTGGATGAGTTGAAAAGGTCAATAATCTGCTTATAATCTTGCTGTTATATTGTCTAATATCTATATTTTGTGTTCTTGCCTGGATCAGGCCACTGATTAATCTGTCCCAGTCCATTTATGATAGAATAGCAGTGTTGGGTGCAACCAAACCAACTCCTAGCTGAGAAGAAAGATGCTCAGAGTTGAGGAGGTGGTTTCCATGTGGAAGACCATGGCTTGCTCTCTATGCTGAGCAAGTATAGCAGGATGCAAACTGCCCTTTCATCCTGCTGGAAATTTATAAATCCCTCTTCAGTAGCTCTGGGAAATCAGAGAAATACAGGGTTAAGGGAGAACCCAAAGAAATCATCCAGTCCAACCACCAGGACCAGGCTGGCTTAGCCTCCCCTTAACCAGTTCTGAAGAAAACCACATCTGATTGTCTCTGGGGCTTGGAAGTACCTCACATTTGTGACAATTATTTTCACAGTTCCTCCTCCACTTTTATTTTTCCACTGATCTGACAGTGATGTGGGAGCTGCTTTAAAGGACAGGACAAAACTCAGCTCACCAAGAGATACCACACCTTGCCCAGGATGGGAGGGGGGTTCACGGGGTCATTTTGAACTGGGACCCCATTCTGTTGTTCCAGTGCAGGCTTGCTGTGAAAACAACCTGACTCCAGCAGAATTGTCTGTTCCACCAGGAATCAGCCAGCGTGGGGCTGGCTCCTGCTGTCACTGAGGAGCTCCTGCTGTCACTGAGCACACAGGGAGTCCCATTTGTGACTGTCAGGGTGGAGTGTAGCAGGGCCAAACTCTTCCCTCAGCTGCTTTTTGCCAGGATCTGGGATGTAATTTGGCCCTACATTATCATTTCTGTCAAATCAGTGTGACTGAAATTGAACAGTTGCACTTAATTAAGTGCTTCTCTGCAAACCCTGGTGCTCTGTCTTTTAATGATGCTTCATTCAGATTTCTGCTGGAGTGTTTGTGAGAACATTAACCGTGTCAGCTTGGCTTCTGCATGTGGGGTGAAGTAATAACAATGGCACAGCAGATAAGGAAGAAGGTGAGAAGAAATATCCCTGCAGATAAATCCCCTGCAGTTGGTTCATTGATTCTATTTCTATCAGAGTGAAATTTTGGGGCAAAACATTTGGGGCAATGCATAAAAAACTCCTGTGCTTAAATGGTTGATGTATTTCCCCAGCTGTTAAGAATTCAGCTTTGAAAATTGAGGGCAGTCTTAAATGCCCACAGGAATTTCTGCAGTGGGTCTGTGAATGTGTGGAGTCGGGACACCAGTGTTAGAGCTGATGGGAATCTTCCCAGAGTATTTCTTATTCCAGATATGTCAGGAACTCACATCCTGAGGAGGAAGTAACTGCTGGTAAATAATGATTTTTTCATGGGGACCAACTGCTTGGTCTGTGCTGTGTTACAGCCTGGCTGTCCAGACTCTTTCAGTTTGGATATGGAATGGACATCTCCTCAGGATGAGCTTTGGATTTTTTTGGTGACTTAAAGAATTGAAAAGCATCATTTGTAGTTTTAAATTATAGACAGACTTAATTTGGAAAGGACCTCTGGAGGTCATTTCACCCAGCCTCCTCCCCAGAACAGGGGCGTTTTCAAACCTGCATTGACTGTTTGTGTATTTTCTTGATTTGCATTCTTGATACTGTTCTATTACAAAGCTTTTTATTACATTTTGTAAGATCTCTTGCTGCTTTGTTTGCCTGTTTTATTCCTGTGCAGTGGCTAATTCTTGTCAGTAAACCCATTTGTACCAGTTCCAGGCTTGCCTCAGAGACCAGAGGTGATTTGTCTTTATGTTTCTGGAGGATGTAGTTACTGTCTAGGAGCTTAAAGACCTAAGACGTTTTGTCCAGCAGATATTCCCAGTGGATCTGAACAAACAGTGTCTGTGACACCTTGGCAGAGATCAGTGATCCTGTGGGTGACTTGCAGAGTGCTGCCCTAGGCTGGCAAAGCTGTAGAGAGCCACTGCTCCTTTAATAAATAAATCCCACTTGGAAGGACAGGAGCCTCAATCCTCAACTTCAGATTGGCTTTCTGAAAAGTTTAGGCTGCTCAGTACCTAAAGGAGCTGCAAGAGAGATGGATTTTTGACAAGGACATGGCAGGGAAATGGCTTCAGACTGAGAGAGGGCAGGTTTAGAGTAAATATTAGAAAATAAATTCTAGACTGTGAACGTGGTGAGGCCCTGGCACAGGTTGCCCACAGAAGCTGTGGCTGCCCCATCCCTGGCAGTGTTCCAGGCCAGGTTGGACGGGGCTTGGAGCAACCTGGGATAGTGGAAGGTGTCCCTGCCCATGGCAGGGGGGTGGAATTGGATGGTCTTTAAGATCTCTTCCAACCCAAACCATTGTCTGATTCTATTATTATAATATTTGAGATTATAAATTGTGTATTTCTTACCTTTCACCCTTTACCTTAAAGATTCAATCTTGTGGTCTGAGAAAATAACTCATGGTTATGAACTCCCTGCTGCATTTAGGTGAAGGGTCTTGGTTGTCTTCAGGCAGGGGACACGGCTCTTGGTATCCCCTCAGCACTGTAAATTAAAAGTATGTCCTGCATAAAGGGTTTGAAACTCCTTCCACTAGTGCTGGGTAAGATGATCTGAAGCTCAGGAAGCTCAGCAGTAGGAAATCTAACCCTGCCAGCATTTACCACAGCAGAAGACACTGCACAGACCTCATTTAGGGTCCTCATGCAGTTGTGGTGGGGAGTAGGTGGGTGGCATTTTCAATGTCGATAGATTTTGCCTCCCCATCTGGCATCTTGGCTTCTCAAGGACAACCACTGTGACACTGAGCAGCTTCCTGCCAGGGTGTACCCAGGGTGTCAGAGCTGAGATTGGTGCTGCAGGCTCTTCCCAGCCTTGAGCCACTGGCCAGGGAAAGCTTTGGTAGATGCAGGTTTAATGTGAACAAAACACAGCGGGAAGAGTTGGATTTCTTGGATAACAAGAAGTGAGCAGAAGTGCAGGCTGAGCCATAAGTAGCTGGTGTTGTACATGAAACTTGTCACTGCAGGTTTCTCACCCACAAACCTCTCCCTCTGTGTTGCAGCAGTAGCTCAGTCCAGCTCCTCCAGCCACTTGTGGAATAAACTGCAAATCCAGACTTTGACTGCAAAGGGCTTTTCAGAGGAGACATGAGGAACACCATCAGCACAAAGCCAGGCTTCCCATGGGCCATTCCTGTGGGACACAGCATTCCTTGGTGCTGCCCCCTGAGCCAGGCACTGCTTATGTGAGAGTTTCACGCAGAATTCACTTTCCTTTTGCTCCAGCTCTCCACCAGACAAACAGAGCTGGTCAGGCTCTTTCTGACAGCTCAGATTCGGTCAGTCCTGGGAACACAACTCACCAGTGTGCTTAACCACACTCAGTTCGGTGCCTGTCCCCTGCAGTGGAGCTGGGAGGCATTTTATGGCTGCAGATGCCATCATTCAGGCAGAAGCACTGAATGACTTGTGCTCACAGAAGGTGCTGCTGTGCTGTTTGCTGCCCTAATGTCACTGTGGCCTTGCCAAGTTCTAATCCAGGTGATGTCACTGCATTCTCTGTGTTCCTGTACCCCAGGTCTCTGCCTGTTTGCTGTTTTGTTCTGTGAGCTGCTTATAACCAGCTGCTGGATTTCACTCCAGAGGCTGCTGTGTGTCAGGGGGGAACAAACCTGTTCCTGTGCAGGGCCTGGCATCAGAATAACTGAGAGGGCACACAAGCTATTTAGTGGGTGCCAGAGGCAAAGCTACACGACTGCCTGAGGTGCTGTAATTCCTGAGAGCATGGCACACTGCCCAGACCTGATGGCTGAGGGCTACCTGCAAGTAAAAGGAGTTACTTGTGTTAGAGAGCAGGTTTTAAATAGACTTCTTGTGCATTTGGAAATAGTTTTTGTCATAGTTTCAGGGTCAGCTGCCCTTAGATACGTCTGTGCCTGTAAGTCAGCAGCCTGCCACATTATTTGTGTGGGGAGGCTTCCAGGGAGCCCTCTCTCCTGAGTCCAGGGTTTTAATCACTGTCATGTCTGATGACTCCTGCAAGTTTAATTTTAGTTGCATGTCAAAGAGGCTGAGTTAACCAGTGAGCCACCATCCCTCACAAAGCCTCAGGCAATCTGCTGTAGCTGTGACTGGGAAAATAAAGTATTCTCCCCATCTCCTCATTGACTGAGCATTATTCATGGAGCTCTCCTAAGCACGGGGGTGAATTCATCAAGTCTCTGCCTCACTCAGCAGGACCCTGTCAGAGACTTTGCTATATTTTCTTCACTGAGAGTTGAGGAACCACCACCGCCTGTTTTTTCTGGTCACTGCTGTGTGATGGAGGCCCTTCCACCTGCTTAAAACAGCCCATTGCCTGGGGCCTGTGAAGCATTTCCAGATTCTTTTCCTAGCTGTGCATCCCTGCTCATCCCTCCCACTGCCTCTGGGAACTCAGAGATAAGTGCCATTGCTGGGGCAGCCACAGCTGCCTCTCCCAAATCACTGACCAGCCCAGAGCCTGACCCAGAATAATGTAATAACCACTGAGCCTTCCTCCTTTGAGGATTCACCCTGTCAGGGCACTTGGATCCATCCTCCTGGCTCTGCTCTGGGCTTGTCTGTGTGCAGACATCCCAGAGATCTGCAGGACAGCAAAACCTGGCCCGTTCTGGCATCTGGGTCCAGCTGTGTCCTGCATTTTTGGAGGCAGCCCAGGCACCTTTCTGCCTTAACATAGCACAGGCTTCTTTCCTCTAAAATCCTGACAGCTCCTGAGGCAGGCTGGATTTATCATGATCCAGTCATGCCCCAGAAGTGATGGCAGAATTCCCACCACACAGGTCTGGAGTTCACAGTGCAGGTCTGTTCTTGTCAGGACATGGGGCACCCTGGCTCTGGTGTCATGGAATGGTGGCACAGCCATGGTGCACCCACCTGTCTTGAGGTGAGATGTGGTCTGAGGCCAGAATCACCCTCTGCATCCACCTGAGTCTCAAGGGGAAGCATCTTTTATAGGTAAACTGCTGTATCTGTGTGCCAGGAAACACTGAAGTGCCACATGTGAGTCCTTTCTCAAACAGGGAAACTTGTTACCTCTACCTCCTCTTGAAATCAGAGTTACAAAACTCTGCAGTCAAAGTTAGGCACTGATTTATTTGCTTCACCAAGTGCTGGCTTTGCATCTCAAATAAATGATGCCTACCAGTAGCTGTTTTTTTTTAATATTTTAAACGTTTTTATCCTGATCTTTGGTGAACAGGACTCCTGAGAACGTTGAGGTCAACTAGAGTGAAGGAGGTAATTAGCAGATCCACCAGCCTGAGTGTTAACTCACTGGATGCCCTGGAACAGAGTTTGAGAATGGAATTTATTATTACCAGGAATGACTGCTTTGTACCCCAGGCTGTCCTGGTGGCAGCAGGAGAAGAGTGGTTATTAAGTAGAATCATAGAATCATTTAGGTTAAGATGTAGCTGATCTCAGTTATTACACAGATGTTACTATTCTACTTTCCTCAAAATGAGAGCGATGGTTTCCAATCGTAATAGTGAAAAGCTGCAATGTTTTTAACAGCAAAATTCCCAGGAAATAGTAAAAATGGTTAAGGGGCCCTGAAAACGATTTTGTCTTCCAAATCAAGATATCTAGCATACCACCCCCCCCACCCTCAAATAACAAATATATTTGATTTCACATTGCAGTGCAATCTTTGAAGTTGCTAATTAGTTCTACATAGTGGGTGCTTCAGCAGCCTTCCAAACACAGCCATGTTTGGCTGTGAGCACTTTGGAGCCCCAGAGCCTCAGGGCATTTGGATGATTCCCTCCATGTCCCTTTCCTTGGAATGATGTGCTGCAGGTTGAGGGTGCCTTGGTTCACTCCACTGCTCTTTGGGGTCACTTGTGAGACCTCCCATGTTTTAAGCAGTGTCAGAGAGCCTGCCATGCCAAGAAGTGAAGCACACTGGGAATATCTTCAGGAATACCTTCAGCCAAGGGTGCAGACAGTGGAGTTGTTAAAAAACACCCTTCCCAGATTCCTGGGAAAGGCAGAGATTCCTGAAATCCTAAGAAGCAAGCAGCTCACTTGAGCTGTGTGTGACATAGTGTTTGGGAAGCTGGAGGTTTTCTTTGGAATTTAACCCTCAAGGAAATACCTCCTAGAAAACACAGATTTTCACTGTATAATAAAATGAAGCTGTTACTTTTCCCTCCCTTTCCTGTCTTCCTCACACACTCCTGTTTGCCTGGCTCACTCCCACTGCCTGGTGGCTCCCTTCCCCACCACGCTGATGTATCTGGCAGTCCTTCTGAGTATCTTTAGGCAGTTCTTAAAGCTTCCTTGGCCATACATAAAAATGTATTTCAGTAGGAATGAAAACAGGGCTTGGAGCAATTCAAAAAAAGAAAATTGGCAAGCTGCAGAGAAAAAATGATGATTCTAATCCTTGTGCTCATGGCCTTGAAGGCAGAGTCTGGGAGCTGTCGGAACATTATAGATAACCTTCATTTCTGTGTGTGAGTTCCTGAAATTATTGTTGCCCAGAGTGTGATTATTCCAGGTAAGTTACTTCTTTTCTTCTTGCGAAATTGCTGTTTTAAGAAGATTGTGGGTTGTTTTCCCTATGTAAATTAAATAATGGATTCTCTTGGGCGTGTGGAGTAGTTAGGAAAAGCACAGGAACGCGATAAAAGCCTAATGAATGTTTGTTGTGCTGGAGTGAATGCTAAGGAAAACCCTGGCTGAGACTGAAACTCTTTTCTTTTCGTAGGGAATGCAGTCGGATTTTTGGTGAAGATGGTCTGACGCTGAAACTCTTTCTTAAAAGGACTGCTCCCTTTTCTATTCTGTGGACTTTGACTAACTACCTGTATTTACTGGCTTTAAAGAAGCTCACAGCCACAGACGTCTCTGCCCTGTTCTGTTGTAACAAAGCTTTTGTCTTCTTGCTTTCTTGGATTGTGCTCAAAGACAGGTTCATGGGAGCAAGGGTAATGAACGTGCCTCGTTTTCCTCTCTCTCATGTTTTCATAATTGCACCTAAACCCATCAGCCATGGTGCTGCCATAGCACTGCTGCACTGGGGTGTAGATACACCATGAAAACGTTTCTCATTTAGTTTTATAATGCAGGCCTAAACCTCAGGATCAGTTAGAGACCTCAGAACTTCAGAGGGAATTCAGTGTGGGGATTTCAAGGAGCTATTACAGCCAAGTGTAACTTCATGAATTACAACAGAAGAACTTCCAGTTTCCTATAAACCTATTCTTGGTTTACTGTGCTGAAGTTTAGTTCATTTTCTTTTAAACTTAGTGATGAATGCTTAGGTTCTAACCAAAGCGGTTTTATTCCTTGTTTGGGTAGACAGACAGGTTTTATTCCTTGTTTTCAATGCGTGATGTATTTTTCTTGTGCTACTCTGTCACTTTTCACACACACATTTACATGTGCATGGCCAAAACTGCTTTAAAAGGAACAAAGCTGTTTCGTATGAAGGTGTATTTTGCACTGAAGTGTTACAGGACTCGCTGCCAGTAAAATGGACCCTGCAGAAATTTTAAACAGAACTCAAAATGATGTGCCCCTGGATCTGGGGAAAGCAAACTTGTTCCCTGTAGTTTTCCATACACAAATCTCCCAACATGCAGCAATTTAAACTGTTGGCTTCACACCTTGGATGAGGAGTAGTGAGGATTTCTGCCAGTTCTTTGATGCAAATTGCCCCCTGAAATGGCTCAAGGTCGTGTTGGGCACAATCCTGACTGAATTATTGAGAGCCTTGAACCTTCATTAGGGGCAGGTTGGGGCCAGGTGTGATGGGTGTGACCAGAAGGGACCACCAGCAGCTGGATTTAAGTTCCATGGAAAGCCTGGAAGTGAACCAGTGCTTGAAGGTAAAGCCAGACACCTGTGTGCCTATTTCATACACCGCTGAAAACACAGAAACATCAGGTGAATGGGACCCACGCTCAGCCCACTGACTCACTCAAAGAATAAACGGGGTTTAAAAACCTCAGTTCTCCTCTACAGAAGTAACAGGAACAACTACCACCCTCTGCCCCTTGATCATCTCAGGTTCCAGCTGAAAAAATTGAAAATTTTGTACCCTTTAAGCTAATTTTTGTCTCAAAGCAACATCTTTCTGGGAGAGCAAGCATAGCTCTTGTATTCTCCTAGCCTGCTCTGTTGAAGAAATCTAGAAATAAAAGCTATTTTCAGTTATTATTTATTTTTCACTGACTAAAAAAAGGTTGCCATAAATATGCATTAGTATTAGTGCTGTAAACACTGTGGGGTTCAGACAGGAAAAACCTGGCAGGAAAAGTGAGCAGCAAATCCTGCACGTAAACTGGATTTCGCTGCTCACTGGCAGAGCCTGGATGCCCATTGCTGGAGAGGTAATTCACAGCGTTTTCCAGCAGCTCTCCAGACAGAATAACACTTAATGATGTTAATAACCACGCAGGAGAGAGTTTGAGAGCTAAAATACACCAGAGCAGCACAGACCCAGCTCTTTGTGCTCTGAATGCCTCAGCTGCTTTCGCCCGCAGCGCCTCGGAGAGCAGCAGGAATTGGGTTATTTGGACAGCGAGGACATGAAAAGAAATACAGGTTTAATCCTATACCCTGAGCCATGTTTTTGCAGAAGCACTCTGCACCCAGGAGCTCAACCAGCTTTTCCAAGGAGCTCAGCTCCCAGCAGCTCTTCCAGAGCTCTGGAGCCGTCGGGCGCATCAAGGTGGGGATGCTCCAGTGCCTGGGACAGCAGTGGCTCTGCAGCACATTCCCAGCTCCTTGTGTGCCCAGTGTGGCTGCAGCAGTCCCCAAACTGGCCATGGATGCCCACAGGCATGTGGGAGCTGCCTGACATCCCTCTGATCTCCTGGCACCACTCCTGCACAGCTGCCAGCCAGGCTGCAAGGCTGGATTTTTAGGTGCCATGTCTAAAGACAAGCCTGTGTTGCTGGCCACCCTGTGGAATGGCACAATCCCACCTGTGGGAGCACTGAAAACTGCAGAAGGGTTCCACACAAAGTTTCAGGTGCTTGTGGCTGCGTTTGAGGTACCCAGAGTGTGTGCTCTGCAGGGACAGCCACGTGCCCTCGGTGGTGAAGCTGTAGCACCCAACCCGTGAGAGAAAAACACCAGGGGAGGTTTAGGTTGGGTATTAGGAAAGATTTCTTTACAGAAATGGTGATCAGGCACTGGAACAGGCTGCCCAGGTAGAGTCACCAACCCTGGAAGTGTGCAGAAAATGTGTAGATGTGATGCTTGGGGACATGGTTTAGTGGTGGATCTGGCAGTGTTAGGTGAAGGGTTGGACTCAATGAGGTCTTTTCCAACCTTAAATGATCCTCTGGTTCTATTTATCCATAAAAGTAGTGCAGGCAGAGCTTAGGTACCTTGCAGTACCTCCTGCCCTGGGTAAGGACACACAGCACAATCCCTGCATGCACCCTGACCTTTGCTTGGACACTTCTAAACATCTCTCTCTCACATTAATAAAGTGCCTCTGTTAGACTTTGGGAAGTCCTGACAGCTTTGGAACACAGCAAACACAAATATTTAAAAGACTTTATGTGTTTGAGTAGTTCTGATGGCTTTTGCTGCTTAGATTTAGACACATGCTTATGTGTTTGCATATTTAAGCCCTTGGTTGGGCTTCATCTGTGGAGTTGAATCAATTTTTTTTAGGTAGTTTGGGGACATTTTTTTCCCCTGAAAATGTTGAGTTTTGCCTGGAGAGAGTTTTCTTCCCATCCTTGAAGGTCTTCAAGGCAAAGTTGGACGGGGCTTGGAGCAACCTGGGATAGTGGAAGGTGTCCCTGCCATGGCAGGGGTTTGGAACTGGATGATCTTTAAATTCCCTTCCAACCCAAACCATTCTGGGATTCTTTACTACAGCACCTTGTTTTCTACTGTGCTCCAAATGTTAAAAAATGTTTCTGATAAACCATTGGTTGGCCTTCTTTCAGGGAAAAAAATAAAAGAGGCAAGCTAATTTCATTCCATACCTAGGAGGCTCCAAAAGAAAGTTTCTACACTCTTCCATTAATTAAAAGCCTTGTTTAATGAGCTGACAGCCACCTTTGCTTCCCTGTGACCTTGCTGCTGCTTGTCAGCACAGAGCAGTGCCCAGATGTGAGCTCAGGTTTCTAAAGCCAGCACCTGAGGCAGGCACAGGTCAGCTGTGCTGATGCTTTGGTATGTAACGTGCAGGAGGAGCCTTGAGCATGAAATTTAAATAATGTTTTTGCTGTTTTCAGTTTCAGGTCTTACTTACGTCTCAGGAGGTGTTGTTGCTCCACATGTGTCCATCATTTTAGTTGTTTCAGGGACAAAAAAGTGCTTGGCTTTCTAAGTACTTGATTAAATTAGGAAACTGGCTCTCTAAATTTGGTGTAGACAGACTGGGAATGAGTTTTTCACGGTAGGAAGAAAGGGGATGATGGATCTACTCATTTTCACTGACACAAGGAAAGGAGTGAGCAGTGAGTGCACCAAGAGTTAAATCTCCATCCTTGCCCTTGGAAGAAGGGGATTACTGCATTGGGCTCTTCTGTTTTGCCTTCTGAGACAGACACACTGCTGGAAATACTCCAGCTGACAGCTGAAATCCTGAATTTCTGTGCAGGGCAGGACGTGTGGTGCAGCCTGAGGTGATCCAGCCAGGCAGTCTGGCAGGGCAGGGGGCGTTTCTGGGCACTGAGTGTGAGAAATCAGACAACTCTTAGTTAAAAATTAAGATAATTTATTAAAAACAGAAAAATTGAAAAATTGCAAAAATTAGCAAAATATAAAAATCTGGGATCCTATGGCTCGCTAGATGGTATGCCCCAGGAGTGCAGGGATTCTTGATCTTCTGGCTGAAACAGCACTGGACCTCAGGTAGAGAAAAAGGGCTTGCAGTGCTAGGCTGGCCTTTGGCTGGCCCAAAAGCAAAAAAAAAAAATTACTAAAAGTTCCTTGATAGGAATACGCCTTCCCAGCACTGAACTCCACCTCAAGGCTGGAGAGAAGAGGTGTTTCTTTCGCTTACTCCTTGTTTTATAGTGCCTTTGCTCCACCCACAGCCCGCCCACAGCCCGCCCCTTAGGTTTAAAGTGATTGGTGCTTTCCCTTTGACAGATTATCTCTGTCCACCAATGGCTCATCCTTGTCAGAGGGGTGGTATTAGTTGAGATAAGGGTCATTAAAATTCAGGTTGCCATGGAGCTGACAGGGTAATGGCTATGGGGGCTGGGCTGTTTGTTGGAACTGGGGTTTTGAAATTTGCCTTGGAACCAAAGTACAAGTAAAAACACTTTAAAAAGTACTAAAATACATCCAACATCTTAAAACACTTGTAAAAGTATACAGTAAACACAGGAAAGATAACTCTTATGGTGTACAAGTGATTAATGGAACTTAATTTTTGGTACCTGGGCTGATGGGTTAATTTTAACATTCAATTTAAAAATATTTAACTCAAAATTAATTAATTAAAGCACTTAATATGCAAAGACCAAGCACAAATAGGGATTTCATGTATGACACTGAGAGGAGAGGCCGTGGATGTCTGAGGGGTCCTGGCTGTCATTTGGCATTGCTTCGAGGCTGGGACTTCTGTGGTGTCTCCCAGGATGGCCCAACTGCTGGAATGTGTTATCCTGGGAAGGAGCAGGGGGAAACCTCCTGGTCCCCTTTTCCTAAAGCCCTCCCAGATCTCATCACACCACTGGGAGGTGCCTCCAGCCCACGGCACTGGGGGATCTGGATTTCAGCTGCCATTTCATGGTGAATTTGGAGCTATCAGTGATGCCTGCAGGTTTAGGTGGTGGCTTTGGTGACCTGTATCTTGGAGCTGGGGTGTTTCACATGTAAGTAATGTGGGATATAGTCTTGCAGTGGGGTTTGTGACTCTGCCTTTGGCACAGCCACTGCCGTGTGAGGGGGCACCTGTGTGCCTCAAGGACTGCTGAAATGGTGAGGGGGAAGGATTTAAAGCTGCCCCCAGGAAATGAGTTTTCCTGGGAGGATGTTGGCCTGGATACCTATGGGATTTAGGAGCACTGACATTTTTACCTGGAGTCTCAGATTAGCCCTGCCCTGGGAGTTAATTCTGGGTTCCCCATTGTCCCCTGTGTGGGAACACCTTCACCTGAGTCTGTCATGTGTCCTTATCCTGTGTGTCCCTTGAAAAACAGTTTTACTCTACTGACTGGCTCTGCTGAAGTTATTTTGTGGGACTTTTTGTGCTTATTGCCTCAGTCTGGCTCACATCTGCTTGGGATTAGTATCAGTGGTTTTTCTGGGACTCTTGGTAAAACTATGAGCTCTGAGAGTCAGGCTGCTCTGCAGGAGGGCACATGTTTGGATCAAGATGCCTTTGAAGTCTGTGGGCTGAAGCTTAGATTTATCTAGGACTAAATATTTCTTCAGTGAAGTTCAGTGATGTTTTCAAGAAGAGAAGTGCCCATGTCACGTTTGTGTTGGCTCAGGAGTTGTGCACTGGCTCAGGAGACAGCTTTTCCTCTGCACTCCATGGAAGTTGGGTATTCAGTGTCTTTGAAATTCACACTCCACATTTACCTGCTGAGGGCAATTAGGTGGAGAGGGGGAGTTTTTTTAAAGAATAAAACACTTTGGGCTCTCCACCACTTCCTTAAGGTTCTTGGAGTCAAGACCCAGGATTTCAGATACTGTGTAGTTAATGATTCCTGTTCTTTTTCTTTGAAGCTCCTTAGATGCTTTCTCTGGGGTTTTCAAATGAGACCAAAAACCTAAGCACAAAGGTAAAGGCTTCATGAAGAAATCTGGTCATGTCTGTCCAAAAAAATGTAGCAGGGCATGGCCAAAACATCTGGAAGAGCTCCCTGTGGTACCCTGCTATTCCAAAATACAGGGCTCATTCCCCTGGACTAAATTTCCAGGATGTTTGGCCATCTAATGTTTGCATTTCAAGTCAAATTGATGGCATTGCTAAGTATTTCTCTTGTTGTGCAGCACAGTCTGTCTTAAAATTTCTTGATCTTGCAGTTGCCTCTCCAAGGTGGAGGTTCAGCTGACAAAGTACATAATGATGGATGTTCTGTCAGTAGGCCCCAGCAGAATTTGCAGTGATAGGTCCATTTCCCTCTCAGTGCACACACTTTCATTATGCTTTACATCTCTCCCACGATCTTTCCCACTTAAGGGAAAACAAGAAAGCTCCAAGTCAGAGCCAGTGACGCTCGTGAGGAGCCCCTCCCAGTGATGATCTCAGCTTTACATTGCTTTGCTTTGTCCGTGCAGATAGTGGCAGCAATAATGGCAATCACAGGAATTGTCATGATGGCATATGCTGATGGTTTCCAGGGTGATTCAATTATCGGGGTGGCCTACGCTGTGGGATCAGCCTCCACGTCTGCATTGTATAAGGTAGGTCACAACTGTTTGTTGGCACTCCTAAATTCATTACCACTGGCTGTTAAAAA
Source organism: Aphelocoma coerulescens (assembly GCF_041296385.1). Lineage (NCBI taxonomy): Eukaryota > Metazoa > Chordata > Aves > Passeriformes > Corvidae > Aphelocoma > Aphelocoma coerulescens. The sequence goes on from NC_091019.1 coordinate 63,734,020, forward strand.
GACACAAATACAAGGAGAATTGCTGTGAAATCAGTGTTTTATTCTGTTCATCACTCCTGCATCACTCATGTTGTGACCAGGCGATGTCACAACGTCAGGAAGACTGCCATGAGGGTAATTAGTTGTCACCTGCCAATTACCCAGAATGGCTTTTCTTGATGAGTCTTTAATGAAATCTCCACTGCCATGCCACGAGGAGTTTAAGGTCATTTTTTAATCATGCCAATGAAGTTTATCAGCACTTTTCAAAGGGTGCTTTCGAAGGGGCTTTCCATGTGCAGCAGGGAGGAGAGCCAGGGAAATGCTGCTTTCCTTGGGCAAGGATGGCCAACTCATCCCAGGTCTGCACTGCAGCTCCCTGGCACATGCTGGGCTCTGAGCCCTGGTGTGAGCCTGGCACAGGCAGTTCATTAGAGACACCTCTGCTTGGAAGAAGTGGCTGCTCTGGAAGGTGAGGGATGGAAAAGGCAGGGATGTGTCTCAGGAACAGGTTGGGCTGAGTGTGGCTGTGTTTATTTTCAGCTGCGTGTGTAAAGTTTGGAGTGAGTTTGGAGTGAGGATCAGAAGCTGCCCTCACAGTTTTGGACTTTGCTCATCTCACTCATAAATTCATTGTGGCCGTTCACAAGTCACTCAAAGTTCATGAATTTAGGCTCATAGAGGACAAGTTCTCACAGAGTGAGCCCCTCCTGGCTGGTTTTCCTCTCACAGCAGGGTCATGCTGTGGAAGTCACTGGAGTCCCCTCCCAAATCCCAACAGTGCCACACTCAGCCCAAATCCTCTACATTTGTTGCATGAATGGTGTGTCCTTGGATTCTTGGTTTATTCTTGATTTTTCCTGGGTTCTGCACTTGCTTCTCATGGCATTTGGGGTTATACAGACTCAGCCATCCCTGTGGTAAAGGCACGTTGCTAAAACACAGGAAAGGGCACAAATCTGACCAAAGATCCCCTTGCAGAACCCTTGTGCAGGAAAAGGGCCAGGCTGTGGCACATTTTGCTTTGCTCCACTCTCCCCAAGGAAATGGAGTGCTTCCATGATAAGTATGAAGTCTAAACCTCTCCTCTCTCCTCTCATCTCCAGGTTTTGTTCAAGATGTTTCTTGGGAGTGCAAACTTCGGGGAAGCAGCTCATTTCGTGTCTACCCTGGGCTTCTTCAACTTCATCTTCATCTCCATCACCCCCATCATCCTGTACTTCACAAAAGTGGAGTACTGGTACCCCTTCTCTGCTGTGCCCTGGGGTTACCTGTGTGGAGTAGCTGGTCTCTGGTTAGGTAGGTGATAAAAAAATGTATTTCTTTTTCTGCAAAACTAGCCTCGGGCACAAGCAATTTCCCCTGTCCCCTTAAGCAGCAGAGCTCTCTCACAGATTAATTCTGGTCCCAGTGCAAACTGGTGCTCCTTAGAAATGATTCATATTTTTCATTACACTTTATGAAACATTACTATTAATTGATATATAATTAATATTTGATATGTAAGCGTAGTTATAATTAATAATATTTAATAATTAACAGTAATAGCAGGGAGTAAACATGAAGCAGCCATACTAATTGCCCATTTTTTCATCCCTACTGCAGTTCCACACCAGTGCCCCTGTCTCTGGCACAGCTTGGCTGCTGTAAATCCCATTTCAAAGGTCTGCATGTTCCCAGCCAGCTCCTGGGGGACGTTTGTGCACTGACAGGGGGACCCCCAGTGCTGGGACATCTTTCTGGGGGTGCTGCAGGCTCTGGGCAGGGCTCACAGTGGCTCCCTCTTTCTGAGCCCCAATTGCCAGCAAAGCATCTGCTGGATTCAACCCAGGGGCGTTTTAATTTCCACATAAAACAACAGCCTTTCCTTCAGTAAAGTCTCTGTTACTCCATAATTGAAGAGGTTTTTGTCTTGCTACACATTTATTAAATGGCAGCAAAGAGAATGTCATTGCCCATCCAGTCCTGAGATGTGGCCAGGCTGGCAGCTGAGCTGCTGGGAATGCCTTGAACTGCTCTAACCACAACTGCAGCTGCCCTGTGAGCTCCTAGGGGACCAAAATTAGGGATAATTTATCACCCAAGTGTATAAACCCAACCATGAGGGAACAACCTTGTGGAGCAACCTCATGTTCCTGTTATGCAGGGGACTCAGCAGCAGGACTGGGTGGTGGGTGATCAAACTTAAGTTTGCTTTTAATCTTTCAAGGACAGGTTAAGGAAACTTAAGCAAACTTTAAGGTTTTTTTAATCTTTCAAGGAAATTGGAGCTCTCTGGGAGTGCTGTCATGTAGAAAAAAAACAAACAAACAAACCAAAAAACCAAGCCAGGTTGTTTTCACCTGATTAAAGCCTGGGCAAAGCCATGGAATATGAATGTGATAACCTCAGTTTTACAGTTTGTGAAAGACCATCCAGCTCTCCCCTTTCCCCTGTGAAGAATTTCCCTTAATTTCCTGCTCATATAGAAAAAAACAAAACTTAATCACTTTGTGACAACTCTCTCATTGTGGTGTGGATACTTAATGCCACGTGTTGTACCTGTAGGGTCAAGGTGGAGGAGAAATGTCTCACTCTGGTGTATTATTTTCTCTGTTTCTCTGTTTTTCCTTAGCTTTCAATATCCTGGTAAACGTTGGGGTGGTGCTGACCTACCCCATCCTGATCTCCATCGGCACCGTGCTCAGCGTCCCTGGAAATGCAGGTACCAGTGCCACGACTGCTGCTGGGAAAATAAGCCCATGGGCACTCAGAAAGCAGTTTCTTGCCTAAATAATCTGCTGGGTGGAAATTTTCTCCAGGGTCCTGTCGAACAGCCTCTGTCTCTGCTCCTCAGTCTCCTCAGCTTCATCCCTCTGGGGGTTTGAGCACAAGAACGCATCTGGTTTTAGGGGGATGCATCTGTGAAACAATGTCTGTAGGAGGCTGCCTGAGGGCTCAGGTGTGCTGTGGGTGCTGGTGGTGGAGCTCAGGCTGGGCCTGGAGGCACCTGGAGCTCTCTTCCCCACATGCTGCTCTCTCCCCATCCCTGGTCCCTGCAGCCTGAGGAAACACTCTGCTGGTGCAGCCTGTTGTAGATAAAGTTACCATAAAGGGCCTTCTCTATCAGAGCAGAAATCACAGAACCATAGATTAATTAGGGTTGGAAAAGACCTGCAAGATCATCAAGTCCAATCTTCAACCATCACCGTGCCCACTAAACCATAAAGTGAAGTGCCACGTCCACTCATTCTTTGGACACTTTAAGGGTGGTGACTTCACCCTGCCCTGTTCCAGTGCTCTACCACTCTTTCAGTAAAGAATTTTTTTCTAATGTCCAATCTGGTCCAACCTGAGGTCTTTTCCCCTTGTCCTGTCCCTATTCCCTGGGAGCAGAGCCCGATCCCCCCCTGGCTGCCCCCACCTGTCAGGGACTTGCAGAGAGCAAGAAGGTTCCCCCTGACCCTCCTTTTCTGCAGGCTGAGCCCCTCCAGCTCCCTCACAGACCCTTCCCCAGGGACATCTTCAGGCTTAATCCAACCCCTCAGGGCTTCCTCCAATCCTGCCCACGGCAGTGAGGGACGGGGGAGATGTGGCACCTCCAGTGCTGCACTGTCAGGTCAGAGCTGTTCCCTGGGCTCAGGGAGCTGCTCCCTCTGGAGATTTGAGAGCCACAAGGCCAGTGTGACACCCAGAGTGCAGCCCATGGCTCGATTAGCAGCCAGGGATGTGCCAGGCTGCCCTTGGTGCTGCCATCCATCCTGCTGCTGGTTTGATGCCGTGGTTGTTTTCCTCCTCCCAGCCGTGGACCTGTTGAAGCACAAAATGATCTTCAGCGTTGTGCGGCTGGGGGCCACCATCATCATCTGCATCGGGTTCCTGCTCATGCTGCTCCCCGAGGAGTGGGACGAGATCACCCTGAGGTTCATCAACAGCCTGAAGGAGAAGAAGAGTGAGGATCACACCGAGGACATGACAGAATCCAGCGTCCACACAAGGAGCAGGAGCAGAGCCAACGGGACAGTGTCCATCCCGCTGGCGTAGGGCTGGAGGACTCTCCCTGCACGCAGATGTATATTCTGTGAATATAGCTTAACTTTCCTCACCACCTGTATGCTTAAAAAGATGTCATCCAACCTGAGCAGGGGATGAACTGTAAGATAAGAGAAATACATCTATAAGAAATGTTTACATTTGTACACTTAAGGAACGGGTGTAAATAACGACAATAAAATCTTTTGTAAGAAACATTAAAGCTTTTGTCTTGCTGAACTGGTGGGTTTAAAATGTGGATAAGTTTACATCATTTATCTCCCTTTGCTGGCACAAGTAGAGCCATTTTGGAGGATACAAATGTTGGATATTTCCAGCTAAATCTCAAAATCTAACGTCTTGACTTACTTTCAATAAAGTGCCCTTTCAGCAAGGTAGCAGTTTTGGAAAAGCATTTCAAACCTCTCCTGGCATTTTGGAGAGTTCATTTCTGAAAGGCACTGATGTTGACTTTGATATTCCCAATTATTATCAGAATAAATATTCCATGATGTGCAAAACATGAGCTGTCCCCTCCCAGACCACACTGAGCTGTGCCTCTTTCCAGCACCACCTCTCTGGAAGTGGTGCTGGAGTTTGGGTGCCTTCAGTAAAGCAAAAAGTAGCTTTATTTACCTCATTTTCTCCCAGAAAAGCTGCACTCCCAGCTGAGCTACAGAAGTCTCAGGAGAGATGGAACACCCTGGATCGCCGGTGTCCCTGGGAAATGCCATTTCGTGTTTTCTAGAGCTTCGGGACAAATGAATATTTTTCTAACCTCAACTGTGGAAAAGTCTTTCAAAAGCCAAATACAAACCCTTCCCTAAGCCTGTTGCTGGTTTACAGCATTCCTGGGACTGACCACTCAAGACTGTCTTTATTTGAGAGCACTTGATAGGCAGACAAACATTTTTACCCTTATTTTTCTTTTTTTTTAAGGAAGAATTAAACCAACATCAAGCATCACAGGTTGCTGAGCTCTGCTGACTTTCCTGCCCACAGTTTGTGAGTTTGATTAGCAGCCAGTAAGGGTGGGTTTTGATGGTATTTCTGCCTGGGAAAAAAAAAAAATCATGTAAATAATAAGTTATTGGACTCTTTTTATTTGACTCTTCTATTGAATGTTTTTTTAATCTTTTAATGTTCATGTCTAAACTGTCCCCAGCAGGCAAAATACTGGTGTATGTTAAAAAACCCCACAAACTTGGGTTCTTTCATCACATGGCTGCAGAATTAGAGCTGCAGAAACCAACCCAACCAACTGTCCCCTGTGCCCTCAACCCAGACCTGTAAGGTTTGGATACACACACAAGCCTCTTACAGCTCCTGGTCTGCTGCTTTTGAGAGGAGGTAGACATCAGAAATGTTCCAGAAGAGTTAATTATGGAGGTACTGATGGGCTGAGAGCACGGGGCAGCTTGGCCCCTCCCCACAGTTTTGGAGCTGATACATTCATTTAAATTGCTAGATCATTTTGGGGATTTTACTGAAATTTTACTGAAATTTTAGCTCCTGCCAAACTGAACACATGGGGAAAACAAAACTTTCAGTATGCATTGATGAGTACTTTTTGGCAAGCAGCCTCATGGCAGCGTCTTCAGGCCCAGGACTGGATCCTTTAAGGAACCTCATTGGGAGTTCAGCAGGGAAAATGGTGTGAAATCCCCATGTGTGAGTCAGCTTTCATGGAATGCTTGACACATTCCATGGCCAGGGGCACGGGTGTTAAAAAGACTCTAATCCCAGCAAGGAAGGCTTGAGCAGAGCAGCCCTGCTTTGGTTTGATGGTCACAGAATGGTTTGGGGTTGAAAGGGCCTCAAAGCCCATCTCATTCCAACTCCTGCCATGGGCAGGGACACCTTCCACTGTCCCAGGCTGATCCATGCCCCGTCCAGCCTGGCCTTGAACACTTCCAGGAATGGGAATATTGCTTCTCTGGGCAATCTGCTCCCAGATGCTTTCCGAGGGTGCTCATCATCCTCAGCAATACCCAGAGCCCCCTCATTCAGCCTCTGCCCAACTTCCAGTTTAAATTCCTCATTAAGCATGGAAATAACGGTTTTCCCTGGAGCACAGCTCAGCCTTTCAGCTGGAGAAAAACCCATCAAACCCAAGAAATCAGACAACAAACAGGGGCTCTTTGGCCTGATGCTGTTTGTGATCCATCAGAGGAATGGCAAACCAGTAATGACCCCCATCAAGTGACCGGTCGGACGTCGCCGCTCCCACTGCTGTGGGTGTCTCTGGCAGCCCCTTCTGCCCTTCCCACCAATGTGAGATTCCATTTCTGTGGCACCATCTCCCAAGGAAAGTGCCACTTTTGACCTGGCAGCTGCGTTATCAGGTTCTCCTTATCGCTGGAAGGAAAACAGAACGTGCTGTGAATAACCCTCCCCGAGCATCCCCAGCACCGCCTGCCCTCTCTGGAGAGCTCAGCGAGGCAGCAGCAGGACGGTGTTATCAGCACCACCCATGTCCCCAGCCTGGGCTGAGATAAGATGAATGCCCCCTGTCAATGCCGGCGACAAGGAGCAGAGGGAGGAACAAGCCGTGTTTCTTGACCTTACAGATGTGTACTAACAAGCTCTATCAGCCACAGCAGTTTGTATCCCATCCAGGGGAGCCGTGCTGGGTTATTTTCCTCTCTTTGCTGACCCCTTTGTTCACACTGTCTCTGCCTGAACGTGCTGCAAGCAGGATAAACAACAGCCTGTTCACATTGCTGGGGTTGTTTCTGCTTCACTCACTGGGGATTTGCATAAAAGCCCAGGCGTTATTTTGGCTAAAATCCATTCCACCCACTCGCCATCTCCTCCTTTGCCCACGGTTTTTTTGTGGTTTAAAATTCAGTTTTGAGGAGAAGCTTTAAGCAGAGGTGATGCACTGCTGCAGTTGAGTGTTAGAGTGGTGCCCCTTGGCTCACCTCCCCTTGGTTCACCTTTGCTCTGTGCGAAGGTGAGTAACAAACTCTGCCCCTCCGTGTGCAAATGCCCTGCCCCAAGTCATGGCACTGCCCTACCCTTGAGCTTTTCCCAGTATCTTCCTTAAAGAAAGGGCATCAGAGCACTTAGGAGTCAATGATTTCATTTTGACTGCAAGAAATTTGCTGAGAAGTCCAGTTCTGGCGGGATCATCGTCACTTACAGAGTTTAAAGCAGTAAATTAGATGGGAGAAAGGGATTACATTCTTCCAGCTCTGCTGGGAAGGACTGTGAGCTGTCCCTAAGGGCACTGTATGGGACCAAAGCTGCTCCAGCCCCATGTTTCTACAGCACAGGACTCAGGAATTTCACTGAACTTTAAATACAGGTAAAATAAAATAACATTATTGCATTAAATAACCCCCAGTTAAAGGGAAGGATGAGCATCCCTGACCAGGATCTCAGCTTGCCCCAGCGACCTGCAGGAAGGGCATCCTCCTGCAGCCTCTCCCCCACCCCAAACCCTCACCTGCTGCTCTTGGTCCTCTTTGCTTTACAGAGTAAAGCCCTGTAGGAAGGAAGTGTGGACAAGAGAGGGGATTGGGGAGTGTGGGGAGCAGGGGGACCCTGTCAGGATTTTGGCAGCACCTGGGTAAAACACCAAATGCAGCACCGTGGGCACTGGCTTTAACATCCACTTTAAACGTGGGTTTCCACTGCTCCCACACATCCATCATTGCATTTAATTCATGATTTTCCCAAGCTGCCTAACAGGAATGACCTGTTCTCAGCAGGGGAAGCGTAATTAAAATAAAAAGGCAAAATAGAGAAAGCATTGAGAAACTCGGGAGGGAAGCAGGGTGTTGATTTTACATTTGCATTTGAAAGGAAGAAGACAAAAAAAGTACAGTCCAGGCTGCTGTGCTCCCTCATGTCCTGTGTGACCTCGGAAAAGCAAAGTCACGAGAGATGTTGGTGCTTTGTGGCTGAAAACATGAGCTGGTTGGGTTGCTCCAGCGATGAATATTTTCTTCTGGGAGCAACCTGGTCTAGTGGAAGGTGTCCCTGCCCATGGCAGGGGGTGGAACTAAAAGATCTTTAAGGGCCTTTCCAACCCAAACCCTTCTACGATCCTACGATTTTATGAACTATCAAATATCACTCACTTTGACCAATATTCCCAGTTAGCATTGTCCTAAAGCTGCATTTTTTCCAGCAGTGCCCCCAGCCAGCAGGAGCAAAGGTGGAGGATGCTCCTGGGCCAGGCCTTATTCCCAAGCTGCTTCTCCCATGCAGGATGGGAGACATTTTAACCCTTCTGGTGCTCCAAGGATTGAACTTCCTTCCAAAACCTGAAGATTTAGCAAAAGAGCTGCTTGAAGAAAAATACCTCACACCCAGCTGAGGTCTGGTGGTCCTGGTTGAAAAATCACTTATAGGTAAAAGCAAATCTTCTTTGGGGTTTGGCACTGGCTCCCAAGCTGCTTTCCCCTTCTCTGTCAGCAGCAGCCCCCTCTCGTCCCAGCGGGGGAATGCCTGGGGATGGGTCAATGTTTAACCAAGGTGGGAAGGACATCCGTGGGAGCTGGCAGGGAGCTGCCTGGGCTCTGAGTCGCTCACAAAGATCCCTCTCCACGTTCAGGGAGGATGGTGCATGAGGGGATTTCCTTCTCCTCTCAGAGCCCTGGCTCTGCAGGATGGGCCTGAGCTCCTCCAAGGGGCACCCCAAGGTGACCAAGGTGGCCCCGGTGCCCGTCCGGGGGGATGTGCCCACTCTGGCTGCCCTGCACCGGCTCCCCAGCATGCCAGGACAGCCCAGCACACACATCCCCCCGGGTGGGGCACCGTGGGGAAAGCCCATCTTCCACCTGGAGCTTCCACCTCTCCGGGAGACCTGGTACGGGAGAGCCTCTGCAGGTGAGGGGTCACCGCTGGAATGTCATGGGCCAGGGGGGTCACTGGGGCTGTGGGTTTGCTGGCTGCAGTGTGGGGTGGCTGTGGGGGTGTGCTGTTCTGCATCCTCAGCTTTTTGCCATTTTTGCCATTTCCAGGAGGTTTCAGCTTTGGGAAAACTTGTTTTCCCCGCTCCACTGTTTTGGAAAGCGTCTCACTCACCAGAGCCCAGATCCCAGCTCCTTGCTCTCCCATCAGTCACCCCCTGGAAACAGCCCAACTCCCCAGCATCGCCCTGGCACCCACCTGTGTCCAGACAAGCCCTTGTCCAGCCACCCTGTGACCCCCATCACACCCCTGTCCTGCTCAGCTGCCCCTGCCACGCACTTCGTTATCACTGCCCTAATCAGAATTAGATTCTGGGCAGGTAAAACTGGACTCAATGACAAATTTCCCAAGCCAGGAGCAGAAGAAGGCAGACAGACCTGGCTGTGTGTGTTTCCCTACAAGCAGCCTCTCCCCTCAGCCTTTAAGCTCCATCCACACCCAAATCCTTCCCAGAGGCGAGGAAGGAGGTTTGCATCCATCTGGAAGTGGATGTGCACCTCTCCACAACGAGCTGGATGGTGACAAATGCTTCCCACAGCCGTGTTAGGGGAGTGGAGGGAGAAACATCTGTGAAAACCAACGGGGTGAGAGGAAGGGCAAGGCAGAGAGGGAGGAGGATCTGCAGCCCCAGCACCCTCCTCCCTGCTTTTCCATTCCCCAAAAATCAATTTCTGACCCACGCCAAGCATTGTTAAGCACCGCTGCTTCACCAGAGGCTGGGTATTTCCTCCAGGATCATTCATCAGGGGACATCAGGAAGCAGTGAAAGCAAATAAATCTCTGGCATGATAGCAGTGACATTCATGGAACTGAGGTTTTGGGGAGAATACAGATCAGGTCTTGCTGGAGGAGAGCAGAGTTTAGGTACTCAATGAGAACAAGAACAACCAAATGTTCCTGTTCTGGAAAATTATCACTGGGCATTTAACAAATGCTTGTTAAAAAATGTGTGTTTTATAAAAAATTTAATAAATGTAATCTTTCATTGCTTTCCATTTTCAGAAACAAGAAGAGTATGCTCAGGAGGACTTGATCCATGTATTAGCTCAAGCTGCTGTCTAAATAAGCAAAGCCTCCAAGAGAATAGGTTTTATTTGGTTTATGAGGGTTCAGCTTGGCTTATTTTAAATCCAGATTCCCCCAGAGGGGAGGATCTGCTGCTGCTGAAGTGCAAGGGTGAAAACCAGGAGTCACAAGGATGCCTTGAGCTGGGGCTTGGTGCTGCTCCCTGCTCTGTGGGGAGCAGATCTGGGCACAGTGAACCCTCAGCCCCCAGTTCTGTATCTGCAGAGGGTAAGGGCAAATCTCCTACAAGCCACATGCACGGATAGGATGGGAGGGAAAAATTAGAAACAACCCCAAACATGCACAACACAAACCATCAGACCTCATAATGGAGAAATAACTTCCTCAAAGCCGTACCCTTCTCCAGGACAAGCTTCTCCCAAGTCACAGCCACTTCCCTGTGTCATGTACCTGTTCCCAGGTCCAGGAACCACCTCTTTACCTTTCCCTTTCTCCCAGAAATTCCCTATGCACTCACTTGCCCTGCAGATAGAGGCAATACTCCAGAACCCCCTTTTGCTCTGACAAGCTGCTGTTTCCCTACGTGTTCCTTGCAGATGAGATTTGTCTCCAGAGGAGCCTCTTTCCTGAAAATTTTCCCTTCAGGCTCCCATTCCTGCATGTGTGGAGCAGCCACAGCTTTGTTCAGTGGTTAAACATTGCCAGGGCTCTGCAGAGCCCAGCAAACATTTACCTGATGGAGTCACCATCTCCATATCCCAACACCCTCATGGGAGGAAGAAATTCTTCCCTGTGAGGGTGGCAAGGCCCTGGCACAGGGTGCCCAGAGAAGCTGTGGCTGCCCCATCCCTGGCAGTGCTCCAGGCCAGGTTGGACAGGGCTTGGAGCACCCTGGGATAGTGGAAGGTGTTCCTGCCCCTGGCAGGGGTTGGGAAAAAATGATCTTTAAGGTCCCTTCCAACCCAAACCATTCCATGGTTCTGTGATTATCTTCTCTCTCTTCTCCAGGAGCCCAGCCTGGTGATCCTCCATGAGGTTCAAGGAAGTCCCCCATAAGCTGACCTTCAAAAGAATTACTTTTCTTGTTAGATATGATTATTAAATTTGGCATCAACTGTAATGTTCTTCCTGCACTTTATCCCCAACTCTCCTCCCCTGTGACCATCTCAGGGCTCCCACCACATGGGAGCAGGAGCTGCTCAGCCCCACCTCACTTAACTCCATGTATAAAATGTCATTTGATTGCACCAGGACAGTTTTTTGGGGTGAATAGGTGAGATAAACAGGTAAACTGTTGTTTGAAAGAAATACTTCCTGCTCATGCAAGTATTTATTTGTGCAAGAAAAGAACAAAAGGGGCAGTGGTGTCCACTTGAGAGCACCAGCACAGAACAGACCTGAGCCCAGATCCTGTCCAGGCCTCAGAGAAGGCTCTGCTTTAATACCTAATGGGATCACTAGTGGGTGACACGTTCTCTTGGGCTGATTTCCAGGGTCTCAGAGTGCACCACTCGCCTGAGCACAGCCCTCCCACTCCTGCTGCAACAGCTCAGCTCTGCCACAGTCAGTAAATCAGCAGAGGTACTGCTCAGTCCCACCAAAAAATAACAATAATCAAGTCTCAGGGGCTGAGCAGCAGGAAAAAACCCCAAACTGCTGCCTGTGCCTGACTTTAACAGGGCAGGCAGTGGGAAGGCAGCAGAGATCAGGGATTTCTTGGCCAGCTGATGGTCACAGGGCATGGGAGGAGAGTCCCTTGGCCACCCAAGTCCCAGGGGCTGGGAGAGGCCACAGGAGACACGAGGATGGTGGTGGTCATGTTTAGGAATGTGAGTGGCTGTAGAGGGGAGTTGGAGGGGTACGTGGTGGGTGTTTGTTAGAAATCACAGACACAGCTACGCCCACTTTACCTCTGCAGCCCACAGAACATTCCATGTGTTACTGGAATACCCAGATAGGGACTTCAGTGGGATGTGCCAACCGAAAACCAGGGCACAAATCTATTGCTGAGTGCACCTAAGCAGCTGATGGTCACCCAAAAGTAACTTCATCCATGTCTTTAACCTTGAAGGGCCCCTCTCTTTGAACACCGTGCCGGGGAAGGATGGAACCAGCATCATCAAACAGCACCCGCCTCGAAGGCCTCAAGTAAGGAGAGTGTGAGGAGCTCCCTGGGAGCTGCTCTGCTTGACTCCTCCAAGTGGGGTTTTGGGGACAGGGGCACGTGTCACAGCACCATGGTGGGGGAAGCAAATATCCTACAGCAACACAAGGGGGAAGTCCTACTTTGGGGTGATCACCAGCTTTATGTGCTCTGGAGACACCCAGCAAGGACACGTGTCCCAGTGTGGGACGTAGGGCCACCTTTGCTGTGGTGTCCCACTGTCCTTTGGGGTGTCTGGGTACCTGCAGCCAAATCCTGGCTCCCATGGGGCCAGTGTGGCCAAGACAGAGCCCTTTGCAGAAAGGATCTGACTTGCACTGTGTGGGGCTGGTTTTGGCTCTGCAGGCCCAACATCCCGTAAGGGTCAGGCACCAGCTTAGGAGCAGAGATGATAGAGCAGACAGACATACTGTGCAATAGGGCATAGTGAAAGACAGAGCAATCATTCTGGGTTTCAGGAATTGCTGTTCATGCTCTGTACCTGCCCAAACTCCCCTCAGTTTCCCTGTCCTGCATTTCCCTGATCCATTCCTACCCCAGAGCCAAACTCCATGACTATACCTGACCTAACAGTCAAGATTTTCCTCCACACAAGGGCTACCACTGCATAACTAAAGCTCAGAAATGTCTTTAAATCCTTTTTTCTCCCCCTGTTCTTGGCACTGGTGAGGCCACAGCTCAAATCCAGTGTTCAGTCACAGGCATTTCTTCCTAATATCCAGCCTGAATCTGCTTGGAGCAACCTGGTTTAGTGAAAGGTGTCCCTGCTCATGACAGGGGGATTGGTCCTTAAGGTCCCTCCCAACCCAAACCATTTCAGAGTTCCATGATTCTGTGAACAGCAAACCCACTGGAGCAAGGAATGCTTTGCTTGAGACTTCCTTGCTGTGATTACGATCTTTTTAATATCATAAAGAACAGAAGAGCCACCAAATGAGGTCACTTAAGCCCCTCCACTCAGGGCTGTGGCTCTGGGTGACACTGGTGGCTTCAGAGAGCAGAGGAGGCCACCAGCTATGGAATCATGTGTGCCTGGGTTTGGTGGGATGATGCAACAGTAGCATCTGATCTGAGCCCACCTACATGCTGAAAACTGTCATATGGCATCACAGTTTCCTTTAGAAACCTCTGCCCAGCATGGAACTTTTTAGTTACTGATTTTATTTCCATCATGGCTCTACTTGTGTATTATGGAGACATGGTTAATACTCATTTCAGGACAAAGACTCTGTTAATCCTACCCTGTTCTGCTTCTGGTGCTCTCAGGGAGTGGACACAGCTCCAGCAAAAGCCTTTTCCTGTGGGAATACTTTCAAAGGCAGCAGAGCAGGATGACGTGGTCTTCTCAAGAACTTTTAGAGGATCTTGGTCAGTGAGTGTTTCCAGACAAAAACCTGTGAGGCTCACAAAAACTAAAGGGAACAGTGAACTTTCCAGCCTGGGACAGAACTTCACCCAAAAGCCTGAAGCTTGGTTTCCCCAGCAGGGCAGGGGGATGAGCTGAGGGATGTGGGAGGCTTTTTGCCTCCATCCACCCTGCACTGGTGTCTTCCTGGAGTGATGCCAGCCCGGACCACAGCTTGTGGTGTCACATGCTGCCATCTAGTGCAAATTTTCAGTTTCATATTTAGCTTTGTGGAGTTTTTTTTGATGCTAAGAGACGTGAACTTGGCTTAGGGGACTAGTGGGGAATTTTCCCTTTACATGACGCTGATTTTCCCTCCTGCATTTTTGCACTGATTTAAAAGGACAGCTCAGGATCCAGCAGCAGTTCAGTGCAGATGGAGATGTGTCCCCATTTATTGGACCCTTGTTCATAATCAAGGAGTTCATGGTGTCCCAAACAAAGTACAAGTCAGGTCTTAGAGACAAAGTCTTTGATGATGTCCTATTCAATTTTTATGGAAGCTGTACTGAGCTCCCATCCTAGCAGGGAACTCTAGGAGGAACCACCACCCCTGGAAATGTCCAAAAGTTGTGTAGATGTGGCACTTAAAGGCCATGGTTTAGTGCTGGACCTGGTGGTGCTGGGTGATTGGTTGGCCTTGATGATCTGAGGGGTCTTTTCTAACCTTGGTGATTCTATGAATGCCAAGCCATGAAAAGACCCTGAAACACCTCCCAGCTTGTCATGATTTAAGGAGGCATCTTTGCTCCTTGAGATAAAAATCCATGCTCAGAGCAGCCTGCAGAGCAAGTCTCTGCCGAGTTCCACCAGCCACCAGAAAATGACTTTGTACCATGCACAGTTCTGCAGAAAGAGCCTTATTTAGGCCAATGCAAAGACAGGCTGGACAGAGGGAATGGTGCTCTAGGTCTCCTCTAAGTGGGATCTGCCCTTTGATGACCTGATAGGATACTTTAAATTAAATGATGACACCTCTGCATGCTCCAGCTCTGCCATGAAGCAATCTGAGCTGCAGCTTGGCTTCACGCTGGTCTTGGATGGAGACTTGGGTGCTGTTGAGGCTCAAAGAGAAATACCTGCAGGGATGAAACTGCTGTCAAACTGGGGCCTGGCTGCTTTTGCTGTAATGCAAAAGCTTCCCCCAGTTTTGCCCACTCCTGAAAGACCAAATGATGCTCATCTCCCTGAGATGCCAAACTCCTTCCTGTATCCCAAGCTGCTGGGCCAGAATAGGAGCTGGAAAAATGTCCAGGTAGTTTCATATCCAGTTTTATGATCATGTAGAAAAGAGCAATGCTAACTATTATAAATATTGGACTTGCAGAGGCTTGAACCTGCCATCCCTCCACAAGCAATCCCTCCTGCAAGGCCCTGGAGTCAGCGAGAAGTGGCTGCAAGCCCAAAATCAAAGGTAAGTTCATGAGTTTGTGCCCTTCCACAAGGCATTCCTGGCTGCAGGCTTCTTTCCCTCACACTTCGGGCACCCTGAAGGGCAGAAGTTGGTATTTAACCACTGGCTGTGCTCCTGTCTCTGGCTGAGCCCAGGACGCTGAGCTGAAACACTGGGATGTGGGTGAGAGGATCCAAAATAAGGGAAAAGCTTCTGAATTGCCAGCATGACAATTCCCTGGATGAGATGGACCTGCTGAGCCAGGATATTAAATATTTTAGAGGCTGAAAATATGAGAGACGCGTTTTTAAATGACTCACTTGAGCACCCATCACTTGCAGTTGGTGGGAGAAGGGAGAGACATTCTTGCTCTTCCTGAAAGGAATTTGGAGCCAGGTGGGGGTCGGGGTCTGCTCCCAGGGAACAAGGGACAGGATGAGAGGAAGTGGCTTCAACTTGTGCCAGGGGAGGTTTAGATTGGGTTTTAGGGAAAATTCCTTCACTGAGAGCACCATCAGGCATTAGAACAGGCTGACCAGGGCAGTGGTGGAGTCACCACTCCTGGAGGGATTTAAGTGATGTGAGGTTGTGGCACTTGGGGACATGGGTTAGCAGTGGCCTTGGCAGTGCTGTGGGAACGTTTGGACTCAATGATCTTAGACACCTTTTCCCATCTGAACAATTCCATAAGTGTGATTTCAAGGCTGCAAACTCTGTGTGCCATAAACACCCCCTGCAACCCCAAACATGCAAAAGCGGTTCTTCCCTTTGGATCATGAGATTGATTATCTTGGAGAACCAACTCGACGTGGTAACACCTCGGGGGGCAGAAGCACAAATACATGGTTTTAATGAAGTTTTTTTCCCTCATGCCCCAGAGCTGTGGGATAAACTGCAAGCACAGTGGAAATCTGTGATGAATTCCTGCAAGCTGGCTATGCAGGGAGATGCTCACTCCCTTTATCCGGGAGTGCCTGAGGGGTTTGTGAGCTGGTGGCTCTTCCTTTCTCTTTCACAAAGTGCAGGTGTATTTATTTGCATCTTTAAATACCCCATAGGTGCTGGAGAAGAGAGGGCAAAGCCTGAACCCCCTCCCTGGCAGGAGGCAGCACTTGCACAAGCTTCAGATGCTGGACTTGACCCGCAAGCGACGAGAGGTAATGCCAGGACGGATTTGGGGAGGGCATGGGGGTGTCTCTCCTATGGACCAGGGGGCCTCAGACCTCTTGCTGGGAAGGTGAAAGGAAGCTTTCCCTGTGTCTAAGGCAGAGGGCTGGTGGGGAGCATCCCCAGGGCCCCTGTGATCAGCAATTCCCTGTGATTTTTCCAGTGCTTTGCCCTCATTTGGCCATGACTCACGGAGAAACCAAAACTCCCTGTCCCAGTCATGTTCTGCCACATACCCAGTCTGGCAAATTCCATTTGCTTGGGTTAAACTACTTGACTGTGCAATTATTTCCAGGGCCAACCCCCCTAATGCTGGGCCACGTTGAGCCATTAAAATGTGTTTGCTCCTCTGCTGCTTGTGTTGACAACTCATTTTCAAACCCAGGCAGAGCTGAAGCGGAATCTCCACAGGGAGGCAAAAATCAATAAGCAAAAACCCAAGCAATTCAGCCCCAAGGATGTCCTTGGCACTCCCCAGAGAGGCGACAGTGCCAGAAGCCGAGACCCCATCCCTGCTGAGCACAATCAGCGTTTTCATGAAGACCACCCTGGTAAGTGGAATAATTTTCCAAGGCGATGTAAAACTCACCAGCCCTCCTAAATGTCATCAGAGAAGTTTCCCTATGGAAGATGCTTCCACTGCTCCATCTCCTGCAGTGATAAGATGCAGGTTCAGAAGGCTGGGGGGGAGAAGGCTGGGAATTGTGTTTGTAGGACAAAGCACTGGAATGCTTCAGAGAGCTCTCTGGGGTAAGTGTGGCGCTCGCTGAGGCTGATCACTTTTTAAGTTTAGGGTTTTTTCCCCACTGTCCCTACAGAAGGGGGAAGCAAAGTGGATCTCAGCCACCATTTCATCCTGACCTGTCCAAGGCATGAGCCCTGTCCTGCTTTGCCTGCACATGACAACCTTTGGCACAGGCTGGGAATGTATCACCGAGGCCAGAAGTGCTTAAATCCATGAAAAACTTACCTGAAGGTGAACTTTCACCAGGAGGAAGGGGAACAAGCTTGGCTTCCTATTTCCTCATGGTTCTTCACCTCAGCTCTCTTCCCCTTGGCAATAAAGCCAACTGCCAGACTCTGTAACTTCGCCAAATATAATCCTGAGTGTGTTGTACCTCACCCTGCCCCAGACACGGGGCCTCGTCTTGCAGGGAGCTCTCAGGATTTTCTTTGTCCATAGCCATTTCCAGCTGAATTCCAGGTGACTGAGCAGCTCTGCAAAACCATGATATTTCATTTTTTTCTCTCCCCTAGGAAACACGTGGGGTGAAGGACTCTCCAGGCAGCCTGACAGGGCTGAACTCTCTCCAGACAGGAGTGGGAAGGTTGACCTGTGGCTCTGCATGGAGCCACGGGCAAGGGATCTGTTCTGGGACTCCTCCAGCACAGGGTCAGAGGAGTGGGAGAGGGAAGAGAAGATTCCCCGCAAACCCACACTTGTGAGAACCAAGACAGAGAGAGTTTCCCTCTTTGATGACTTCTTTGACAGGGATTTCTAGTGGCATGGCTTGGGCTGTGCCAAAGAAACGAGCCCCAGCTCCAGTGGGGCTGGAATCCTCCCAGGTGGATGGGCTGAGGCTGGAGGCACAGTGCTGGCTGTATGTGGAATTCCTGTGAGCCTGAGCCAGTGGAAAGAACAGCTGGAAATGAGGAGCTCGCTGATGTGGGGTGGATAGTGACCCTCTGGGTTGTGTGGCTGAACCAAAATATCTGGGGAAAAAAGCCTTGGATGGAGCAACAGGGAAATGGGGGTTGAGAGAAGAGAAGGGGGCTGGCAAAAAAAACCCCATGTGGAAGCTGGGAAAAGTTCTGGGTTAACCCCAAATATTAAATTTCAACTGAAATGAAATGTTTCACTTGCCTTTGAGTTACTCAATCTTCCTGTTTAACTTGGGGTTAACCTTTTCTAAACCACAAACCCCAGTTCAAAATGCAAGGTAAAATGATTTATTTAGAAAGCCTTTAAAATATTTATTTTGGCATTTCTAAAATTCCTTTTTTACTTTTGTGGCTTTTTTTTTTTTTTTTTTTTAATTTCCTCTCCTCTCCTGTCCTGGACACAAAAATATATGTACTTTCTTCAGTACTAACCTCCAGTTTTATATGCAATCTAAAAAATCTGGCTTTGGTTCACTTTTTTTCCCTGTTCAGGTTTCAGTGCTGGGGAGTGAATGATGGAAATGGAGGGATTTCCATCTTTTCCTGCAGACACTCTCCCAGGGATGCTGGTCAAGGCTGCAGCATTCACCAGGAATTTGAACAAGCTGCTCTGTTGCAATCTGACATTTCCAAGTATATTGAAAAAGATGATTATATGAAAGTATCTGATCAATCAAAGAGGTTCTTGCAGTTTCCATCTCACATAAACTCTATTTTTTATTAAATTCTCTCTTTTTCCTTATGAAATAACTTGTTATCTGAGAGGGAACTTCACCCAATTCTCCTGTCTCCTATCTGGTTGTCCCAATAGGTCCATAAAGGCCACCAAGTTTGTGGATTCAAAGCATTTATATAAAAGGAGATTTCAGTTAAATATCACATGGTTATTTAACGTGGCAAACTGGATAAGCAGGGAACTGGTGAAACACAAAGGAGGGAGAGATTTCACCACCAGGCCTGGCCCTGGGGAACAGACAGGTCTGATCACCAGCATCAGTTTTGCTTCTGTTTGAAGCTGCAGAGCTGACAAATGGCATTAACTCATCCTTGTGCCTCCTGCTTGTCTCCCTCCCTCCCCACTTGGTATTTCCAGAACTACCAGGGGCCAAAACATCTTCAGATCAGCTCCTTGCTGCAGGGCAGGGAGTCCAGGTGTAACAAATGTTATCATCACAGCCACTTTGAGCTGGAAATCTTATCCTTTCATTTTTCAATCCAGGACACCCAGAATAACAAGATCTAGAGTCAGTTCTCAGTTACCCAGGACGAGCAGGGCTTGGACAGCTCAAGACAGATGAAGCTTGTGCTGCATCACTGTCTCAAACCTGTGCTCCCTCCCACAAAGCTGTTGTGATGTGTCTGTGCTGCACCCTCAGCCTCCTGATTTACACAGCCAGGAAAAGAGCAGGAGACACATTTTTACACTCATTTAGGGGAATGAGACGCCCATGGCTGACTCACTTTCACAAGTATTTATCTTTATTGAAAATCCCAGGCAGAGCAGGAGCTGGAAATCTCAGTCAAAGCCCCAAATCGAGCTGGAGCCTCCAGCCCAGCTGCCCAGGACTGAGTTGTTCTGTCCTGATTTCACCTACTTTTGACATCCCTAAATATATGGCCCATTACAGAATGTCTACATGCTCCATGGGGAAAACTGCACTTTGGAGAAAGCCCACACACCGTGTGGGTTTTCACTAGAAAAACATGAAAACAAACCCCAGCACAGGGAAGGAAGAAGAAGAGGAATCATTTTAATGAGAAGGAGAGCTGTTCATGGCTAATGAGTCCATGTCTGGAGTCTGTGTGTTTTAAAAATGCCCTGAGAACTTTGCTGATAAACACCATCATTCTGTGTGAACTGGAAATATCGTGAGAGCTTTGAACTCAGTGCTGAGGGTGTGCTGAAAAGGTCAATGATTTAATGGGCTGGAACAATTAATCTGGCACTTGTCTATACACCTGTTCTCTTAATGATGTGACACATCTCCCTTCTGTGTTCCCATCTGTCAACAATTAAGCTATAATTGGTGGAAATGCAATTTATCTCAGATAGAGCTGATTAGTTTTCCAATAATCGTGTTGCCAGCCTTGGGGAAGAGTGCTGCCCACGGAGAAGTGCCTGTGGACCATTCGATCCATATCACAGACTGTGCAGAGAAGACTCTGAGCATTAATTTATCAATCTACAGTGTGCAAAATTTGCTCTTGCAGAAGCAATAAAATCAGCAAGCCTGCTCCCATTGCAGGGGGAATGGCTTCCCAATGCCAGAGGGCAGGGATAGATGGGATATTGGGAAGAATTCCTTATTCTGAGAGTAGTGAGGCCCTGGCACAGGCTGTCCACAGAAGCTGCAGATGCCCCATCCCTGGCAGTGTTCCAGGCCAGGCTGGATGGGGCTTGGAGCAACCTGGGCAAGTGGAAGGTGTCCCTGGCAGGTGGAATTGGATGATCTTTAGGGTCCTTTCCAACCCAAACCATTCTGTGAGTCTATGAAATACTTCTGGTGCTCAAAATTGTTTGACTGTGCTGTTCTTGATTGTATTCATTCATCCCAACCTGTAGAGAGGCAGGGGGCATCTCACCCTCTTCTCGTGTTTTCTAACATCCTTCCAGACACTGGAAATGAAAACATTTTCTTTGTAACTAAAGGTGAAACTTGGACTTTTCTACAAACTGCAGAAGATGGGGGAGAAAACCCCAACCAACCTTCCACAATGTATGTTCTGCAACTCAGCAATGGAGACTTTAGGGAGATGTTTTCAGTTCCCAGTTCCAAATGCTGGAACCATTGGAAGGCTGAGCCACTACAAGCAGCTCTAGAGAGGACACAACTTGCCACTCACCATATCTGAGCACACACAGCCTCAACCCCAGCCACAGCCCACAGAAACCAGAGTCTGTGTTTGGCAGAGCCCCTCACCCTGACCCCCCTGGGATAAAAATGTGTCTGTGTGGCTGTCCCACACAACCCAAAGCTTTGGGGCAAGGCTGGACCCATCCTGCAGGTTAGAGGTGTCTCCACATAGGAGCTGTGCTGGGGCAGAAGCTGCTCGGCCCAGATTCAGCACCTTCAGAGAATTCACTTTATCATTTTTCACCAAAATGGCAAAGAATGGAGATTTTATGCAGTTAATGGTGTGGGTATGGGTAACAGCAAATGGTACAGCCCAGAAGATGTAGGTCAGATAGATCCCTGCCCCAAAGGACATTTGATCTCCCCAGGGAAATGGCTATGGGATGTTTTTGTCAGTACAAACATGGCCAGAGCAAGCCAAGTTCTTCCAGCTCACGATTAGTTGAACCAGATTTGCTGAAATGTTAAATCAAAATGATAATGCTCAGCCTGAAGTCAGCACCAGCCTGGCAAAATCATTAGCAATTAAATGTACACTTTATGAGAGGAAATGTCAACAAACTGTACTTCTGTATTTAAAAGAGCAGCTGGGGTTGCTGTAACACCTCTGTTACTGTTCTTGAGAAAAAACCAAAGATTTAATTACACTTAACAAAGAGAGGTGTTAGGTAAATAAAGCTGAACAAAGCCCCACTGTAACTGGATCTCACTGACTAGTCTGGATTAACGGGATCTTCTAACCTCCCTGGGCTCAGTCCCACCTGGTGCTCAGAGTGTTTGACCTCCTCAGGAATGTGAGTCTTCAGCACCATGTAACATCCTCCTTCCCCGATGCACACAGGCATCCAAAGGCAGGAAAAACCCCACCATCTGAGCCACTGGGATACATCCAGCAACCTTATTAAACCCTTTATCTGCCCTGCCCCCCTGGAAGGTGTGTGACAGGCGACTGGGATTGCTTCAATCTGCTTACACAAAGCTGCAGAGAAAAGCCCCCAAGAACAGCGACTTGAGCAGCTCCGTTTCAGGCTGTACATGAAGATTAAAGTCTTATCACCAGCTTGAAAAAATACCAAGCGTGGCAGGTCTTTGTTTGCCTCACCAGGTATCCTCAGACTGCTCTGTGATAGCACAGCCCCAAACCTGCTGTTTTCCCACGTCCTCACAGTTCCCAGCTTTCTTCAAATAATTTCTGAGTAAGGTCAAGCGATGGCACAAGGGTTCCCTGATGAAGTAAGAGGAAGGAGGCAGGTCCTGTTTCTCTCTGAGCCTCTTCACCTGCTCCTGACACTGGATTCTGAGATGCTTTTCCCTCCCAGAAGTGCTGGTGCAGGGATCTCTGTCCCAGTGGGAACACAATCCATCTCCACAGGGCTGCCCACAGATCCCTCCCGTTCTCGAAAGAGGTTGGAAAAACATTTATTTCTTGCTTAGAACAAGGGTTGTAGCTTTTTGCCACCTACTGACACGTTGTGGGAACAGCTCATCCAGCGAATTCCTGCAGGAAGGCTCAGGCCTGCGCTGGCTCTGGCTGAGGGTACATCCAGCCCTGGCTGAGAGGGACACAAAAATAAAACCAGGAGTGAACAGGGCACTTGGTGCACGGCCAGGAGAGCAACACTTATCCCACAGACTCATAGGACATCCTGGGCTGGAAGGAACTCACAAACATCATCCAGTCCAACTCCTGGCTCCACACAGGACACCCTGACAATGCCACCCTGTGCCTGAGAGCACTGCCCAAACCCTCCTGGAGCTCTGGCAGTCTGGTGCTGTAACCACTGCCCTGGGGAGCCTGTTCAGTGCCCAGCCACCCTCTGGGTGAAGAACTTTTTCCTAATATCCAACCAAACCCCCACACTGACACAGCTTCAGGTCCTTAGGCCCAATATTTGGTTGGTCCTTGCTATAATTCCCTCTTTGTCTCAGCCTTTGAGCACCTTGTTTCATCATTCCAGAGAGGAGAAACATGGGAGAAATCATCCTTCTTGCTTGCAAAACCAAGCCTTGCTTTCTTCCCCTTCTATCTTGCCCCAGTTCACCTATTTTTTCCCCTTTCTCACCCCCTAAATTCCCTTTCTGGCCAGGTTGGATGGGGCTTGGAGCAACCTGCTTTAGTGGGAGACGTCCCTGCCCCTGGCAGAGGGTTGGAAATAAAGATGATCTTTAAGGTCCCTTCCAACCCGAACCATTCTGGGATTCTGTGATTCTGTGACAGGAGCCTTTCCAAAGTGTCCCCACAGGAGATATCTGTGTCAGTCCTGGGGAGCTGTAAATCTGGGGAATCCTCCATCTGCCCACAGCTTCTCCCTTTTTTCTCCATGCATTTTGTTCGCTCCCATCAGTGCTGACACTCTCCCTCGGGCATGGGGCAGAGCAAACCCTGCTGTGTTGCTGATCCAGCCCCAAATTTCCCTGTTCCTCCTGACACACAGCTGATACCCACCCTGGCATTAACTGCTACTCCATGCAGCCATGATTTAACATCCAAAATTATTCGTTTTTCTTGATTAAAATGTTACATAACCACTGTTCCCTGAGAAAAAAGGAGCAAAAAGGAACAGTTTTGCAGTCACCCCTTGCAGACACACACTTCAAATTAAATACTGGGCAGGTGTCTCTCACTGGTGGCCATTTGATCCCAGTTCTAAACAGCACCCAAAACAACCAGCATGGCTTAGGACTCCCACAAATTCAGGCTGAGCTTAAAAGCCAGGCATTACTTCTACTTAACACACAAACCACCTCCTTCAGTTTAGCCAAGTTGACCTAAAAATACAGCTTTTTGCCACACAAAGATGCCTTTGAGAGTTGCTGGAGCTGATTTTTTTTTTCCAGTGTTCTTCTGAGAAAAAACCTTCTGAAGCTTCATTTGGTTGTGCTGCACTACACAGGGACTGTGAGGCCATTGCTGCTGCCCTGGGATAGGGATTGATAAAATAAGACACTTAATTTGCTGCAAAATGTGTCTGTAGGTCTTTGCAAAATATATTCTAGAAATTCTGCTTTTCCCTAAGAATCTCCTACTCTTAAGAACCAAATAAACAGAAAGCCACTAAGCTTAAGAGCAGGGTTGGGTGGTGTTTTTTTGTTTTTTTGGTTTTTTTTGGGGGGGTTGAGATTTTTCTCTGGTTTTCATTTATTGAAATCCCACTTTTCAGCCACAACAAGTTATTGCTGCTATTTTGGTAAAGATGACTTGTAACAATGATCTGGCAAGATATTACTAAAAGTAATCCAAAAACGTGGCAGAAATGTGGCAGAAAGTAGCATGCTAAAGCTAGAGCAGGAAAAAAAGGGAAAAAAAATTTAAAAAGAGAAGGCTTCCTCTCTGCAGCAACCCTTGCTTTCAACTTCTATTTTGAATTTTCTCATTCCCAAGGATCTCCAGATTCACTTTGTGGTTGCAAGCAGAAGTGGCCAAAAAGAAAAAAAAAAATTTAAATCTTCTTGCAGACTCTAAATTTATTTTTGTTGAAGGTTTACCTGTGAAACCAAACCACCTGTCCTTCTTTTGAGGCCAAGGATGAGGAGCTGGGCACAGCCCACTGCTGCTCTCGGTTTGATATCCAGCCCCGTTTATTTTTCTCCTCCTCCATCCCATCTTTCAAAAGAAGATGATACTTTAATTAATGACCCACAGGGATCTCGTGCAGCTGGGAAAATTTGCTTTGAAGGCAGCCAGCCTTGCACAGGTTCTGAGGATGAGGGCCTTCTCCCTTTTCTCCCTCCACACGATGCTCTCAGTCCTGGGAGCTGGCTCTGACCTCCCCACGACAGGGACTGGTCCTGTGCCAGCATTTGCAGCATCTCCCACCACAGCACCAAATCTGACACTCCCACTGAGATCTAATATCACAGAATCATGGAATCATTTAGGTTGGAAAAGCCCTCCAAGGTCCAGCCATTCCCCAGCACTGCCAAGGCCACCACTGGCCCATGTCCCCAGTTGCCACATGAACATGGCTTTGAAATCCCTCCTGGGAAGGGGACTCCACCACTGCCCTGGGCAGCTGTGCCAGGGCTTGATGACCCTTTTGGTGAAGAAATTTCCCCTAATATCCTCCTAATAAACCTCCCCTGGTGCAGCTTGAGGTGATTTCCTCTTGTTCTGTCACTTGTTCCCTGGGAGAAGAAACCACCCCCAGCCTGGCTAAGCCTCCTGTATATCCAGGGGTGGCTTCAGGCATCTGCAAAATAATAATCTCCTAGAGAAAGAGTGTGGTGGGGAGTTAAAGTCCTGGTCCTGCTGCTGCTGGAGTCCTGGACACCTGAATGGGACAAAAATTAGGATATATGGGGCTGGAGTCAGTGCCAGCTTTTGCGCTGCCAGTTGATGTTATGACTTATTTTCCCAGCTCTGCCCTGTTTTCTTCTTTTCTTCCATCACATGGCAAGAGCCCCTGTCTGAGATCCCAGTCTCTGATGTTTAAAACTTGAGGTTTTCCTCCCTCTCAGCTAACTGACAGGAAGAATCCAGGAGTGAACCCACAGTTGGGCTAAAGCACCTCCTGGAACCTAAAGGGGCTCCAAGAGAGTTAGAGGGGAACTTTTGACAAGGATCTGGAGGGACAGGACAAGGAGAAATGGCTTTAACTTGACATAGGGCAGGTTTAGATGGGATATTTGGATGAAATTCTTCCCTGTGAGGGTGGTGAGGCCCTGGCACAGGTTGCCCAGAGAAGCTGTGGCTGCCCCATCCCTGGAATCTTCTCCTACCATGGGAACATAGATATTAAGCTGCACATAATACAAGGTTAGCCCTAATTTTTCCCTCTTTGGTTGCAATGTACTGATGAGTTTTCTGATCCAGGTGTTCAAATTACAGGAGTTCAGTCTTCATCTGTGTAAGAAGGAAAAAAAATAATTACAAAACACTAAAAGGATTTTAAAAACCCCAACAAAAATACAGAGAAATATCTGTCTGAGTTGGAGTTGAGCAGCTGCAGAGAGGGAAAAGGCTTTTCCTTCCCGGCAAGAAAAGTCATGTAAGTGGTTACAATGTGGAAATAGTTAAAATGAGTGAATTCTTCCCCCTTCATTTCCCAGCTTTTGAGTACTCAGATTCTGTACCTGATGTTCTAGTTAAGCACAGTGAGACCTGGCTTTGTGCTCACACTGGGAATTGGAGAGGGGCACTGAGATCTGGAGCAGGGAGTGAATCTGTGATAAGAAAAACCTCCACAGAAAATCACTGCTCTTAGCCCAGCTGTGTCCAGGTTCAGGAAAATAACACCTGCCTGTGGCCACCCTTCCTATTTGCTCTACAGAATGAAGTCATTGGAGCCCCTCTGCTCTGGAGCCAGGCTGGGAGAGCTGGGGGTGCTCACCTGGAGAAGAGAAGGCTCCAGGGAGAGCTCAGAGCCCCTTGCAGGGCCTAAAGGGGCTCCAGGAGAGCTGGAGAGGGACTTGGGACAAGGGATGGAGGGACAGGACACAGGGAATGGCTTCCCACTGCCAGAGGGCAGGGATGGATGGGATATTGGGAAGGAATTCTTCCCTGTGAGGCCCTGGCACAGGGTGCCCAGAGAAGCTGTGGCTGCACCATGCCTGGCAGTGTTCCAGGCCAGGTTGGATGGGGCTTGGAGCACCCTGGGATAGTGGAAGGTGTCCCTGCCATGGCAGGGGGTGGAATGAGATGGTCTTTAATGTCCCTTCCAACCCAAACCATTCTCTGGTCCTTTGCCTTTGGGGTCATGGGACTGATGGTCACTGAGGGCTGGTTTTGAAAGTGGGGTTCTTCTGCAATGAAGGTTTTGCAAAATCTGTGAGGGCATCATAAAATTTGGCTCGATGTACCAAAGCCCTTCCCATCAGACAGCTTCTGTCAGGAGAGAAATAATGAAATGCTTTTAGGGCAACGTTTTCCCCTAAGCCTTTTCCCTTGAGTGTCAGATTTTGCCAGCCATGTGCGGGTTCCCCACAGCGATGAGTCAGGTGTAGAGTCGAGCTTTCCCCTGCTGGCCCTCGAGGCTTCCTGTCCTGCAGAGCCGCCTCCAGCCACCCCCAGGTCCCAGGCCCATGGCTATCATCTTCCATCCCTTCCCTAATGGCCTGCTTTGATGTCCAGGTGTAACAGGATTCAGCGGTGCTGATTTCACTGATTAACATGCAAATCACGCCCGGAGACTGGATGCTTCCTGCAGTTAATCATCCGCTTGGCACATTTCAAAGAGCCCAAGAAAGATTATTAAAAAAAAAAAAAAAAAAAAAAAAAAAAAAGACAAATATCTCAGACAGAAAAACAAAGCAAACAACTGCCCCCAAAGATGTGAACAACATCAGCTCAGGTTTTCTGCTAATGATTTTCCTCACAGCACAGAAAGCACCACCACCTTCCCATTGTCAGGAGAAGGAAGGTATTACTTTGGTGACCAAATAAATGCACACCAAGCCCCTGACCTTGATGACATGTCCCTGCTTTTAGAGGACAGGCAGTAACCCAACACCTGGAGAAGCAGCACATTGCCCACACAATTAAAGCCTGTTAACATGAAACCTTTCATCCCAGATGGAGATCTGGGGTTAAATGTGCTGGGAGATCAGGAGAGCAGAGCCTGGTTTGAGAGAACAGTGTGGGGTTTCTTCCCATCCCCTGAGGTGACGTTATCAGCCCTGACCAGGTTCCCAACCTGCCACACCTTCTGCTGCAGTGATACTTTTCCTAAAGGTTTATGGATTGTAGCCTCTTGGTCCTTTACAGCCAAGGGATCTCTCCCCACAGTGTTTTCTCAGAAAAGTTTATGGGCTTGGGCTCAATTTCAGGATGGAGCTGATGAGGTAAAGCTGTGGCCATGGTGAAGGCTCTGAGGGATCCCTGAGCATCCATCTCCCTGATGTCCTTCAGAGTGGACACAGCTGGCTCAGAGGGATGCAGCCCACACCTCCTACCTCCAGAAGAAAGGGCTTTTGCACAAATTTCCATTGTTTGTTCCCCTCTCAGTGCCTGGCCAGAAACAGACAATAACCCCAAAAGAGTTCTTAGGTCAGAAAAAGCTTAACTGAAAAGGAACAACGGAGTTTCCAAATGGAAAAGTAGGATTTATCATTTCAGGTTTCCCGGGTAAAGCTTAAGCTTGTTTACCAAGACGGATTTGGCAGATGTGATTAATTCCCTGCTCTTAAACATGACAACATTTATCTGCCTGCTTACACCATCCCAGTGGAGGCTCAGCTCTCTGCTAAGCACGCCTGGATGAGAAAGAGGTGATCCTTCCCTGGCCATGTGCATGTCAGGGATGTGGTGGACACAGAAGTTGGGAGCAGCTTCTGGAGAAGTCCCACTGCCTTCCTGCTCCTCCGGGAGAGCCCTCGCTGCCACACCATGCTGGAGGAAGAAAGGTTAATCAGAGGGGGCTGGAAAGCCAGAGGCTGAAGGGCAGGTGGTTGTGTTCCTGGAGGAGATGGATACAAGAGCAGGGGTCAGTCTGGGTTATTTTGTAACTGAGTTGGAAGCTGCTCCATGGGGGCACACACAGGGAGGGTGGCCAGCGCTGCCAGCGGTCGGCTGGGAGCTGGAGGAGGTCACTCATGGTGGCTGAGCTGCTCTCACAGCCGATATATGGACATCTACCTCTCCCTTCCCTTGCTCCCAGCTTTTCCTCTGCTAGCTGAACCTTTCTGGGAGCTGGCTCAGTTTATCAGCCTGGCAGAAATACATCACAAGCTATATATTTTTGCTGAGGGACACAGTCTTCTCAGAGGAGGGCACATACCTGGCTGCAGACAGGGCTGCTTTTCCACCCTGTTTCTGTCTTTCTGTAGGCTCTGGTAGCCCATTCTGCACCAGGAGCTCAGTTTTTCACCACCTCTCGACCTGCTCAGGTATCTCCTTCTGGCCACACAGAACTCCTCAGGTGAATGAAGTGCTGCCCTTCCAGTGCAGACCCTCCTGACCCTCTGCAACAGGCACCCCATTGTAGTCATATTTTACAGTCCCAAATTATCTGTGAAATCCCCCTCCCAGCCAGCCAGAGTGCCCATCTCCATGCATGCAGGAGACACTGGGGACACTTCACCAGCTCCACACCTCTGATTTCCCATCCCTAGTGCTTTCCTCTCCTCCTATCCCTCCCCAGGCCTTTACCCCTTTTCCACACCTGTGTTATCCCACCCTATTTGAGGCACTTACTATCAAGGAAGAATCTGTTTCACCAGGCTTGGTTTGCCCCAGTGTGTAAAACACACAAAAATATGGGAGCTCTGTGCCCTCTGCCCTGTGGCACTGCTTTATCCATCAGCACAGTCTTGCCTCCCTGCTTCCCCCCTTATTTCCTATTAAAAAACCAAGTGGAGAGATTAGACCTGTGCATCCCAACCTTCTCTTGCCTCATTTCTATGTAAAGCTCTTATCAGCAAGCCCGAGCTGCTGCTGCTGCAGATTATTCACCCAACACAGACAAGTGGGATCACCTAGGCAGTGGCAGAGCAGGCTCCCAGCAGAATCCAGATGCGATGCAGATACTCCAGATCTTCGGGAAGCAGCCTGGTAATACTTGTTGAACCACATAAAGAGCACTGTGGGGCACAGCTGTAGGAGCCAGGCCTGGAAAAACAGCTGGAAGCTTTACAGAACCTTCCAGAAGGAGAAAAGTCTTGAATTGCTGTAAATTTTGACTTTGAAAGGTGCCCAGGTGGTCCCATGGAGCAAAAAGTGGCTGCTCTGGATTAAATGTTTCTCTCAAAAAGACAAATCCTTTCTATAGGGTCTATACCTCAAGATTTTTGAGTGAACACCATGTGTTCAGAGCAACAATGTGGAGAATTATGGAATCATTTAGGTGGGAAAAGCCCTCTAAGATGATCCACTCCAACCAATTTCCCCAGCACTGCCAAGGCCACCACTGACCCCTGTCCCCAAGTGCCACATCCCTGCAGCTTTTAAATCCCTCCAGGGATGGGGACTCCACCACTGCCCAGGGCTTGACAATCTTTTCAGTTAAGAAATTTTCATGGGTATCCAATCCAAACCTCTCCAGGCACAACTTAAGCCCATTTCCTCTTGTCCTGCCACTTTTGACCTGGGAGATGAGACCAGGAGGAGTCAAGGCCCCCAGCCCTGCATCCACGTGTTTACAGCCAAACTGATGCCAACCCCATCACTGCCTTCACTATCTGCAGGCAAATGGGTGAAATTCTTGCTGGAAAACAAGCAGAAATGGGAAAAATGACCAGGAGACACGGGGATACGACTGTGGCTGTAGTTTTATGGCCAGGGGATCCTTCTGCTCTCCCTGCTGGGGAAGGGGAGCCGTGTCCTAAGGCAGGGTGACCACCAGGATGGCTGTGATGGGCAGCAGGGATTTAGAAGTGCCATTGCCTGTTCCAGGAAGATTTCAGAGAGCTGCCCAGGCTGAGACAGCTTCTGGTGTAGCTGCTGTTTCAGGAGGTGGTTTGTTTGATTTCTGTTTCCTTAGCTGTAGCCGACTGTGGCTCACCATTTCCCCCTCAAGTCCTAATTTTAAAGAAAAATCTGGTTTCTGTTTGGCAAAGTGAGGCGGTCTAAGCCTCGAGCCTCATCTGAGTCACAGGAGTCAGAGGCCCCATCCTGTGTCAGGACCAGCTTTAAGAATTAATCCCTGGGGCTGCAGAAAGTCCCCAGCAAAAACTGCTCTGGCTGAAGTCCATGAGGTCGGGCTCCTGTGACAACCAAGTGCTGAGAAATGGTAACTCCCAAACCAAATCCTCGCTTTGCCCTTTTCTGTGCCTTTCCCCTGCCATGTGATCCGGTGTTTTAAGCAGGATAATGCTTCTTCAAGCCATTCTTGTTTGCACAGAGAGAAGAAAAGCGTGGAGGATGAGCAGATTTGCTAAGGACACCCCCCAGCACATCCCAACCCTCCCGTCTGTACAAGGCTCAGGCAATCCACATACTCCAAGGTATGGTGGTAGCACTTGCCTCTGAAGAAGCAGCAGTTCTGATTTCCAGAATTCGTGTATCCAAAGGATTCCAGCACACCCAGCCTCTCCTGCCTCAGTTTCCCCTTCTTCCTCCCTCTGAGGGCTGCAGCTCCTCCCTAACCTTGCTGCAGGTTGCCTGATGCTGACTGACAGTGCATCCAATGCACGCTGACAGAAAGGAGTTTTGGGGCTGGATACAACCAAAAGAAACCCCAGAAAATTATCTTTGCATTTCAAGGAGCAGAAATTTGCAGCATAAAGAAATCTAAATCTCCCTGGAAACTATTTACCAAGGAAAACTTACCCACAGTAATCCGTCCTTTGAGTGTTAGAACAGCTTGAAACGAAAAGTTTGCTGAGCTCAAGCAGGAGGGGAAGAGGGATGAAGCTGGCAAAAGACCATTAAGAAGATATTTTAAAAATGTTTTTCCAGAATTTGATTTTTATTTCCACGCTTGGATTAAGCTCTTCAGCTGGTGAGGAAAAAACAGGAGGTCACTTGCAGGATCTGTGAGAAAAAAAGGGCTCTTTCTGTAGGTTCAGAATGTTCCTGGGATTTTGAGGCTGAAAGTTTTCCGAGCGCACTTCTTCCAAAGGACTTTCCAAGAACACACAGTAAACTGCAAAACAATCTCACAGAGAACTGCAAAATTCCTGTTGGGGAGATAGAAAAGCTATTTCCACATGGACAGAGCCAGAACACTGAAGTTTGACATTTCAATAAATGTATTTTTGGCCTATTTTGACACAGTACGAAGGACAGAGAATACAGAGATTACAGAGCCCAATGCAAGGCAGCACCTCTGTAAATGTCTGCTCCATATTCCATTTGTCAGTTTATAAATGGAGCCATTGGAGTAATCTCTGCTTTGCTGACAGCCCAGAGATCACCAGATTTTCAATTTCCCTTCAATAAAACAAAAAAACCCAAACCCCAAGGAGAACATTTTTGCTTTTTAATCATATCCAGGCCTGTTTCCTGTAATGAAGAACTTCTTTTCCAGCCCCAAGAGAGCAATTCTCTGAATGTCACTTTCAAGATAGTGAGATAAAAATCTCTGCTATTTGCAGGAAAAGGCTCTGACTGCCATTTGTGGCTTGAAACACTTCCCAATTTATTTACTTTCTGAGGCTGTTTACATTTTCAGGCAGCCCAGCTCACTCACCCCTAACAAGCTCAGTTTATTGGTGCAAGAAAGGCAGCCCTGTGCCAGCCACAGGAGAGACTTCGGACCTAAGGACACCAAAAGCCTTTTGGATCAAATCACCTGAGTAAAAAAATAGGTGGAAAAGAAAAAAAAAATCCCATTTTCTGGTGAATTCCATCACTGACCAGCAGCAGGAGCCATGGATGGTGCAAGCCTTTCATTAGGGCTGAACCTGAAACTGCTTTTCATTCCTGGAGAGCTGCAGGACTCCCACATCAGCACGGAGAGAGGAGATGAAGGAGAAGGACATCCTTAATTTGTCTGAAGAGCAGCTAATTTTCTTCTTTATATAATTATCTCCTCCAGCAAACCCTCCTGCTCAGTCAATGGGGTTGGAACACACTTAGCCCAATTCACGAGCGACACATCAACCTCTTTCACCAAATGCATCCAACTCCAAGGGCTCATTTGTTTGCTCTTGCTGATATTAAAGACTAATTTTGATTTTACCTAAGAGCCTTTTCCATCCCTCGGGAGGCAGCCGTGGCAACACGAGAGTATTCAATTAACTGTGTGCTCTAAATTACTCATGGAAAGGAGTGTGTTCATGTGGACAGGGCAGGGATTTTCAGGGTACTGTCTGGAAGGGGGTTGCATGGCTAATATAATATAATATAATATAATATAATATAATATAATATAATATAATATAATATAATAATTTTTCCAGGAGCTGGGCTTCAATAATCTTTATGGATCCCTTCCAACTCAGGATATTCTATGAGTCTATAATATTACTATTATATGTAAGTAATAGCTTCAGCTTTGCCTAAACCTTTCTCACTTTAGCAAAGCTGCTCGGTCATCTGCTTTTCCAACCTTCTTCTTCACTGGTTTTTTACAAACAAAGAAAAAGGGAGCAGCAGGTGGCACCTTGTTACAGACAGAAAGTAGAAACCAGTTATTATTAAGCTCCTGTATTAAATCTTTAGCCTCCTCTTTGTCACCTTCTCTCAGTCTTCAGCACCTGGAGAGAAGTGTTCACTTCAGCTGAAAGTAATTTTCCTGTCCTGCTTTTGCTTTCTTTTTTTTTTTTCTTAAAGAAAATGCCCCAAATCAAGGCAATGGCTGGTGCACAAAATAGGAAAAAAGCGTCTCTCAGAAAAGTTAAAAAGTCAGTTTGGACATTTTTTGCTGATGCTATCACAGGGTTCAGTTTTGATTGATAAGATATATTTTTAAGTCCAGGATAGAACTCATGGTGGATGCAGAGCTGGAATTTAAATCTGTGTCTCCCATCTGGAGGTTACTCCAGCCACCTGCAAGGGCTGCACAGCTGGAGAATCATTCATTAGAATAACAGAATCACAGAATGGTTGGGGTTGGAAGGCACCATCCCTTCCCAACCCCCTGCCGAGGGCAGGGACACCTTCCACTAGCCCAGGTTGCTCCAAGCCCCTTCCAGCCTGGCCTGGAACACTGCCAGGGATGGGGCATCCACAGCTTCTCTGGGCAACCTGTGCCAGGGCCTGCCCACCCTCACAGGCAGGAATTTCTTCCTAATATCCAATCTAAATCCATCCTCTGTCAGTTTGAAGCCATTCCCCCTTGTCCTGTCACTCCATGCCCTTGTAAAAAAGTTCCTCTTTAGGTACTGGAAGCTGTAAGGAATCCTACAGGAAACTGGAAGGAGAAAAGCCTTGGAGCTCCTGGCAGATGAGCAGCAGTATCTGGCAGGTTGGTTACAGCCCTCAGTCACCTGCACACCTCTCAAACACACAGCCACATGGGCACAACTGCTGGCAAATTCCCAGAGTTTCAGGAGCCTGGACATAATCGTAGAGGGAATAAAGCTCAACGTCCATGAAAAGTACTTTGAGAGAATTTTAAAAGTACATTTTTTCAAAGTACACACAGAACTCCTCTGTATGCTTTAAAAAGAGTTCTCAGCATCGCAAGGGTTGCAAGCAGTTCTCAACTCTTGCTTACTTGCAACCAAAATAACAAACCCCCTCCTTATCTCCCAGGAAAATCCAGAGTGACTGTGTTAGTCATGACTTAACAGCCATAAAAAAATGACCCATTTCAGTTCAGCTATGACACAGATGTTCAGATAAATGATGTTCAAGATGCTCCTGACACAGGAAAGGAAATTTTAAAATCAAGTAATGATAGACAGTTTTCTCTTGTAAAAATTTCCCACCATTTCTCTGTCAATCCCAGAATGGTTTGGGTTGGAAGAGACCTTCAAGACCACCTCATTCCACCCTCCTGCCATGGGCAGGGACACCTTCCACTGGATCAGGCTGCTCCCATCCCCATCCAGCCTGGCTTTGAGCAAGTGTGTATTTGTATTTTGTAGACAAAGCAAAACAATCATTAGAACATTCCCATTGAAAAGGAAATAGATAAACAACTTAACCATTTATTTGACTGCATTGTATTTAGACAACTTGTACATTTCGTAACCCCACTGTTTTTGTTCTCATCAAAAAGGATAAAGGGACAGAAGAATATAATCCACTCAAAACAGCAGTCCAGTATTTTGAGATACACTTGCTATTTTCATAGATGCCCACCTGATACCTGAACTCCAACACAGGTTGTAATGTTTATACAAGACCTGAAGTTTTTTCAACACAGCACTGAGTTGTAGCAATGTCTTGCAGTGCCCTGAAAAATAGTTTGTGACGTACTATGCAACACCAATTCGATGATGCCTTGAAGGTGATGAACCTGATCATTTCTTAAAAAAACAACATAATGAATGCAAACATCCAGACTGACATGTCAGCCAGTAGCAACATTTGGGCAAATTTAAATATAAAAGCAATCACCTCCTTAGTTAGATTTGTCAATGCAAAAAGGTGAGGGGGAGAGGACTGTGTTTAGCAACAGACAGGAGAAATAACCAACGTTTCCTTGCTAGATTCTTTTTGAAAACCTATGCAAATTCAAGGCTTCCCACTTGATTTCCAAATCCCAAGCAGTACAGAGAACAAATCTGTTTGATACAACCCAACACATGCAGCTTCAGTGTCTCCTGCAGTGAACTCTGACACAGCAGCCATGGCAGAACCTTTTGGGCCATGAGCTCTTTGAAAAACAAAAAAAAGAGAGACCTGCACCTATTTTGCTCAGTATTTTCAACATGGGCATGGCAACAACCACTTCTTACAATAACCAACCAGAATTGTATTTGAAGTTTGCTCCAGAGGGATGTTTTTGGCAGTGAGGAGGGATTTCAGCTCACTTCCAAGTCGGCTTTTGAATCTGAAGACACCCATGGCTTAAATATTAACCAATAGAAAACTTGCCTGTCTGGCTCTGCAGATTGAAACCCCAGCAGACACACAAGGCAGCCCAGTTTGCAATTTGTGATTCAAGCCCAGCAGCTGCTTGCAAGGTCTGAAACCTCCCTGATCCAGCTCCAGGGCAGTCCCTACATCCTGGACCACAGCTGAGGGAAACCTGACCCAATGGATTGGCTACCAACATTTAAGTCTTAACACTGATCAAAACTGCTGAAAAGCCACCCAGAAAAACTGGCAACCCTGAGGGAGCGGGATAACAAGAGGTTTTATCGTGTCACAAGGCAGCAGTGGCTACACACAGGCTTTAGGCTGAGCTCCAGCACGTCCTGGCAGTAACAAACCCCATTTACACCGCTTTGTCTTGGGCACCCTTTAAAGATGAGTTTTCTTTACTGAGGGGAACAGACCCCTCAAAAGCACAGGTGGTATCTACAAGCAGAAAACTCAGCAGGGCCAATTTCCATTAAAAATCTTTATTTTCAAATACAACTCATGATTTGTACATGGTAAGAAACGTCCATCACCATGTGCGATTGGTCTGTGCAAAAGGCGGCTTTGCTCAAATCCAGTTTTCCTGCACAGGGCTCTTTTCCAAATGATACTGGAGGTAGGGGTTTTGTTGGTTTTGTTTTTAGTGTACAGTAATTAGTAAAAACAAACAAAAAAACCCCCAAAAAAGCAACCCCACGACTCAAACCAAACCCTAAAAAGAGAAAAAAACCCCCAAGTGTAGTAAGGCAAATCTGGAGAATTCGCTCGATTCCACGGGAGTGGATTCACTGAGAGTTCATCCTTTTGATCCCTGTATGGACCATTCACATCAGAGTTGGGCTTGATCCTGGGGATCAACTTCCAACTCTGAATATTCTGAGATCTCTGATTACAGAGGTGCTTCCACAAGTCAACTAATACCTTTATTTTTTGTCTTTCAAAATGAAAAAAAAAAAAAAAACCAAAAAAAACCAAAAACCAACCCAACTGATTCATAGACCTGGGCTATGGAATCACACAGAACAGGAAAGCCTCGACACTGCCATTACTGAAAAAATTGATGGGTATTGGTAAAACCTATGTAAGCCCAAGCAAAGAAAGGGGAAAAAAAAAAAAAAAAAAAAAAGAGAAAAACAGAGCAAGAGTGAATGCAAGAAAGAGACAGAATTCCTTCCCCGCTGCTTTGATTTTAGAGGGGAAAAAAATCCCCCAATAATTTAGCTCATGTAAGTTGAGAAAATGAGAGCAGCTAAAAATGAATATGATACACCTTGAAATTTATTTCCAAGACCAAGAACCAAAGATTGAAGCATTTTAGAACACTGAAGCAAAGCAATCTGAATCTGAAAAAAAAAAAAAATTGTTCCAACTATCTTAAAATAGCTGTTTCTCAGAGCTTCTAGCAATAATTTTGATTAAATAAAAATCATACCAATTTACATTAATTTTCTATATCTTCTTTTAAAAGAAGTCCCTCACTCTTTTTAATGAAAAAAGTGCATTCAAACCCAGCAGAGATTCACTGGTGCCACCAGGTTCTTTTAGCAGCTACTCAAAGGTTTTCAATTTAGCTTACACTTCTTGCTATAAGAAGGGCCTTCCAAACCCTTGTTTGGAAGAAGTATCCGAATTATAAAAATCTGAAATAATTTATTATCAAATCCAGAATTTAAATAAAAGCAGATTTTTTTTTCTTGCAAAGACAATTGAAGAAAGTAAAAGAATAAAAGCATGCACTTCAAACTTAGAGGTGAAGACAAATATACTTATCTATACAGGCACTGGCAGACGCAATTTAATGGTTACTTGTTGTAACACACACCCCACCCTACAATACATTTTTTCATTCACTAATCACTGAGGTACCAATATTTAAGAATGGAAAAATTCAATATTGAAAAATAAAACCTAAAATTGAAGCCTTTTTTCTTTTTCTTCTTCTTCCCCAGAAAACTATGGCAATTTTTGTATGAAATGTTAGTATACTTATAGAATTTTACAATCTACATTGGCTTTATTTTGAATTTTCGGGAACCAAAAGCGGCGTTCCCATCCAGGTTTCTCTGATAAAACGTTCACTGTGTGGATGTCCTAAAGAGTCAGCAGACTTGCAAATGAATGAACATATCTTGGCTATCACCTGGCACATCTGGCTGGTACCAAAAGGACTCGGAGTCGGAGACAATCGGCTTTAATTCGGAACAAATGCGCCATGCCAAAGTGCAACGAATGTGTGCGACACTCAATGGGACACTGACAGGTTTAAGAGCTGCATGGAAAGTACTAAAGTCCACCTTGCAAAGCAATTTGGGACAAATTGCATTGCATGCAAAGGACAACTCTGCGCTGCTGGGACGTCGCTTGCTCGCTGGGATGGGGTCTCCTAACGCAGCCATAGCTTCAGACGCAGTGCATCCACTCCATTTAAATAGTATCTGAACAGCCTCTTGTCTCGCACAAAACCAAGGTTTTCATAAAGTTTCAAAGCAGACTTATTTGTGATTTCTGTTTCCAATACAACCTTTAAGGGAGAAGAGAAATAAAAAGAAAGAAAAGAAGTGTGTCGTGTTAGTCAGCAGCTGCAAATACATGATTGCTGAACCAAATCCAAAGGTTTTATTTAAAGGTGCATTTGTTAGCAATGAATGGAATTCATTTCTTCTTATCTTTACTTAATTAAGCGACATTTCCACATTAAGCATCCATTCCCACATTCAAGCATCCATTCCCACGTTAAAAAAAAAATATAGCAATTCATCCACAACTGTAATTGTAAACAACATACAAAGTTTTTAGTTCTTGGCTGTAAACAGTGTTTCAGTTCACCACCTCATAACAGGGTAAAAAACACAGCAACAAACAAATCCCAAACAGCCTCTGTCTCCTGACATCCTCCCCCCAAAACCCAAGCTACCAAACAGGTGAGGGTCCAAAACATACTTGGAATTAGTAACTGAACTTCTGCATTTAACAAGAACTTGGGACACGAGGATTTACTTCATGATTTAGTATCTTTGACCCCTGACTCGTTCAAGTTAGATGTAGATAAAAGCTTCAGGTTGACACCAGGTGTCAGACCCAATATTTGCAATCATTACTTGTGCTCAACACAAGTATCACAGAGTGGTCTGGGCTGGAAGGCACCTTCTTCAAGACCATCCAGTTCCAACCCCCTGCCATGGGCAGGGACACCTTCCACTAGACCAGGTTGCTCCAAGCCTGATCCAACCTGGGTACCAACAAATACCCCAAACCCAAATCACAGTGAACACCAGAAGAATAAGCAGATTTTTCCATCTTTTTTCCCCCCTGTGTTGGTAAGATCTCCTTGCAGAAAGACCTGTCAGAAATAACTCAGACCAAACTCAAGCCCAAGAGAAGTCCAAATTAAGACTCAAAATTGTCTCAGAATTCTCAGTCACAGGCAAAAAACTACACTGGCCTTAATAAGACATTAATTACTAAACTTCAGAATTTTTCAGAATAGTTTCTCTCTCTCTTTTCTCCACATGCACTGAGCAGAGCTCTGCCATAACTGCCAAGCCCCACACCCACTCCACATAATAAAAACTAGTTCTGCCTCTTTACTGGTGTTCAATTCAATTATTTCAGGATTCTGCTGTTAGGAATAGATCATGGTTGCACAAGAACACAGGCTGAACTAACAAGCTGACTGGGCTCCATACACCACCTGACAGTGAACATCCACATATTAAACAGGAGCTGATGGTCACTGTAGAAAGACCATAGAACGAAAATACTGGACCAAAATTTAGCCTGGGTTTGTAGAGCAGTTTAAGTCCATCTACTTTGTGGTCTCTGTGGCCTCACTGCCTTCAGGCACACATTCCCATTCCTCCTGGCCTCTCCTGCCAGCTCTCGAGGGTGGTTCCTGAGCTACTTCCAAAGCCACCTGGCAGAAAACCTTTCCTTTTTCTCTCCATGGGGTTTGTTTTCTGCAGTCTGAGGAGTGGCTAAGACAGTGTGAAAGGGGGAGGCAGCCAGTGGTTACAGTGGCCAATTGAGCCAAATATATTCATTAAATGGATTTTTTTGAATTTTATTGGAGGTGACCACTCTAATCACTGGCTGCCACATTCCAATGCACAATTCCACCTGTGCTTCTCAGTGTAAGGATGCTGAAAGAACAATAAACCTGGGGATAACAATCCAATGAACAATGTAAGGCTTGGAAGTTGTTCATTACAAAATGGAACTAAGAGTCACACATTGAAGTATTAATCATCAGAGTTCTTGAATTACAGCAGGGCAGTGTTGTAGCTGCACACTTAAGACAACCTAATTCAATTCTTAGTCTTGTGGCAAGAATGAGAGATTGAATTTCTGTAGTTGGCAACTCCCAGAACATTACTAGCAACTCCTGTGAGCTGATGGAGTGCTCCTAACATCCTTCATCCATTAAAATGGATAACTATTCATCTGTAACAAATTATGGAAGCACAATCATTTCGCTGGAGAGGGCTATTTCCTACACAGTGTACAACTCCTTAATTCCAATTTAAACAAAACAGTGAAGCCAGAGAAGGAATCTGACCTGTGTAAATCCACCGTGCAGAGGATTATTTATTTGAACCCTCAGCTACAAAGGGCATTCACTCTCTCAAATGTTCAGTAACCTGGCAGAGTGATGTAACAACTCTCTATTCAACTGCAAGCTGCAACACCTTGCAATGCTAAAACACTTCCAGCACTGCAGGTGATTGAGCTGAAGGGAGTGGTTAAATGTTGAAATACAGGTTTGTTGGAATCCCACTACCTGAGTGAATGCTCATCTTGAAAGCAAATGCAAGAGATTTGCTCTGGTATTTCTAAGAAGTCTCAGCACAATGAAAAGTAATTCCCTGATCTCAACATACTGCAGCTGAAGTCATGTTTCTGTTCTCTGAAAAGGAAACACAGGCATATTTTATTCAGATTTCATTAGCTTCCTTAGGTGAAGAATGCATCTCTTCCTGTGTGAGATTTTCAATCAAGCTCCAAACCTCACATTGTTACATGTATTTCTGCTCTTGTGGGTCGATTTTGTTGCACACATATGCCTGTTAAATCCTCTGATAACAGAGTAACACCCACCCCCCTCCCAAGGGCAGCAAAGCTCTGACTGGATTTAACAGCGTTTTCTGCTCAAGTTGCAACTTTCTGAAGGTTGTGACTTTCTCTTTTATCTTAAATTTCATAAACCTAACATTTTAGCTCAACTCTAATTTTAACTGGGTTTAGAAGCAAGAAAATTTCTATATTAAGGATGGAGTGCAATGTTCCTTGTTGCTACATTTTCATACCTCGAATTTATTCCTGAACTGAAGCCAACTGGAGTGGTCAAGCTTTCTCACTGCTTCAGTTCAAACTCTGAAGGAACTCAAGTTTAAAAAACAAGTCATAGAATGGATACAGCCAAATCAAATGAAGAAAGTCCTCTCAGCACTCACAGAGGAGGCTGCTATTCTTACTTTTAAGTTTGGCATTCAAGTTATGAGGGCTTGTCCAGTGTCCTTAATCAATTTAACTGCCTTAACTTTTAAAGAGAGGCAGTACCCAAAATACAACATTTCACCCTTCATATGATTTGTAGATTAAGGGAAAGCTAAAATATCAGTAATTTTATGATTTCAAATAGGATTCCATAAAAATACACATTTCATTTTTACTAGTGTGGTACTGAATTAAAATGACAGACCTACTAGTGTGGTCAAAAAACCCACTCTCAATCACCCTGAAGTTTCAATGGGAATTCCCATGAGAATTTGTGGTTCCCTTTTATCTTCTACATTTCTGCTTTAAAAAGGTTTTTGAAGTCCCGCTTTACTGGAGCCTTATTTTGATTAGTTACCCCTTGCATGGTACATTATTTCAGTAATATGAAGTGAATGGATTGTATGCAGATTCCTCAGTCATTTGTTACAGATGAAAAACCTGCATATGAACAACTTCTCCTTTCTAATTGTAATTAAGGGATGTAACAGTTCCACAGGACGGCCTTCAGCTGTAGAGTTTTGGGAAATAGCTTGTCAGTAAAAACAGTACAAAAAGCAGCCAGACACCCACCTTGCTGCAGTTAGCACATGCTTTTCTTTTTTAAACTGGAAGAAAAATATTTCCAAAACTTTGGAGTTGGAAGTAAAATTATTCCCCTTTACCTGATTTATTTCCACAATTCTCCTTTTCTATGCAACCAGCCCATAGTTATCCTAAATCACTGTGATCTACCAGCAACTTAGCCCACTACAGTTCACTACCCCAAATATTCAAATTCATTAACATCAAATACTTGAGAAAGTCACAAAGGTAAAAAAAAAAGTAAAAATCAGCGATCCCTAAGTTTTATAATATTATATGCAGACACTCCAGCTGGAAGCTGCTGTCAAGTACTTTCTTCAGGCCTGAAGGTTATTTCTGGTTCAAGCACCCACCCCCAACACCAGCTCACTTCCCTGGTTTCTATTCTAACGTAGGCCATGGCCAGCTCCTCCCCTCTACACAGATTCCATTCCAGGCAATTCAGCTCCTCACTCCACAGCTTCCCCAGAGAAACCACCCCTGTGGAACACACTGCATCCAGCAGAAGCTGCCTCTTAGGCAGAGTGCTGACCACTGTAAATCACTCATTCCACAGGCCTGGCTGAGTTTATTCCCACTAAAAAGAGCTTACAGGGGAAAAAAATGTCCTTAAACGCCAGAACATTGCAGCATGCTTTGAAATGCCACCTATCAGTAGTGATTTGTCAAGATTTTAATCTGTGGTGTTGTATAAAACCTTTGTTTTTCAGGACTCAATGCTGGTACTTCAGAAGTCCAACCTATGATACTTCCAAAAGCAACACACTGAGTGAGGCATTTATCAAATTATATGCCACAAATTATTAAAATTAAGTCTATTTACTGCATCTATTCCATAATTAGATTGAAGGGAAGAGTTTCCAAGCAGCCTTTGGAAATTTTTCACGACACCCACAGCTGCATATTCACATTTTTAATCCTATTCCAAGCAAGTTTCAGAAAATAGCATTTTGTTTTCAATTGCACTCCATCTTATCTCAAAAACCAGTATCTTTTCATTTTCATCATGATTCTGACTTTATTACAAGATGTAGAAAAATACCTTAAGAGCAGCAGGGATGGCTAAACTATTTATACATCTCACACAGACAAACTGTTGTGATGCACTACTTCATGTTTGATGAGCTTTAAGCATCAATTAATCAGAAACTGATCTCCTGACAACTGTTGAGAAAACTGGTGAGAGCAAGAGTCAGGCAGAGCTTTTCATGTGTGCCTAGTTAGATTTTTCATATTCTCGTCTGACTGAAAACTCAGCACTCCCCCACGGAGTACAAGTAACCAACATCCTTATTTTGCACCATTTTGGGTATGTGGAAGAAGCCTATGCTTGGTGGCAAAGAAAAAAAACCCATGAAAACACTGTCTGTTTGGCTGTGGATAACCTATATGTGGAAAGAACAACATAAATAAAAATAAGTGTGGGTGTGCCTCTGCTGATGGTACAGAAAAATCAATAAAATACTCTGCTTGTATTCCATGCTCCCTAAAGGGCTCCCAGTTCAAAATTTAGTGCCAGTACAAGACTCAGCTGGTGCAAAAGCCCCCAAAAAGCAGAGGATGAGTTTGGAATCATTGTCTACAAACATCTCTCCCAAAACCATGGCTGTCCCCATCCAGCACACAGTTCAAGGAGTCTGAATTGTAGTGCCTTTGAACAAGGAGACAGAATCTGAGAAATGCCCTCTGCCCTTGATCCAAAGCATTTATACAGCACCAGAGATGGAAATCTGTGACTAAGACTTAATGAGGCCTCACTGCAGACCTGCAATCCTTATCACATTTATTTCATGTTTATGAGAATAAAAAACACCAAGAAGGGCTCTTGGATTAATATGACATGGTAAAAGAAAAAGACAGACATGGAAGAGGTCACTGTTAGAGATCACCTGTTAGTCCAACTTAGAAATGAATTTACATGAGAAGCAGCACACAGACATTCAGAAATTAACAGTAATTACTGCAACTCAGAGCCTGAGTAGAAACAGCCAGTTCTACTCCTCACTCTCTAATAACAGTGGGCAATTCACTCCCCTTCTCTGCATCTCACTTCTGCAGCTGTGGTGTGAACAGTGTGACCCTGATCCTCAAGTATTTTGCAGGTTTTTTTTTAATCTTGAATAGTCTAGAAATGGGAAGTCAATGCAAGACCATAGTGGAAAGCAATGGGGAAAACAAACCAAGCAACCTCTTTTTGATTAGTTCAGTGTAGGCAAGTAGTAAAAGAGATTACAGGAAAGCATTTTAGAAACCATGATAGAAGCAAGAAGCCAAAAACAAAGAACTTAAAAGAATTACAGATTGCACTGTACTGCTCAAGTACAACATAAATTAGAAGGTGGGGTGAGGGGGCAGAAGACACCAGTAAGCAGAGGCATGAAGGGATCTGAGGGGAAGAATAAATCTCTCAATGAATGAAGCCAGAACACAGGCAGGGGATGCTGCAAGAAGCGAAACACAAGTGGAAAAATAAACAGGAGTATGTGCCAGAAGTCCTGTGACACCAATTGTAGCTTTGCATAAGAAACTTCCCCGCGGGGCAGTGGGACAATTGAGGGAGCAGTGGGACAATTGAGGGAGCAGTTGAAGAGAGATAACAGAGATCAAAGGCTCATTAACTATGACACAATGAAATGACAGGGCTCACATATCAGGAACAACTGCATTGTACCAAGGAGCTGGAAGTTAAAGGGACAGATAACCTGGCTGAGGAGGATGGATGGATGCAGGAGGAGTTCCTCAGAAGTTAAACAAGGCACATAACAATAGAGGCACGCTATATATATATGTTTATATTATAAAAAAAACAAAAACGAAACAGGAACTGTAATCTGGTAAAAGAGTAGCAACTTTT
This sequence comes from Aphelocoma coerulescens, assembly GCF_041296385.1. Classification (NCBI taxonomy): domain Eukaryota; kingdom Metazoa; phylum Chordata; class Aves; order Passeriformes; family Corvidae; genus Aphelocoma; species Aphelocoma coerulescens. Next base: position 63,777,890 of record NC_091019.1, read on the forward strand.
AGGGCAGGGAAGTTTGCCAGTGATTCAGTGACTCTCCTTCCACGTCTGTGTCACCATGCTAACCCACTGCAGCTCTGTTCTGGGCAGTGTCAGAACAGCCCGATGAGTGGCTGTGATAAATCCACACTGCAGCAGCACAGCACACACTGTTCTCGTGGCTTTGTGTACTCTGAAGGTATGGCAGGGCTACACAGGACATGCTCATCCCACTGCTCAGCTGCACCTCAAACTGGGGCCCTTGCATGAAAATGGGCCTGAGTGAAGGCTGAAGCAGTTTCACAAGGTAAAACAGCTGAATTTCAGCACTTAGGGCAAATTTACAAAGTCCATCTCCTATTTGTGCCAGACTTTTTTTTGAGGTTGTTTTCCCCGTTTTTATAAAAGGGCTTCTTACCAACTTATTTCCCACCTAAAAAAAAAGTCCTGTAGAAGAAAAACCTGTGAAAGGAATCCACATACAAGAGAGTGCAAACGTCATTTCATTTACATTATGAAAGTTTTGATTATAAAATCTTACCTCATCACAATCTCCTTCAACCATAGCATAAATAGCTTTCTTAACCAAGTTTGTACCTGAAACACAGATTTCAGTAAGTGTCAGAGTTGCAGTGCAAAAAAAAAAAAAAAAAGCCAGTTTATATATGACTAATGTGTGCTACCTACATGACATAAGATCTGGGGAAAGCAGGGAGGAAAGAAAAACAAGGAGCTGCAGTCAAGCTGCAGTCTCAGGTTTGAACACTAAAATAATCTGTGAAGTTATCCAGAGACTCAGCTCAAGTGCAAGATTCTTGTAACACAAAGATATTAGAAACAGGCTGCTATGCTTAACAGAGTGTTATATATAGCCTTCCAAGATGTGATTCATTCCTTTTTGTTGCATTTAAAGTCAAAATCTGCTGGCATGTACTTGAAGGACATTCATCTTCCAAGGGAATTTCCTCTTACTAAAACAAATACTTCTATTAGTAACAGAACTTACAAAACCACTGTTCTTATGGCTCATTCCCATTTGGGTTTGCTAGTATCTAATAATATCCTTGAAGCCCATCCCTTCCCCTCAGTCAAGCATTAGTTTAATTTTTTAATCATTATTTTTCATCTATTTCACAACAGTTCTACAAATGTAATATCCCTACCTGTCTGTAGAATTGGGGTGAAATTGAAAGTTGATTTCAAAGTTATTAGTGGAAAAAACTGCTGTTCAGTGAAATTGCATAAATCTCACTTCCATAAGAAGGCTATGGAAAAGGAAAAAAAAACCCCAAGGAATCTACAGAATGTTTTAAAATCTTCTCAAAACTTTAATCAGTTAAGATTTTTCATTGAATGTTATGATAAAACTTCTACATTTAAAGCAGATCTTCAGATTAACGGCACACCTTGAGAAACAGCAAGGTGGCAAATGTAGGAAAAAGTCAACATATATAATGCTAGAGTAAGCAAGGCTTTAAAGATAAATTCTATGTATGTAATTCTAATTTAACAAACTGACTAAAGCGAGGGAAAAGTCTTGCAGAGATCTTCATAATAACAGCATTAGTTCTTATTTACTTATGAATCCAAGCACCTGCAATTAAATTATGGAAGACTCCTTCATGACTCAGCTAAAAGGAAAGGAGAGACAGTGATTTCTCAGTATCTTTCTCCCTCTGCTCCACTACAGAAACCAACAATGGCTTTTGAATTGCACTGGGAAAAGAAAAAATCTGCACGTGCTTGAACAGTTGTGGTAATGTGGTTTTTTTGGAGGGTTTTTTTTTGGAAGAGGGCAAACACAGTGATACATTCTGCAATGGATCACTGTATTTTTCAATTGCAATAACTTTCTGTCTTTAATCACAGAAGTATGACCTGTTCAGGGTGGATGAGTGGTGAAGCACAGTTTGAAGCTTTGGAGCTGACATCTACGTTTAGTTAAAAATACCTTACAAAATGTAATTTCACAATAATCAGCATAAAAAAATTAAGTTCCATAAGAACAGATATTTAATTAAGCCAACTCGGCTAACTCGTGTTAGAATGAAAATCCCTTCACCAGGGCAAAACTGATTAACGAGGAAGGGCAAACTCCCTGCCAAGAGTGATTTCTTTACCTCATAACTTCCCAACAAAACAGATCTCCATTTCAATCCTTCAAATAACAACACACAGCTATTTTTCTTCCCCGATTAATACAATAATGAGCTCCATACATTCTCCCTGACGGGTAATATATGCATAATTTATAGGGGCAAGTCAGGAAATAGGTTCACTGTAAAAAAGGAGCCTGAACACATGGAAATAAAGTGATGAGGGCACACACAAAACCACAAAGCAGTTCCCACTGCTGTTATTTGGCAGTGGTATAGGCAGAGGTAAGGGGCTTCTGCCTGCCTTTCTTTTTAGCCTTATCAGATCCCAGGTGTGAACCTCACAGGGCATTTCAGGTTATTTTAACAAAATCAGAAAAGCCACTGGGGAGCTCATGTGGTTGAGTAAGGCGGGGATGACACACAAAGCATCCTGAAGTTCAGTTCAGCTTAAATCTTTATGACAGCTAGAGTTATCCCAGCTAGAGGATTTAGGGAAGAAAGAACAAAAAAGGCTATTCTTACCAATTCCTTTTCTTCTGTATTTGGAATCCACTGCTAACATGGCTATATAACCTCTGCGGAACATCTTTTTGTGCATATCCAGCTTGCAGACGATGGCACCTACACACTCCTCACCTACCATGGCCTTAAAGACAAACATACACGTATGGAATTCTCAGTTTGGCATCCACAGTGCTACCAAAAGCAGTAAACCAGTTCATTTTTTAAGTGAAACAGCCACGCAAAATATGTTTGTACAAAGCTATGAAAACGTAACAACATAAATTTTAAGAGCGTCTCCAAAAGTATTACTACGAATAAAAGACTTACTGCTTTATTGCATCCCAATTAAATTCCAAGTCAATTAAAGACCAATTAATTATTCCTGGAGAGAACCACGTTATCATTTCACAAAGTCTACAGGCAAGACCACGTGTGATTAAGGGGAAATAAATAAAATAAACTAAAAGACCAGGTTAAGGCATAAATTACCCTTTCATATGAGCTTCTGCAGAGAAAAATCCATTTGTGTTTTATAGTGATCTGAATTTTCCTGTACAAGGGCTGTGGTAGATAACATGCTTAATTTTTGTCTGGTTTTAATGTCAAGGCCACAAAGGATCAGAGAAAAGCATTGCTGCATTTAATCTTTAGACACTGTCGTTTTCAGTCATATGACACCCAGAGAACAAACAAAAAAGCACAGTTAATTTCACACATTTTAACTATTGGGAGATTTCGTTTGTTAAGAGCTATGCACTGGCAGTTAATCCCAGTGGCATTGTCACAGTAACTGTGGTCAAGGAGACGCAGGCATTCTGAAATATTAACAAGAAAAACCCCGAAAAGGAAAGGACCCAACTCCTCCCCAAACACTCCTCCCCAAACACTCATCAAACCACTTGCACACCCACTGTGTTCACCAAAATTTTACCATGAAACACATAAGAGAAAGGAAAACTCATGTTAACTGAAGGATTAGGCAGCATAAGGGATTAATGACATTATAACCTGCAGCAGTAAAACTGAGTAATGCTGCAGAGTGGGACAGCATCCAAAGGGAAAACAAATTCCTGTGCACTCAGGAAAGTCGGGCAGAGATAAAAAGAAACTCATAATTTTACATATGGGCGTGTGAGTGGATCCACAGCCTTTGACAGACCTGCAGGGGGGCCAGCCTTGGGCTCAAGAGCAGCAGCTAAACCAGGACTACAGCACATGATTGGCACCAGCATGTGCTGGCACAAGAGCTGCTGGATAATCCAAATTTACAACTCTAAGACACGTCAAATGAAGAGGACTTGCTAGAGCCAGTACTGCCAGGCCTCAGAGCAGCCCACCTGTGGACCCAGAGCTCACTTCTCCAAAGTCTGTGCTATACTCAACCACCTGAACCTCTGTGCACAGCTTGTAGGCTGAAACTCCATGGATGGAAGAGTCCTTCTTGCAGGTCATGCTGCAGGCACAGTCTCTTCACCCCAGAAAGAACAAAGTCTTTGAGCATCTCCACCTGGATGGTGGGTTATTAACCAAGCCAGCTGTCAACCAGGAGCTTCAGCAAAGGTGAAATGAAGCAGCCAAAAAAAAGGACCAGCTGCAGTTCCATGATCCTAACTCCATTTCTAAAATAGCTGAAGCAAATATAACTATTGCTAAGTTTTTATTTGGCAGGAAAACATATTTCAGCAGTATCCAAGAACAACCCTGAACAATCTAACGAGTGGTTTTTAAAACAACAAACAAGAACTGTAGCATCATCTACTCTGGACTGAAATACAGAGCCTCTAAGCAGTCTTTCATTTGTTCCAAAACACAGTTCATTCCACAGAAAAGAGGAGCTGTGCCTATACTCAAACGGTGGATGCAAAGTTTCAGCTCAAGGCAAGTTCTGTATCTCGGCTCAGACCTGAGAAAAGCGGGGAGTTAAATAAAGAGTATCATCAGACAGACTGCTCAGAACATTGCTATAATTATGCAGAGTACCTAGATGTAATCTTATACCTCACTAAAAAAAAAAAAAAAGCACACCACAAACTAACATGTTATAGTTGTGCTTTGCCCTGGAGTGAACACGTGCAAACTGTTGATCCTAACAGTTATGTGGAGAATTTTTACGATGTATATATTTTTTTACACACTTCAGGAGTAGTGACAATCTAGACACTACATATCTGAGCTCTTTCTTGTTCAGGGCACATTTCAGAAAAGTTATATTCATGAATCATATATTTAAAATGCTAAATGAACAGCGAAGAATTTTGTTTCAGTGATCAAAGAAGCAAATACCCACTGGTTTTACCACTGTTGCCAGAGAGCTGAAGAAAGACTGACTCTGTTACCAGTTCTCTAAAACACTTAAATCTATTTCTGTGTCTTTAGGCAGGTAAGTCTGGCAGTGAATGTACAGCTGTTCCACTCACAGAGGGAGTGCTGCATTTCCACCTCAATTAGAGGGGGTTTTGTTGCCTTTCCTCTTCTCTCTCCTTTTCAACCTTATCTAAAGCTGGAAAATGAACCTAAACCGTGATGTGAAACTTTGCAATTTAATTTCCTGCAGAAGGTTAAACTGTGCAAATAAAAAAAACCAGACTGAAATAGGGAGAGCTGTGAGGAGGGAGGAAAAGTAGCTCCCACACAAAATCATTTAGGAAAAGATAATCATGGGCCAAATTTTCTTTTCAGGTATACGAGAGTACTTCTAAACACACAATTTTCTACAAACATAATTCAGCCTAAGTCACTATTATATATTATAAACCCCACAGAGTACTATAAGATTTACTCCAATACTAGGTTATTAGTAGCAGGATTAACATACATGAATCCAAATCCAATATTTGCATCAACTTTGTTCCTATGAATAAGTTTAAATGTTTAAAATAAACCAGATTTTAATATACTGGAAGAGCTAGTAGAGAAATGTCTGTAAATCAGCAAGAACATTATTTTTCACAGAATTAATCAATTTGTATTAATTTCATTATCAAAGATGGCATTATGTCTGTCAGCCACAGCCCGAGTATGCACTTAATATCCAGATCCTGTGACTTTTGTTTAAAGGAGATTAAAACAGCCAACGAGCCCCAAAAGGGAAATATTTCGCAATTCAAACGCAGAACTTGCACCGCATTTTCCTTTCACACCTGCACCAAAGTCCATCCCAAAGTATCCCAGCCACAGCTCTGTATGAACCGGCTCACATTTAGGGATCATGTTACCGAATGCTATTAGAGGATACATTTAGGCTAATGGTTTTAACCTCACGTCTGGCGCTTCAGCCACAGCTCTTCCCGATACCTGGCAAATCATCACATCCCCGTTTCCACTCTAGGAACCTGGAACCAGCAATTCCCTCCTGTGCAAGGAACACCCTCTGCCGCTGCTGGAATAACTGCCCTGGCTGTTGTCACCTGCTCAGGTGCTGCAGGGACTTCAGCTTTCACAGAGCCACCAACAGTGAGAGACTCTCTGAAACTGTGATCACTCCTAAAAACAAACTGGAATACAGAGTTTGCAAACTCTCCTGCAAAACTTCTTCTTCCTACGTCTGCCATGAGGCCAGGAAGACTTCTCAGACAACCTCCTAACTTTTCTGGTTCTTCCTTTACGCCCCAAGTTTTCCACAACTGAAGAACAGGGATGATGTCTTACAAGTCTTAATTTCAACACACCGAGACTCTTGAATAAAATCCAATTTAAAAAAAAAAATGCAAAGCATTAGTATAAAACAAGACTTAACTGCAGTCATTTAGGATTTACAACACATTTAAAACCACTTACATGGAATTAATAGGTTATTTTTAAACTTGTGAAAGTTTAAATTATAAATGCTGCCATAGCTAGTGGCAAAGTTAAGAACCCAATAAAAGCACTGATTTTCCAGATTTTTCTTAAAAGGCAGCTGAGTGGTACAGTGAATTACAGGAGAGGTTACAACACTCAGCCAGAACTCTGCTTTTATTAAGTTCTGTCTTATCCAAACTCTGGCACAGTGCAAGGTTTCCTAAGCTCATCTCTCCCACGCTAAAGGATTTTGAAAACAAGTTTCTGAAATATTTAATTTATCAGTCTGAAATGCAAGTTCCAGAACTTTAACACTGCTAATACTAGAAGCTACAAAACCACTTTAAAAGAAAGCTACAACTTCGAAAATGCATTTACAATCCATCTGGGAACAAAGATGTAGCAGTGCTTAAAAATACTTCACATGAAACACAAGATGCCCCTTGCCCCTGTCATTTTTTGGCAGAGGAGTGGTTATAATTTGAGGAGAAACTGGGCTGACAGAGCTTCTGAGCAGAAGTAAAACCCAGGCATTTACTGGGCACTCACACCTAATACACAGTGCAAACCTGCTCTTCCAAAGACAGACAAAACATGAGTTTAAGCAGAGAGCTGGAGTTTCATAGAATCACAGAATCCCAGAATGGTTTGGGTTGGAAGAGACCTTAAAGATCATCTAGTTCCACCCCCCTGCCCTGGACAGGGATGCCTTCCACTGGAAGTTTATGGAGAAAAAGGTTATTAGCTGGTTATTACCACAGCCCAGATACTGCTGTAGTGTAACACCTCAGCACTGAGCAGTACTCCCAACTTGCCACCCCTAAAGTCAGGGAAAGACTTATGTGGATAAATTTGACATTGAAATTAACTGGGCTTTAAGATTTCCAGTATCTCCAAGTCCTTTTAAAGTGGAATATTAACTTCTTGAGTGTACAGCTAGGAAGTGGCTTGAGCCTGAAAAACACTAGTGACCAGTCAGGGTTGGTCCTCTGCCTTCCCTCCAGCTGTGCACTCCCACCTCTTCTCTTGCACCAGTGCCTGTGACATCCTACAGGAATATATTTGGAGCTCTAAACCAACAGAGGATCACCCTGAAACATCTAGATATACACACATTTACAGGTATATGCTGGTCAGAGGGGTATCTTGGCTCCCAGAATCAGAAAAACACAGGGCTGGCACAAGGCAGGAAGAGGGAGTTGAAGAGAAAGGAAAAGCAAGTGGCACCCTGGGCTGCACCAGCCCTTAGAACAACTGGGCAACTTGTGAAGGCCAAGCCAAAACTCAGCAGGTTTCAAACCCATGCAATAAAGTTAATAATGTCCCCAGAAATTAGCTTTGCACTGTCAGAATAGGAAAATGATGTTTTACATGGTTCACTGAATAAAACATCAGAAAAAGGCTAATGCTGATTATTTAGGGAAAACACACATCCCATCTTAAATTTCAGTGGTGTCAGTCCTTTCTTCCTACAGGGAGAGGAAAGGAAAGGTGCCCAAGACAGCACAGGGGGGACAGGTGAATATGCTCTGGAAGATTTTTTAAATGGTGATGGTGAAATCCAGTAAAGGAATTGACTGAACCCTTATAGATCTTTTTGCAAATACAATCAAATCGTAGGCTAACCCCTCTTCCCAAGACAATCAAAACACAGCCAAAACCTGAAACCAGAAGGGCGTTGGGCCACAAGGCTTTAAAGACAAATGATTGTGTGAGATCAGGCACTAAGCTTCATGTTCACCATCCTGACACTTCTTGCTAATTGAAATATGCAGTCCCTGACTAAAGATAAATATTTAAAAGTGATTTATTAGAGAGAAGTAGTTCAGGAATCCATTAACTGCAAGAACAAATTATATTTTATAGAACAGAAAATCTTCAAGGCAACCTCTAAGAAACAAACCTTAAAAATAATAAAACCAGTCACAAAAACCCCAACCCTCCCCCCTCCATGAATTTGACTCAGCATGCTGCAAGACCTTCAAAGTATTAAGCAGATAACAATTTGCTGTCTTTAGACATTCACAGCCATATATTATTCTGTACAGTTTTATGTACTTTACATTGTCCCACCTTCCCAAAAAAATGAAGGCAAATACATTGAGTTCAGGAAAAGTTTTGTTGATTCTTCAAGGCTATCAAAAAATGAAGCTGTCATTACAAAATAAGCTTTCTCTTCCTTGAGTGATATCTTACACTTTGAATGCACTTATTAGAAATCATCTGTTTTAGTTCTCTGTCAAACAACTTGTCACTGCTCTTCTCACAACAAAATTCTCCAGTTATTCCCTGACAAAAAAAAACCAAAAAAAAAAACATAACGACTGAAAGTCTAAACAAATGCATTGTGATCTAAGAGTATCCAACATTGCCTTGGCATTACCAGGGATACACCTGATGCTCAACGTATGGACTTTTGTAGTTCTTGAGCACTTTATTCTCAGTATGAGTTAAATCATTCACAGGCAGAGCTCAGTGTTTGAAGAACATCACTGTGCTCTGATCAGCATCCTTGTAATGGCAAACATGACTTTGCAACCAACAATGCTCTCCAATATTTTTTGTATTCTGTTTTGTTCCAGAAGGTCAGCTTTTTGCTTTGCTCAACTTCCTGTAATCCTACTGTATTCCCTCTGCAGGGTTTTAAGAGGCACAGTTGTGAAAATCCTTCTATAAACCGTATCAATCCTGCTATAAATTATACCAGATCCTAAAAGAGGAACATTCAGGAAGTTTAAGGCCAGATGGACTCCATTAGCCTCACCTCTTGTACTCCTATTCTATCAAAATTTCAGAGATACCCCTGAACTGAAGGGTGGCTTGGCTCTGGCTAAATCAGACCTTTCAGAGAGGTGTCCGGCCTTAATTAAAACACCAAGAGAGAAGAATTCATCATTTTCGTTAGCAAGGAAGTGCCAAACACTCCCCTAAACGTTCTGTTTTGCAGCTGTAAGGGTTCCTATGAGCAAACCAAACACAGCTAAGCCCTTGCTATGCACACACACTCCTCAGACCAACTTCTGCTCAGTTTCATTTACCTGTGGATGAATTATCATCCTAAAAGCATGCAACTGAGACACAAGAAGTGCTAAACATTTAGGAAGGCAGGGGGGCAGCTAAACCAGCCTTTCAATAGTGCAGTAGGAAGAATACAAAACTAAATGCGTTGTTAGTGCAGGGAGCCAATGCGAGCAGCATGAGAATTCCTGCATGCTGCGAGCACTCTCACACCTGTAAAAGCAACACAGTTGGACTTGTCTTTCTCAAAGTAAGCTCACAGATCAAAAAGTCTACTAAACCTTTCACAGTACCTCTCCACCTATCATTTAACATTTACGTGCCAGCCCTGCTTCAGTCAGTTTTAAAACCATTGTGCAAGAATTACCAAGCAGTTACAAGGCATTAGTGGACTAAGTGCTTTCTTTTTTAAATCCAAACCGAGGAACTGAGACAGAATCATAAAATGAGGCTACCAAAGGTCACAAAAGTCAATGTCAAAACCAAGATTAGAAGCCCTGAATTCCTGGATCCTAGCCCTGTACTCAAACCCTTTCCCCACCACTTAAAATATGTGTTAACAAATGCAGGAACTTCGGGCACATGCTTTACTTATACATGCACAGGTCACAAGGGGACAGGTATTTCCAAAAAAGCTTGGCCTTATCCGCAAAAAGATTATTAAAAGTATTTCCACAAACGTATTTCCATCCTCTCCTCCCCTGCCCCACACCACTCCCAACTCCTGCCCTCCCTGCTCCCTCCGGCACTTACCAAAAAGCAAAGTTGTGGCCAGTTGTGGATAAAATACCTATATGTGTAAATGGAGTAGGGTTCAGACAGATCTTTGGTGATCAGTCTCATGATATCGGGCATCTGCAGCTCTGACTCATACTGGACGTATCGTATCGTTAGGTCCTCCTCGGGCTGACAGTCCGTTCCCGAGCCTTTCAAACTGCAGGCTGCTGCTAAGGACCCGGAGAGTAGCTGCAGGGACTCCTCCTCCTCCTCCCCTCCTTCATCCCCCTCCTCCTGCTCTTCCTCCTCCAAGCCAGTCTCTCCTGCCAGCCCATTGCGGGCTGCAGTCTTAGCAGCAGCAGTCGTGGTTGTGGCAGCAGGCTGGCTCCTGTCCCCTTTAGCTGGGGGAGAAGGAGGAGGAGAGGGTGCAGTCCTTCCCTGGGGAGGGAGGTGGTTGGCGTGGGGGGACGAGCAGGGCGCTGCGGTGGGGGGCGACGACTGCTGCTGTCCGGAGCCCATTGTTTTGCTGGCTCGCTTGTTCTCCAGCCCCTCGGGGGCCGCCCCTGCCTCCGAGCCCAGGATCTTGCCCTTGAGGGAGGCCCGCAGGTGCCGCAGCTCGGGGCTGATGAGGCCGTTGAGCTGGTGGTTGTGGTGCGGGGGGTGGTGGTGGCGATGGTGGTGGCGGTGCTGCGAGCCCCCCTTGCCGCCGTCGCTGCCTCCTCCTCCTCCTCCTCCTCGCTGCTGCTGCTGCTGCTCCCGTCCGCCCGCGGGTCCCTCCTCTTCCTCCTCCTCTTCGGCCTCCTCGTCCTGGGCGCCGGTGCAGGCGGCGGCGGCGGCGGCATAGGAGGTGGCAGAGGAGGAGGAGGAGGAAGCAGCCCCCCCTCCTCCTCCTCCTCCGGGGAAGGGGGAGAGCGTGTCCCCCTGCGGGGACAGGACGCTGCTAGGCCCCGGCGGTACCTCGGCCATATCCTACGGGAGAGACCGACACAAACTCACCGGGGAGGAGGAGGAGGGCGCCAAACCGAACAGGGGCGGCGGGAAGGTGGAGGGGAGGCGCGGCGGCCTCACGGGCCGCGCTCGGCGGGGAGCGGGGGGGGCGCGAACAAAGGCACGCACGGTGCCCGGGCCGCGCCTCGCCGCCCCGCCGCCCCCTCTGGCGGCTGCCCCGCTCCCCCCGCGGGCGCGGGCGGGGCCGTTCCCGGAGCGCTCGGGGCCCGGGGTCCCCCCGCTGCCGCCACTCACCGCCGCGTCTGGGCAGCTCCCGCTCCGCCGCCGCCAAGCGCGGCCGCCGCGGCCGTAAAACCCGCGGCCAGTTCCTGTCGGCCCTTACGACACTTCCTCCCTTGGCGGCGGCGCCTGGCGACGGTGGGGCGGGGCGGTGCCAGCGCCCTCAGACGGGTCCCGGTGCCGGGAGCGCGGCCCTCGGGCGGGGACGGGGCACGGGAGAGGGACGCGGGGTCAGTGACAGGGGCACGGAGCCACAGAACCAGCTGGGTTGGAAAAGACCTCTGAGATCGTCGAGTCCAGCCCATGACTGAACACATCCAGTCTTTCATAAACTCAGAGTATCCTGGGCTGGCAAGACCCGCAGCGATCATGGAGTCCAACTCCTGGCCCTGCACAGGACACCCCGACAATCCCACCCTGTGCCTGAGAGCGTTGTCCAAGCTCTCTGAATTCTGTCAAGCCTGGGGCCGTGCCCATTCCCTGGGGAGCCTGTTCAGTGCCCCAGCACCCTCTGGGGGAAGAACCTTTTCATGATACCCCACCTAAACCTCCCCTGGCACAGCTCCCTGCTGTTCCCTCGGGTGCTGTCACTGAGAGCGAGCAGGTCAGACCCTGCCCCTGCACTGCCTCTCCTGAGGAACCTTTGGCTGCCCTGAGGTCTGACCTCCAGGCTGAACAGACCAGGAGTCCTCAGCTGCTCCTCATGAGGCCCCTCCAGACCCTTCCCCATCCCTGTGGCCTCCTCCGGATGCTCTGGAATAGCTTAGTGTCTTTTTCCTTCAACACCTTCAGGGACGGTGACCCCACCATCCCCCTGGGCATCCCATTCCAATGTCTAATCACCCTTTCTGTGAAGTAACTCTTCCTAATATCCAACCTAACCTCCCCGGCACATCTTAGGATCCTGTCTTGTGCTGTCACTTGTTCCCTGGGAGCAGAGCCCGACCCCCTCCCCCGGCTGCCCCCCTCCTGTCAGGGAGTTGTGCAGAGCCAGAGGGTCCCCCCCGAGCCTCCTTTTCCCCAGGCTGAGCCCCTTCAGCTGCTCCTCATCAAACTTGTGCTCCAGACCCTTTCCCAGCTCCCTTCCCTTCCTTGGAATCACTCCAGTCCCTCAGTTAAGTCCTTCCTGAATTGAGGGACCCAGAACTGGACCCAGGGCTGGCGATGAGGCCTCAGCAGTGTCCAGCACAGGGGCAGTGCCCAGCACAAGGGACAGTGTCCAGGACAGAAGCAGTGCCCAGCACAAGGGACAGTGTCCAGGACAGAAGCAGTGCCCAGCACAGGAGCAGTGCCCAGCACAGAAGCAGTGCCCAGCACAGGAGCAGTGCCCAGCACAGGGGCAGTGCCCAGCACAGAAGCAGTGCCCAGCACAGGGACAGTGCCCAGCACAGGAGCAGTGCCCAGCACAGAAGCAGTGCCCAGCACAGGGGCAGTGCCCAGCACAGGAGCAGTGCCCAGCACAGGGGCAGTGCCCAGCACAGGGACAGTGCCCAGCACAGAAGCAGTGCCCAGCACAGGGACAGTGCCCAGCACAGGAGCAGTGCCCAGCACAGGGGCAGTGCCCAGCACAGGGACAGTGCCCAGCACAGGAGCAGTGCCCAGCACAGAAGCAGTGCCCAGCACAGGAGCAGTGTCCAGCACAGGGGCAGTGTCCAGCACAGGGGCAGTGCCCAGCACAGGAGCAGTGTCCAGCACAAGGGACAGTGTCCAGCACAGGGGCAGTACCCAGCACAGGGACAGTGCCCAGCACAGGGGCAGTGTCCAGCACAGGGGCAGTACCCAGCACAGGGGCAGTGCCCAGCACAGGGACAGTGCCCAGCACAGGGGCAGTGCCCAGCACAGGGACAGTGCCCAGCACAGGGACAGTGTCCAGCACAGGGGCAGTGCCCAGCACAAGGGACAGTCACTGTCTGCTCTGGGTTTTGTTTGATCAGCACCAGCCAGAGCCTGACCGGGCCCAGGCACTGCCCACAAGGACGTTTCCAGCTGTGTTTAGTCTGGGGACAGGCGCCAGAGGTGTTTTGGTGACATTCTGTTGCAGATCAGAGCACAGGAGTTGTTGCTTTTCCTTCCAAAAGCTGCGTCAGGGACGTCATTCCTGCCTGGATAAACCCTGGGCTGCGTTGGGTGTCTGATAAACGTGGAAATTCAGCAAGGCTGAAAGAAGTCTCAAGCCATCTCTGCTGCTCTTCTGCCTCAAATAATCTCTTTTAAGAATGCTACTGGATACCACAGCAACAAACAAGTCCTTTAGATGTAAATATTATATTAGTGTGCACACAAGGCCCCCCAAAATGCTGAGAAACAGTGGGGTTTTTTTCCTTTTCTCTCATGAAGGGCCCTTGTAAGACTTGCTCATTTTCATTTGCTACAGTTATTTTTCAAGGAAGTGACAGGTCTGGGCTTAAAAGTAAAATCCAGGAACAGCTCTACATGTCCTAACAGGCTTTTTTAATTAGGAAGAATAAATAGTGTGGGGTTACAGGCTCCTGTTTTTGAACTGCTGAGTGCTGAAATAAAGTGGGCACAGAGTAAGAGACCTGTTGGAAATTGAGGGAATTATAAGGCTTTTATTCAAAGTAATTAATGATGGGAATACTGAAAATCTAACAAAGAAATGGGTAACTGAATCCTTTTAGATTTATTTATTTATTCTTTTCCAAGTCTCCTTTGCCCTATCCTTGGAAGTGTCTAAGGACAGGTTGAATGGGGTTTGGAGCAACCTGCTCTAGTGGAAAGTGTCCCTGTCAATGGCAGGGGGATTGGAACAAAATGATTTTTAAGGTCCTTTCCTACCCAAACCATTCTGTGGTTATTCTATGATTCAGAAAGCTTAATGCACATTATCCATGTTTTCTTTGTGTCCTGCAGTTGCTCTGCAGATCTGTTTTTAAACACTTCTGTCTGCTCCACAGAGGTGTTCACATACAAAACTGTGCTCAAAGCTTTCATTTTTATTTTTGTGTGTTATTAGGCACCAAAGGACCCTTGTGGGCCCGATGGAATTGCTCTGGCACAAGTTCACTGGCCTGGGGTAGTTTAAACAGAAAGAGCAAACAAATGTCAGTGCAGGGCTGGCCCACGTTCTGCTCTCACTTGCCATGTTGCAGCACTGGGATTGAGAGCCACGTGTTAGGGTGATGTCTGTGTGAAGAAGACAATCCAGGCCAGGAAACATTGTTAGGGAGGGTGAAGGTGATCTAAATTATCATGAAAGCTTGGTCTAGTGGAAGGATTTCCTGTCCATGGCAGGGGTTGGAATGAGAAAATCTTTAGGGCCCCTTCCAATCCAAACCATTCCACAGTTCTATGATTCTATGGCTGTTGCTGAGATGTTCTCAGTCTAAGTTCCTGCTATGCTTAAGCTTGTCTTATTTCTTGTCTTTGTTACGACAACAGCTGCTTTTTAAATGCATGTTCTCAACCAGAAGCCACACTTTTTTTTTTCTCCTTAACTTTAGGTACATTTTATTCCTTAGTTTTCCCCTCACTACTTTTTGAGCATCCCTCAGCCCTGAGCACACTCATGCCATCACAAACCACATGTTCTGAAGCAAGGATGGGGCTGGAACACAGGCCTTGTTTGTCATTCTTTGCTCTGTGACCTTGGAGGTATCCATGGTTAATTTGTTGAGAAAACAGCAACTTAGCAAACTTTGGAAACTTAGTTCCATTATCTGTGAAAAGAAAGGGAGTTGCTGATGGCCTTCCTCTTATCTTCAGTATTTAAGGCAAGCACCTACACTTTGATATAGTTTCACAGTTCCTCTCAAGGTATTAGAGTAGAAAATGGACATCTGAACATGGCTTTGTTCCCTGTGGTAACAAAGTGACATCCCAGCTGCACCAGAACTGGGGATGCTGGGGACAAAATATTGAGCTGTAATTGATCTGGGCAATAAAATGGAGGATCAGGTTAGTGCTTAACAAAGAAATTGTTGTTTTTTTTCTCAAAGAAGAGGTGTGTGACACGGAAATAGAACTGAAAATTCTCTGTTGTTCTTCACTTATTAACAATGATTCTTTAAAATTACTCCTAACAGTGACTGTGTTACTTAAGCTCTGAGCACACCAGCAAAACAGTAATTAACTCTCTTTTTCTTTTCCACCTGTCCAAGTCAAAAATAAATGATATAATTTTGAATCTGCTTTTTCATGTGGGCAAGTAGAAGTTTTTCATGGCCTTGTCAGTGCTATGGCCCTGAGGGTGTCCCCCTTCCTGGGGGTTTGCCCATTTGGGGCCAGGGTCAGCTTTGAGATAGGTCCAGCACAACCATTCCTGCTTCACCCTGTGCTTCCCCATGGGCTTGTTGGGCCATCTGGGCTCTCAGCTGAGCCTGGTCGCTGTCACTAAAGGGTCTCTGCTTGCTTTGCTCAGGTGTGTTGGGCTGTGCCTGTGACAGCCAGGCCACCCTGGTGTCCTCACCTCTTCCACCCATCCCACCTCGCTGCCATGCCCAGTCCCCAGCTTCCCTTCTCTTCTGGACCAGTGTCCAACTCTGCAATTTCCTGAGAGCAAGCCCACACCTCGCCGTGGTGAGCAGGAATCCTGCACTGATTCCCTTTTTTTTTGTGATGCTTTCAAAATTTAGAGACAGTCACCGTGTGGGCAAAGATGCTGTCATTCCACTGAAGCAGCCTGGCTTTGGTCCTCCAATAAATACAAGAGAATAGCAAAGATGTACCTGCAGGTCTGAAATTTCTGCACTGAACTCTGCATTTAGAGAGGAAATGCAACATGTGCTGGCAGAGGTGGGAATACCAGGTCTGTACAAGTTCCTGAAGCAGCAGATAGAGAATCATATAAAAGCACAGGGTTATAGGCACAGGGAAAGAGGAAATCAGGAAAACCAAAATTTACGTGTATGCATCCAATAGTGTTGTTCAGTTCCCACCGAGGAAAGTGGCTGTTTAAGGGCGGGGTTTGTGCTCAGAGGGGGAATCTTCCATGTAAAAGAGGTTAATGGGGAAACGCTGCGGTTTGGAAAGTGTTGTAACGAGAGAAATCACAAGAGGGGAGTGTTGTACAGCGCTCCGGCGTCTGCAATTCCCACAGCAGTGACCCCGTGCCATAATCCAAGTTTATTTTACCAGAGGAAGATACAAAAGTCACTGCCTACATCTCTTTTGACAGCAGTAACATTTTTCTCCATGTGGGACAAGGTTTTGTCGTGTCGAGATCAATAAGCAGGAGAATTGCCATCTCCACCTCTGTAGCTGTGTTGAAACCAAGTGTGAAATGACAGCGAGAGAGGTTTGACAGGTTAAAAAAAAGAGTACAAAACAGAGATCTGTGAAGGATGAGTCAATCATGACAATATTTATTTCATTTCTTGGTCTTACCTCTTTTCTTGTACTATGGGTGAAATCGTGTGAGTCTTTGATTACTGACTGGGAGCTGGCTTCTCTTTCCCATGCTTACTGTCAGTGGCAGGAAGAAATCATGACTCAGCAGGAGGAAAAGGTGTGTCCATAACCTCATTCTCCTTCTAATAAGATGCTCTTAAGCTTTTCAGGAAGAGTTTCCTTCTGTCTGCTACTCTGCCAAGACTCCTTTTATTTTTCCCTGTCTCCTGAGAGCACAGTGCCCTTCAGTAGTATTGGAAAAAAGCAATGCAAAGAGCAGAGAAAATCTCTTTCTGTTGAACCCGGGTTTGATGTGTGCTTAGAAACCCAGTGAAAATGTGCTTAAGAGCAGAGATGCTGCTTCAGAGATGATTTCATGGAAGAGGATTGACTCCATTGTGCCTGGCATCTGGCCTGGGAAGCTAATGGGGAATGATTAATTTAAAATGATGCACTGCTCCATGACTAGCAGGAGACAGCTCTCCTCCCCAAACCTTTGTTGAGAACAGGGAAAGAAGGAAGAGTTTGGGGGAAGGTGCGAGTGTGACATCCAGAAAAGCTCAATGCATGGCTGCAAAGCTGATGTTGGCAATTGATCTCAGCTGGTGTGCATGGACCCAGCTCCACTGGGAGCAGGCCCTGGGACAGCAGGGAGGGTGCTGTGAGAATCAGGCATGTCTGGCTTTCTCATCCATCATTGTTCCCTGCTCCCAGTGTTGCACAAGGAGGGATTTGCACTTGGGCAAGTCGATATGTTGATCTCCTTGCATGAACTGCTCACCCACACACTTTGACCCATCCCACTTCATTGTGTGAAAGGAGGACACTGGCAGGAAATTCAGGCCTTCTTTCTTGCAGTAACATCCATCAACAGTGTCAGGCTCAGTTTGACCACTTTGGCTGGGTTTGGTTTATAGCTGTCAAGAAGAACAGTTAGAGCATATTAAAAAATCATGTGATGCTATAAACGAGCTTGCTGAAAGCTGTACAGTAGAGACAGACCAGAACTGTAGTGTTTTGAAAAAAAACCAAACCAAACCCAAAACCCAGTAATAATCTGCCTAAAATAGTTTAAAATATCTTGTAATAATTTAGGTCATTAAAATATGATCATCTTTTTAGAATGTCTTCTGCTAGTTGCTGATTTGCTGATGGATTCCCTAGGGTATGAAATATTTGATGAGTAAGTACCTTAAAAAACTGAAGGTGAGGACGGAAACTTAGTAAAAAAGATGAAGGTTGAAAGGAGTTAGGGAATTACAGACACATCAGCTTACTTTCAGTTTCCTGAGAAATCCTGGAACAAATAACCAATCAATTTGTAAGCATGTAAGAGAAGACAAGGAGATTAGAGACAGTCAACATGGATTTGTCAAGAACACATCATGTCAAATCAACCTCATTTGCTTCCATGTCAGAGTAACAGGCTCTGGGACAGAGGGGAAAACATTGAAGTTGTGAGTCTTGACATTAGTTAGACTTCTGTTGGGAAGACATAAGCAAGACAAGGAAATATTGTATATATGGAGTTATAAAGAGCTGAGTGCAAGGTGTTTCAGAGATTCACCAGAAAGCTGTAAGAGATGTGTACTGACCAGGAGAATTCTGAAAAATGTGACATGTGTGGACAGTGAAGTCTTGTAATAAGCTCCTAGAGAGGGTTGTCATGGAAAGCTCTCAAGAACAAAAATCACTCAGCTGATCCTGCCTTGTTACACAGGAGCAGAATAGAGAAGGTTCTTGAGGTCTTTTTGGACTCTGCTTTTATTAAAATTCCAGCCATATAATAATTTTTGATTGTCAAAAGTGAATTTTACACCACAGACTCGTGTGTCCAACAGGAAGCTCAGGCCATATCACTCAAATTAATGTCACAGGCAGAGCACTGCAAACAGAATTAGCAAAGCATTTTGTGGCTGCCAATCTAATTTTAGTAAAAGTTACATTACCTGAATATTAATCAGGGTTCCAGTGTAAAGTGATGTAGGAAACTGTTGCTTTCTTCTCTTATATGACACTACAGGGGCAAATTTCCCCTTCAACAGAATTCCCTCAGGGAGCAGAGGGAAAATAGCTGGCCTGGGAAGTGAAACTCCTGCTTGCTCCACACCACACTGCAGCAGTGCTGGGCCTGTCACTCTCCCTTCACTGTGGCATAGATGTTTGCAATAACTAGAAACAGAAACTCCAGAGTGTTACAGGGAATTGGGCAACTTAAAACACCATCCTTGCTAAAATTTATTACTGTGCATGCATAAACCCGTTTTTATGCTCTTAAGGCCAGTGCATCCAGTCCTGGTATTTTACTTGGGACTATTCATGACCTTAAGCTTAGATGTGGGTTTAAGTGTATTGCTGGCTGGGATCTCATTGTTTTGCCTGGATTTTTTATTCTCCCATTCACATTGAATCAGTTCCTGATGCCACTGAACAATAACTCAGCTCTGGTTTCCCCAGGGGAGGAATTCAGCTCCTGCTTCCTATTCTACACTGAGGCTCAGTTGGCTCATGGAGGGCCAGGGATATGCAGAGGTATTTTGCTTTTGGGGAGGAAACCCAAGTTTCCACATTCCCTTCTGAGGCAGAAAAGAGCTGCCTGCAGTGCTCGGAATAGTTCAAGGGAATTTTTTTTTAATGCTTTCAAAAATATCCTCCAAGTGAGCCTTGGCAGTGTCTTCTGCACCACCTGCTACTGATACTCTGAAAATCAAGAGTGGCTGAAGGAGGATGGTTGGAATAAAAGTTCCCTGAGAATGTCACCTTTGCACTTGTTCTGATGCTCAGCAAAGCCAAAGAAAAATAACAAGACCGTTTTTGCTCTGAATGCTTTTACTCTGTTCTTTCTTTCAAAAGTCTGACTGGGGAGGTTTTTAACCACAAAGCTTCAGGACAGAGGATGCTTTGTTGATCCTTGGTTCCTGGGTAACCTCTGGATGTTGGTTCTGCTACCTGCATGAAAAGAGTGACCATCGAGCACAGGCAGTGCAGTGCTTCTCCCCAAAACATCAGAGGTCTGGAACACGAGCCTGGTGAGGGCAAAGAGCAGCTGGGAAGCTGAACTTTGTGGTTTTTGTTGGCTCAGAGGGCAGGAGGTGGGGCTAAGAGCATGGCTGAATCAGCAGCAGGTGTTGGATATTGGTAACACTTAATGTTTGAGCTGGGCACAAATTTGTCAAGTCCTTCAAGAATGAGGTTTCCAGATATCCCATGCAAACCTTGAAACCCAAGTGAGCAATAATTGTGTGTGGAAAAGAAGAAATGGTTAGAAGACAGCCTAATTCAAGAGGTAGAGAGCTCAACCCCCTTCTGTCATTACAGCTGGGAATACAGGTTTGGATCCAGTTCTGTCTGTGCATAATTTCCACATTTTCAGGTAGTGGTATCCAGTGTAAGTACAGAAAAGCAGGGATGGCACAAGGTGAGCTTTTCTTGTGCCTGTGTGATCAGAGAACCATAGAGTGGCCTGAGTTGGAAGGCTCCTTAAAGCCCATCCAGTTCCACCTCCCTGCCAAGGGCAGGAACACCTTCCATTATGCCAGGTTGCTTCAATTCCCATCCAGGAACACTTCCAGGGATGGGGCAGCCACAGCTCCTCTGGGCACCCAGTGCCAGGGCCTCACCACCCTCACAGGGAAGAATTTTTTCCTGATCTCCCATCTAAACCCCCTCTCTGCCAGCCTGAAGACCTGCTTACACTACATGACAACAGTCAGTGTGGCTTAGGCCATATATTGACTATTATTTGGCCCAGAGATGTGTGATTTTGCAGTGAGATCTGGAATTGCAATTTCCTGGTGCATGGGGGGCTGTCCAAGTGCCTGCACCAGCACTGGCTGGGCACTTCAGCACTATGGGTGAGTGTTGGATGATGCAGACACCAGCCCCAGCTCCCAAATCCTGGGTCTGCAGGCTCACAGCCTAGCTGAGCTCACTCCAGCCCCTGCACTGAAGGATCCTTGATTATTGCCTAATTTGAGCCCGGGGACTCAGCCATAACGAGTGGGTGATTGAATGAATCATGCCTCGCTTTCTCTTCCCCAACACAGCAATTCACCCACATTTGTTCATTACTCAGACTTGTTTGCCAAATAATTTATGCACATAATTTTGGGTCGGTAATTCATTCACATGCAGCCTGGGTGAGTGTTTAGCAATTGAAATGAGAAATTCAAGATGTTTTGTTTGGGCTCACAAGTTTTTGTTTCTTGATTAAACTCTCAAAACCGTGTTGTAGGGGTGACTGCTCGTGTCAGTGAATTCAGAATGTAATTTTTGCATTTACCCTCTAATGCACACATACATTCATGATGTCTTCACTTGCTAGTAAACACGTTGATTGCAAAGTCTGCAAAAGGAGAACACAAAAGGAGCCTAAATTAAGCTAATTATTTAAAACAATGAAACATATGGAAAACTAACCTGTTGTGTGATCTTTTAATTCTGTGCAAAAGAAAAAAGGCTACACTGAAATCTGGCCAAAAAGTAAAGTGATAAAATGAGTACTGGATGCTTTCCAGCATCCTCTGAAACATTCAGGGTAGAAAATGTCAAACTGCTTGAATTTGAATCTTTTAAAGAGAAAAAATAAGCGTCAGAAGTGTAACCAAGAAATCTCCTGGATGTGGTGATAGTTAGCAGAGGAATGGAAAGTGGTAAATGTGGCACCAGATTTTAACACTGTTGTGTCATGATGGAAGCCCATAACTCATAAATCCTTCTTGGGTACCCCAGTTTTGGTTCCTTTATGGATGTAGAAGGGGTATATATACATATATACATGGGGGGGGGGTGGCAAAAGGCTGTAGATAAAGTGGAATTGGGAATGACAACAGTTTATGTGTGTTCAAGAGAACCAGAGGGAAGCATCAACTGAGGGTTTCCAACTGTCTGCAAGTATTTGGCTCAGGAAGTTCCCAAGAGGAAAATTATTAGAGGCTGAGAGAGTATCATGGAAACATCACTTTATGCTCATCCTGCTCCTGTACTTTTCCTAGATGTTCATTTTGGCCAGTGCTGGAGACAAGGCAAAAAGCAAATGTGGGTTGGATGAGTCTGGATCAGTGTGGAGCTGGGAGAGGCAGGAGGTGCCCTGGAAACCACAGCTCTTCTTTCTGTAGCAGGCAAATTGGCATCTGGGATACTTGGATATGTTGGAGACTGTGGAAGATCAGTCACTGCAGAAAGATTTTTAGCAGTTTTATTGCAATAATTTTTTTTAGAAATTACTTTATTATGGTGCAAGATGAAAGCCCTGTCAGGGATTTCTAATTGTTTAAAGAAGGAAAGAAAATACAGAAACAATGGTAATTTTTCACTACAGAGAGGTTATCAAGCAGGATCCCCTAAAGGTCTAGATAAATTCTCCAGGAACTGACCAGAAAAGAAGGGGATTTCTGAGGTGCCACAGCTTGCTGGTATCACGCAATTCCATGGGATGGTTTAACCTAAGGATTTGTGTCAAGGGAAGAGAATGGATCCCAAGTCCTGGTGACTGAAGGGTAAACTCCAGGGAAATTGTGTGTTGGTAAGTCCCAAATAATAAACATGGGAAAGAGTAATTAACTCTATGTGTGTAATCATAGACTCTGCTCAGGAAAGAAATCTGGGTGGCAGTATTGATAACTGTGGAGACAAGAATTCAATTCCCTGCAAAACACAGGAAGATAAATAAACCACTAGGCAGAGACAGAGAAGGCAGAATGTGTCCTCACAATCCTTTTTTTTTTTTAAAAAGACCATTAAAATTACCAATAGGCTTTAAGTACCCAGGTACCTTCCAAAATGTTCTCTGCTCTCATATTCTCATAGCATGAATATTCACCCGTTCCAACACCCCCATGTATTTGTGCAAGAAAATGTGATGTCGAGAGCAATGGAGAGGTAGGGCAGGTCAGTGGTCCCATTTTGGAGCAGCCAGCAGTGACCATGAGGTGCCTTGGCCTTCAGATGAGCAATGTGTCAGCTGTGAGCACTTTTGGAAGTGTTTGTCTTGGCTGTCTTGTTTTTCCTGGATGCTGTGCAGAGCCATGGCCGTGTCCAAGCAGGCTGGTACAGATGGCAGCTGCCGGCAGAGTTAGGTCTTCATTCACAAATGGAAGATGACAGGGAGCTGCTGCCAGCCTGGATCCATCTTCCCCATCACCTTTGCTGAGAGGGAGATCAGCTTCACACCAAGCCCAAGGCTTGGCAGCTCGGCTTGATTCCTTCAGTGGCTCCCAAACAGCTCCATCCAAATTCCCACGGATGTGGGAGTGCTCAGCCCCAAACCAGACTTCGTCTCCTCGCTGGGAGCTCTCCACGTGGAGCTGGGTGCTGTGGAAATTCCCAGCCCTGTGAAGGTCAGCAGTCAATGATATTGGTCTGTGCATGAATTTAAAGGCTCAGAGCTTTGCACCCAAGCCCCTGCAGACAAAACCCTCGATGCTGGGCCTTGCAGCTGCTGCTGGCTGCAGAAGGCTGCCCATCTGTGCAGAGGGAGAAGCCATCAGCACTGACTCACTGCTCCACCACCTCCTACTTTTGGCAGAAACCAGCACAAGCAGACTCAGAGGACCCTGGCAGAACACAGCACTTGCAGTGAGGGGTCGGGGTTGATGCTGAAGGGATGTGACATCAAACCATGCTCAGAGCAGTCACTCCCAGGTAAGTGAGTGGTGTACGTGGTCCTGCATGGACTCATGGAATCACTGCGTGGACTCAGGGACTCACTGCATGGACTCACTGTACCCTGAGGGAGCTGATCTGCTGGAAGGCAGGAAGGCTCTGAGAGGGATCTGCAGGGGATGGAATCATGGTCCAAGACCAACAGTGTGAGATTCAACAAGGTCAAGGGCTGGGTCCTGCCCTTGGGTCACGACTACCCTGTGGAGCACTCCAGGCTGGGGCAGAGTGGCTGGAAAGCTGCCCAGCAGGAAAGGACCTGGGGGTGACAGTGGGTGGACATGAGCCCAGGTGTGCCCAGGTGGGCAAGAGCTCGATGGTACCTGGCCTGTACCAGCAATAGTGTGGCCAGCAGGACTGGAGCAGTGACCGTCCTCCTGTGCTGAGCACTGCTGAGGCCACACCTCCAGTCCCGGGGTCAGCTCTGGGCACATCAAGACAAGAAAGGCATTGAGAGGCTGGAGTGTGTCCAGAGAAAGGAATGGAGCTGGGGAAGGGGCTGGAGCACCAGGAGCAGCTGAGGGAGCTGGGAAAGGGGCTCAGCCTGGAGAAAAGGAGGCTCAGGAGAGACCTTCTGGCTCTGCACAACTCCCGGGGTGCGGCCAGGGGGGAGTTGGGCTCTGCTCCCAAGGAACAAGGGACAGGACAAGAAGAAATGGCCTCAAGCTGCATCAGAGGAGCTTCAGGTTGGACATCAGGAGGAATTTCTTCACAGAAGGGTTGTCAAGCATTGGAGTGGGCTGCCCAGGGAAGTGATGGAATCCCCATCCCTGGAGGTGTTCAGGAAACGACAGGAGCTCAGTGCTCTGGTCTGGTTGACAAAGGGGTGATCAGTCAAAGGCTGGACTCAATAATCTTGTAGGTCTTCTCCAGCCTTAATGTTTCTGTGATTTTGTGATTTTGTGAAAGCAGGTCTCAATCAGCAGTAGTGAATTTTCAAATCAGTTTGGCTGACCAAACGCAATGTCTGCAAGCACCAACCCCTAGAGTTGGACTCAACACCTTTGGTTCCCTTTACATGTGCTGAAAGACACTTTTTAATCCTGCAGTCTGTGTTCATCCTACAGTCACTGAGTGAAGCAGCTCAGATGGACTTGCCCTAGAAATTCATATCCATAACAAAGAACTGGAATAACCAGCTCAGATCATGGAAATATGAATCATTAGGGTTAAAAAGACCTTTAAGGTCATCAAGTCCAACAATCAACCCAGCACTGCCAAGGATGAAGTTAGGACACCTCTTAAAGATTTGGGAGAAGAACCTTACCCTGCACATGCAGGGACCCATCTCCAGAGTTTACAGCTTTAAGGACCTGAAAATAAAAACATGCTTGAGGCAGAAAATCCCTACCCAGACATGCAACAGAGTGCCTGCTCCAAAATCCTAATCCTTCTCTCCCCAAGATTTATGGCTAGTCCTTAAAGAGAGGGGGATCCCGTGTGGGTAGGAGGGCAGAGCCGGGACCTTTCTCTTGCAGAGGAGGAGAGATTTTAACATCGTCGCAGCAAAACGCTCCCATTTCCCAAAGCTGTGGTGCAGGCACACTCTTGTGGTTGCGCAGAGCCAGTGCACGCTGCCCGAGGCCAGCTCTGCACCCAGCAGCCCGCAGGAGCCCAGGGGCTTTGCGGCTCGTCCTGCCCCCTCCGGGAAGGCACCAGCTCCTACATTCCAGCCGCTGCATCCACAATGATCCAGGATATTGTGGCAGCCCCCAGGATGCTGTAAGAGCCTGCCTGAGTGCTTTTATCCAGCTCAGAGCAGAGTGAGTGCCCTGAGGCAGTGAATAATTCAACATTGTGGATATTAACACTCTGCTGCGGGAATGAGCGTGGTTCTGGGAAAAGGGACACCCCAGCTGCTGGGCTGGGGGCGGGGGTTTGGGATCCCAAATCCATTAAGAGTCATGGGATTCATGTCACCCCACACAGGGCATCTTGTATGACTTTATTTATTCTGGAAACAGGTTTTTATTTATCCTGGGAACCGCCTCCTCATCCTGCCCAGGTGAGCAGTTTGGATGCTCTCCATCTCACACCCTGCAGGAAGCTGGTTGGGGTACTGGATCTCCTCTGCCTCTGCTCTTTGGGGCAGCAAAACCTTCCTTGCTGGCAGCCTGAGTGAAGCCCATCAGCCCTGCTCGTACCTGAGTGAGGAAAAGGTGTTGGCACTTGGCTGTGAAAATCAGAAAGTCACAAAGTGGTGCTGAAAGTGGATTTTTTTCCGTTTTCTTTTCCTTTTTTTTTTCCTTTGCTGTCAGGACATGCAGATCCCATCCAGGAGGCTCCACACTGTGCATTGTCTGAGGTCCTGGTGTCCATCAGAGACACAGCATCACTGACCCCACTGAGTTCTTTGTAGTCTGAGCAAAACCTCCTTTTCCCCTGTTTTTGGTAGTGCCCAGACTCAGGAGGATTCCCCTTGGTTTTTTCCCTCCTTCTCACCTGCTTGCAGCATCTCCCTGCCCCCTGGAAGTCACGGAGACCGTGGCCCTGCTGTACCAACTCCATGGGCTGTGCTGCTCATCCAGACCCTTTTCTTCCCAAAAATCATCTTGGTGTAGCTCTGATCTGTGGGGTTTCACAGAGCAGCCTGTGTAAGGACAGGGATCCCTGAGAGATCCCTGGGAAAAGCTGTCTCTTGCTGCGAGTCTAAGCTACATATGTACATGAAAATAAATATATGAATGGGAAATAACTGGGATTTTAGGGTCTTTAATTAATTGCAATTGCTGGTTGCTGCCTATCTGTGTTTTGCAGGTAACCCCAGCTAACCCCTGAGGGTTTGGATGGGAGCTGTGCTGACTCTTCCCCAGGGAATGGCCATTGCCACTGGCTGCTGAGGGCTGGGCATGGCTCTGCTGTGCTCTAGGGAATTCAAATCCTTCCCAAGGGTTGTTCCCTTGTATCACCTTGTTCCCATTCTGCCCTAACACCAGAGGGATCATTTGAGAAAGTTGCATTTAAAAACCAGCCCCAAAAAATAAACTGCCCAAATCCAGCTCTGAACTGTTTGCTGGGGCTGTGGGACAGGGAAGTGGTTTGAACACCGTGCCAGTGCCTTGTGATGAGACTGTCAGAAAATCCCTGAGACTCTGGATTACAGAACCCCAGAATGGTTTGGGTTGGAAAGGGACCTTGAACTCCATCGTTTCAACCCCCTGCCATGGGCAGGGACACCTTCCACTATCCCAGGTTGCTCCAAGCCCCAGCCAACCTGGCCTGGAACACTTCCAGGCATGGGACAGCCACAGCTTCTGTGGGCAACCTGTGCCAGGGCCTGCCCACCCTCCCAGCGAAGAATTTCTTCCCAGTATCCCATCTAACCCTGTCCTTTGTCAATTTGAAGCCACTCCCTGTTGTTCTGTCTTTCCATGCCCTTGTCCTAAGTCCCTCTCCAGCTCTCCTGGAGCCCCTTTAGGCCCTGCAAGGGGCTCTGAGCTCTCCCTGGAGCCTTCTCTTCTCCAGATGAGCATCCCCAGCTCTCCCAGCCTGGCTCCAGAGCAGAGGGGCTCCAGTCCTTGGAGAATGTTTGTAGCCTCCTCTGGACTCACTCCAGCATCTCCACATCCTTTTCAAGCTGGGGCCCTCAGACCTAAACCCAGTACTCCAGGTGGGTTTCTAAATATTAATTTTTTTTATTTTCTTGTTGATGGGAAACATGGCATATTTGCATTTTTGAGCCTGAATAGTTTTAATTCAGTTTTTTATTGTACAAGCTCAAGAGGAACATTTACTTTGTTTTCACTGATTAGTTATACAATTATTCCTTTCAGATACCACATGAACCATGAACCATAATATTGTATTCTTTGCTAATACATTTTGGCTGAGGTATTTACATGAAAACACAATACATAAATGTAATGAATTTTTCAAATGAACACATCGGTAATATAAAGTAATCTTTTTTTTTTTCCCCGTACACCAAAAATTCATTAAACTTTTCTCAGTTAGCAAACTGACTTTTCTAAATAAGCTGCTGATTGAGCACGAGCCACGAGCTGGATTTGATAACGTTGGATGGTGCCTGTCACCAGGGAGGGAGAGATTATCTCTGCCGGCCCAGGGCAGGCATCTTCTGCTGGATCTGACACCTCTTGAAGGGGGTGCCACTTCCAGCTGCCCACCAGTGAGGAGTCAGGGCTTGCTAATGCCTAAATGAGAATAATCTTCTGTCTAGGAGGTGAAATGAAGTCCTGGGCTGAGTCCAGCCTTCAGGCCTGTATCAGTATCCGTGCTGTGGCCAGCCAGGTCAGGGAGAGGAGGAAGCTGGGAATGAAGGAGGGCAAAACCTGGTTAGTTTTCAGCTGGATGAAGGCACAGATGTGGCTGCTGACGTCCCTGCAGAGCTACAAGTGTTGTGGAAGTGTTCCAGGCCAGGTTGGCTGGGGCTTGGAGCAACCTGGGCTAGTGGAAGGTGTCCCTGCCCATGGCAGGGGGTGGAACTGGATGTGCTTTAAGGTCCCTTTCCAACCCAAACCATCCTGTTACTGTGATTATGTTCAATGATGACACAAACTGTTACAGCCTGGAGGAGTAAAGTCATCCTCCTGAAGTCAGCACTATACTCATTTATTTTTAATTTTATTAGTCTTCTTTTTTTTTTTTTTTTTCCATAGCATCCAGAGGTAGTAATTCCTTTTGTGGACTCCTTTAAATATTCTCTGCAGAAACCAGTGACTGATGCTGAAATCTTGGTCTCACTGAAGTTAGTGGGGAGCTTGCTCCTGGCTTTGTTGGGGAGATTTGGCTCTGGCCGAGTCTTTTTGTATGAAGTGGAATAAATCCATCATGACTGGAGTGTCTCAGCACAATGATCACCTCCCAGTGGCTTTCACATAGATCACACTGTTAGATCATGTGCCTGACCTACTTTGCTTTAATAAGCTCATCTGTGTGCAGTGGAAGATAAGCAAAACCACTCTTCTGACACAAAAATCCATCCTGTCTATCAACACGTGTGTGCTGCTGTTGGCAGGGGCTGATCCTGGGCTGATAAGGGCTGGTTTTCCCTCTCATGGAAGCAAAACTTCCACTGGCATCCAGTGAGGCTCAGACTGGGAGGCCCTGGCACAGGGTGCCCAGAGAAGCTGTGGCTGCCCCTGGATCCCTGGAAGTGTCCAAGGCCAGGTTGAACAGGGCTTGGAGCACCCTGGGATAGTGGAAGGTGTCCCTGCCCATGGCAGGGGGTTGGAACTGGATGGTCTTGAAGGTCCCTTTCCAACCCAAACCATTCTGGGATTCTGTGACTTGACCCCGTTACAGGGGTGGGAAGGACAAGCAGTCAACTTCAGGGCCTGGGCATGGACAAAGACCAAGGAGTGGGATCAAGGGTGGGATTGAAAATTTTCCAAGGTTTTTTCCCCATGTTGGGATATGCAGGGCTCAAGAGGGGGTTTGTGTCCATCTCCTCCTGGATGAGCCATGAATGTTTCTCTTTGAAAACTTTGTTTTCATGGTACAAGTCCCCAGGGCCACCATGGGGGCTCCCAGAGTTTCTGCTCCCATGGGATAACCCAGGCTCTTGCTCCTGCACAGCATCTTTGTGTTTGTGTTTCCCACCAGGCTGCAGCTGAGCACAGGCAGCCCCATCTCCAGCATGTCTGCATCTGGATGGGCAGGATCAGAGAATCACAGAATATTCCAGCTTGGAAGGGCCCCAGAAGGATCATCACATCCAACTCCTGACCCTGCACAGCCCTTAGAACCCCACCCTGTGCCTGAGAGTGTTGTCCAAATCCTCCTTGAACTCTGGCTGACTTGGTGCCTGGACCACTTCTCTGGAGAGCCTGGATCCCTCATCCTACCCAGAGATACGATGTTCCCTTGGAAAATCCCAGCCTTTCTTGGGAAAGCTTCCTGCACAAACTGTGCTAGATATGTCAGGGTGGGTGTTATGGCTCTCATTGTCAGAGATCCCTGAGACAAGCCCTCTGAGTTCAAAGCTTTTCAGCAGTGCAGAAAAGCTGGTTTGGCTCCCAAAAAAGCTCCCACACGCGACAGAGCAAATGACAAAGCTCATTACCTAGGTCACGTTCTGGGGCGTAGCCAGCAAATTCCTTTGTGAGAGAAAATCCTGCCTGCTATGGAATGCCCTTGACCAGCCCTAAACCTGCTTTTCCTGGGCTGAGAGGAGATGAGAGCACAAGTGGACCTGGCTGAGCAGCAGGGAGGTGAGCAGGACCCTTGTCGTGAGCACGAGCACAGAACCAGGATGTATCTTGTGGTGCCCTCCTGCTTTCTTTTTTTTTTTTTTTCTCTCTTTGCCGGTGGATTTGGGTCAGTATTTTTATCTTTGCTTCCCTCTTTATTTATTTATTTGTTTGTTTATTTGTTCTTTTCTTTTTTCTTTTTTTTTTTTGTCTTTTTTTTTTTTTATAAAGCAGCGAGAAGACGGGAAAATTCATAAATAAATAAATTACTAAAGCTAACAGCATGGAGGATGGAGATTTGCTTTCCAGGTGCTCCCTATTTTGGAGACACAGGGATTTTCCAAGTGTTTCTTTGACTGATTCAGCCTTGAGGATGTGGAAAAAAGAGCATCATTTCAGCCACTGGAGAAACATGATGGGAGGGTTCTGCATGAGCTTCATTGCAGCTCTGATCCTGACTTACCTCTATCTATTTTCTCCACCTGAGGAGCAGCAGGATAACTCAGTGTTATCAGGGTCTCAGGGCCTGATCCTGGCTCTGTTGAGACCACTGGATAAGTGCCTGTTCACAAGACATTGTTCCTCCAGCCTGGAGAGCTTCATGGCTTGCCCTGACCCCAACTTTCTGAGGCTGCTGCTATGAAAATACTGGTCTGTGAGTAAAAGCAAAGAGCTTTCCTCTGGAGCAGGGGACAAGAGGAGCAGCAGCTTCTAGGCAGAAAACACATGGAGACATTAATAAGGTCTCTGGCAGCCTCTGATTGGAATAGCTGCTTGCAGGGTGTCATCCATGGAAAAACTGTGCTCTTCAGCCCCCTGGCAACAGCAGCCGTGACCTACAAGCTGTTTCTGGATCCAACAGTCGTGTTTGGGAGGAAGGATCAGGTTTGTTCATGCCAAACTAGTTTAGGGCCCTGTGCAGCAAAACCCCAAGGCAGGAAATTAGGCCCAACTTCAAGTGCTTTGCTGAGTGGGGCTGGGATATCCCCCTCACCTACAGGCTTTGATGACTTCATTTTCTCACCCAGCTATAGTGGACAGTAGTGTGGAAGCCAGCCTGGTCCATTTTTGGTGTCAGTGTGCTGAAGCAGCTCTGAAGATGAATTTAACCCTTTGTGTTTCACCAGTGAGATGAGAACATGCCATGAGAACCCACAAAGGCTGGTCTGACTCCTGGGAATCGGATACCAACATCCCTTCAGGGTCAGCAGCGCCTTTGTTTGCCGTTCCTGATGTTAACATTTGGTCCTGTGGGACATCTTGGGTTCCTGTTCTTTCTGGTTAATCACAGCCTTTGTGCAGTCTCCCCTTTGCTGAGGGGAAAGGCTAATGCAGCCCTCACTGTGCTACAGCTGCTGGCTGGGGATTGTCAATAGGTCATAAATAAATCTACCACTGCACAGGAAAGACAATGAGATTATACATCCTCCTACTACTGCCAATTACAGTAAGAGCAACAATTATAAGGTAGCACTCCTACAGCTACCCCGGGGAGAAAATGAGAGGAAAATGTTCCATTAGCCTAATGAAGAGAGAGTGGTGGAGCTACAGTCAAATTTTCTCACTATTAGCCCTGACTGTGTGCCACTAACACACGAGGGAAGCAGGAGTCATAGGGTAACAATTAAAGTTGCTGGCAATTAACCCCTGCCACGTGCATGCCTCTAATCTGATGAGAAAATTAAAAAGAGGCACGGTTACATTTTCTCACCGTTAGTCCCCAGAATGCACAAAGTGGCATTTGCAGGTGACAATGAAGGTTTGTCACCCCTGAGGCCTGGGAAGTGCCACGGGTGCTGCAGATTTGATGTTAAAATGCTCTTGGGAGCGCCGGGGTGAGGAGAAGCCATGTGGAGATGGCTTAAACCCCCTCTATTTAACACAGAGGAAAGAGTTACTGCTGCATTTCCTCCTTAGCCTGAGGAAAGGATGGACTCACTGTGGGGAATTCTCTGCTGTCCAGCCCCTGCAATATCCCCAGAGGAGAAAAAAGAAGAAAGATCAACTTTGGGAGTAGCAATGGGAAATATAGAAAATATCTTGCTGGATTGATATTGGCAAAAGGACAACCTGAGCTCTGGCTGGCAACATCCACTGGCCACACTGAGAGCTGTTTCATTTCTTGTGGGGTGATTTGGTCAGTGCAGCCCAGTATTTACCGAGGTTTCCTGAAATATTGCTGTTTCCAGGACTTTTAAAGGGAAGAGAAAGACTCTGCTATCTCGAAAACCTGCCCAGAGCAAGCATTAAGTATTCTGATGTTTAAAGGTGATTCCTGAGGTGTGTTGCAAAGCCACAGATCAATTTTCACATCAAAAATTCCAAACCTACGCTAACATGGACCCAGGCCTGCTCTTCAAATTCCTCATTTCTGCTGTTGCCTCTGTGTCAAGTTAATATTAGCTTGAGGATCACAGTCGGGAGCCAGATTGGCATCTGGCTGGGGGATTTGGCCTGGGATGGGAATTGGCTTTATTTCCACACCCCATAAAATGTGAGAAGGGAAAAATCTGTTTTCGGACCTCACACAGACTCGTGGTGTTGGAGTATCTCAACGCTGCTCGGGCTGTAACAGAATTATCCTCAAGAAGCCCCTCTGTAGAGGATGTCAGGACCTCCTTGGGATCAGTTACAGATCCATTCCCTCAGGGAAACAACACCCACTCTTTTACCAAGGAGCTCCTGGCCAGGCAGCTTTGGTCTGGAGGCCACGTCCTGGAGCAGGAGCAGGAGCAGGAGCAGGAGCAGGAGCAGGAGCAGGAATTTGCCCACGGTGTTGACAGACCTGTGGGGTATTCTGCCTGCAGCTGCCCCTGTTCCATCTGTGCAGGGCTATGTGCACTAAAGGTCTTGCCCAACATCCCAGGTTTGTGGCACCTTTCCAGCACAGATTTTTGAGCTAGGAGGGTCAGCTGGACCATCCCATCTCTGCCATGGGAAGGGTTGTAAAGGCAGGAAAAGGAGCCCTTTGCACTTGAGTTGGGCATGGTTCCCAAGCAGTCCTGGATCCCTGGAGTGTCCCTGTGGGACCCTGGGCACTGGCTGGGGCCCCTTCACTGCCATCCAGGCAGTGGGATCTGCAGCTCCAGCCTCTTCCCCTCTGGGGCTGAGGTACCCACCCTGAGATGGCTCCTGCCTTGCCATTTTGGGGAGCAGCCATGGATTAAGCCGTGCTAATTCCCTTGTACAACTTTAGATCATCCTCCCTCGAGCTGCAGTGGACCACACTTTTCCTGACTTGCTGCTCAGCAGAAGGGCAAAAAGCAGCTTTTGCCATGCCTACAAACACAAAAAGGCTCTCCATCCCTCTCCTTCCCTTTCTTTCCTGCTGTAAGCTCTCTGTCTTCTGAGATGTCCATCACTGCCACAGATTTACTTTATTTTTGGTAACTCATTTCTGAGTCTCAAAGAGAACTTGGCATCCATTTATTTGTGTGACATTGGGAATGAGAAGCAGGGTGGGAGTCTCAAAGCCAGCAGAGAGGTTTAGAAGCACAAAAGAATGATGGCTAAATCTTAATTACCTGCTCAGAGAGGGTGTCCCAGCACAGCCCCCGGATGATTTGTTCCCAGAGTGATGCTGGAGCAGGAGGGAGCTGGAAGAGGAAGATGATGGCTCTGAGGCCACATTGGACTCTCCAGAGAATCCTTTCCGTGAGTTAGAGGTGGTGGGGATAAAAACTTCAGTGCTCTGAGTGATTTGTGTAGTAATTTCAGAGCTGACACGCACTACATGGCAAATCTGAATTCCACTTTTAGCCCTGTTAAGAGATAAGGAACAGTGATTATTATAATTACAATGTGGTTACTTTATTGGTTAAATTAACATTTCGTTGTTGGGGTTGCTGTGCAATATACAATATTATTTTACCTACTGTGCCTTCAAAGTCATCTTGTCACAGCAACAGCATGGCAGCATGGAAAAAGCCTTTTAACAAGTAGGTAAATACATGCCTTTGGGGGAGGCAGAGCGATAATTATGTCAGCTTCAATACATTTGACAGAGGGAAAAAAAAAAAGCTAAAAATAAGTTGAAACAAAAATGAGAGAAAATATTGAATGCTTGAAATAAGGCCACTGGAATTGAAAAGGTGCAAAGTATTTAATACAGTGGCCTTGCTCTTTGGATTGGTGTCAGTGGTCCAAATACTCAGTGCTGGGTTGCTTTAGGTTTAGAAGCGTGTGCAAAAGGATCCTGCAGCCCTTCTCTGGGGATAAAGGAACATTTATTGCTAATCCCACCTAGAACTGAACTGCTGTAGAATCACAGAATGGTTTGGGTTGGAAGGCATCTTAAAACCCTTCCAGTTCCACCCCCTGCCATGGGCAGGGACACCTTCCCCTATCCCAGGTTGCTCCAAGCTCTGTCCAACCTGGCCTTGGACACTTCCAGGGATGGGGCAGCCACAGCTTCTGTGGGCACCCTGTGCCAGGGCCTCACCAGCCTCACAGGGAAGAATTTCTTCTGTATGTCTGACCTAAATCTTCCCTCTTTCATTTTTAACCCATTTCTCCCTGTCCTATCACTACAGTTCCTGGAAAGAGTCCCTCTCCAGTGAGCTCATTCTGTTCCATACACGGTGGTGAATAAAAGAAAACCGGGGGACACCTTTCCTTCCCATCCTTTCTCAGTGCATGATGATGCTCCAAGTTCTCCTGCTAAATCCAATATAGCTGGGCAGGGGCATTTTTGTAGCATAGATTTTCGCTTGAGCAAGCTGTTTAGGTGGTGGTTTCGTGGAATTTGATGGCAGCATTGTGCCAGACACAAAGCAAAGACAGTCCTTGCTTTGGAGCTGCATCATCTCCCAGAACAGGAAGGGAAGAGGGAACATGGGAGGGAAATGACAGAAAGGATGTTTTATGGAAGTTTTGGGCTTTCAGAAGGAAAACAAAGCAACAGCAGCATCTCCTTGTAGGCACACGAGTCTTGCAGCAGAAGCTTTGCTGGCCAGAGTGGCCTCATTGCAACTCAATCTGGTGCAGCTTTGGAGATCAGATGGACCTTGGTCTTTGTCCAAGGGCTGGCTGAGTGTGGCATCAATGCCCCAGCATGGGCTGGAGTTGTTATGGCTCATTCTTTGTCTCCTGGGAAGAGCCAGAGTGAACTCCCAGTGTTTGCTGCAGGGCTCACCTTGCTGCATTGCCTTGGGATTGCTCTCCTGCTGCTTCGGGAGTGTGGGGCAGGAGAGAGTTTGTGGCCCATGGAGTGCTCCAGTTTGGGATCTACAAGCAAAACATCACCCCCAAAAAGCTCTTGCCTTTCTAGAGAGAGGTGGCCAAGAGCCACCAGCACCCAAATCCACCCCTGGGACCAACACTCTCCTCGCTGATGGTCCCTTGTCTTTCCTTCCACTCTGCCCCCAGCTGTCAAGGAAAAGAGAAGGAAATCACAGAAAAATAGAAAAATTCTTTCTGTGAACAAGCCCTCCCTCAGCTCTTGTCTGTGGGCCAGCAGGCACAAGCAGCAGGAGACAGTAAAGGGATTGTGGGCTTAGCTTTCCCAAATAATTGACAAGGACAGAGCTGGATTTAAGGTCGTTACTGCAAAAAGCATCAACACCAGCCCTGCTCTGTGCTGTGTGCCTGTCACACGAGAGCCAGGGAGGAGGGTGGCAGAGGGGATTGTCCCTTTGTAGCAGCTGTCCCACGATTTTTAGGGCAGAGTCCTGGAGATGGTGCACCCCACTGGGACGTCTGAGGTCTCCCTAGACACAGGAGCCTCCAGGGGACCAGCATTGCCATGAGAGAGAGGAACTTGATCATTGTGATGTTCAAACTGTTCACTTGAGTGGCAACTGGGCATTTTCCCTTTTCTTTTCCCCAGCGTTTTATCCTACAGGTACCTGGGTGCTTTATTATCTATAAAATAAAGTCTGGGGCATAAGTCAGAGGAAGGATGTCTCGTGATGTGCTTATGATTGCCTGCTTGTGTCCATTCCCCCAGCACAGATTCCTCTCCCTCTCCTTCTCCACAGCTCCACAGAAAGCCAAAAAGGTTCCCTGGAAATTGCAGCTGGGAACATGGAATTATTCTTTTTACAAACTAATGAGTTTCCCATCAATATGGGGTTACACAGCTACACACCATTAAATGATACCCACACACAAGTCTGCATCTGTACAAAGCATTGATTGGACACCTTGAATGAATTATTTTGTGTACCATGGTCTCCATGATGGAAAGCAGCAGGACTTTTGCATAAAGCACATAGCAAGTCAGGCATATACATAAAATAACATTATTTTTGAAGAGAACTTCTTGGAGTCAGAAAAAATCCCTCATAATGTTCTTTTTCCTTAAAGGAGTCCTTGGGGACAAAAGCTTTCTCCTGAGGGTAATCTTCAAAATCTGACTTTCCTTTCATTAGGCTGGAGTGGGAAATATGATTTTATTGTTTTTTTCCTCCACAATAAAATGCTTGTTCCCACTACTCTCCTCTCCAAACGGTGCAGCCCATCCCGAGTGGCCGAAGATGAGACTAATCTACCTCCAACACTCCAATAAATAAAATGTAAATGTTTGTCCTAAGAATGCCTCCATTGTCAGCACCATCCCGGGATTTTTCAACCTCTGACTCCCGGCAGTGACCGGCTGAGTAGCAACAGCCGAGTGCTGAAAGAATTTTTCAACAGCAATTTGCTTGTTCCAATTTGCTTTTCAGGGCTGCTGCTCAGGATTGCTGGCTGGGGCTGTAAAAGGATCTCGTCCTATTAATTTGGCCCAGCTTCCCCTCTTGTTCTCGTCATATTCAGTTTCTCTGGGAGTTCCAGTGAGTAAGTTAATTGAATTGGAAGTGCCACCAGGCGCTGGCCGGCGGATCTACGGTTTCATGTAGGAAAAGCGGCTCCCGCCGGCCGCAGAAACAGATACGGGCACCTGTTGAGGAGGTGAAGAAATGTCTGGAGATGACTTATTCCCATGGCAGTACCCCCAGTTCTCCTCTCAGGCTGGTCAGACAATACAACACCCTTCATCTGGCATCGCTCATTCTCCAGCCAGATCCCTGGACAAGCACAGAGGAGGCTGCGGAGCAGGATCGATGCGTTCGAGCGAGGATTGGGAGCGCGGTGATTTT
The DNA here is from genome assembly GCF_041296385.1 of Aphelocoma coerulescens. NCBI lineage: Eukaryota > Metazoa > Chordata > Aves > Passeriformes > Corvidae > Aphelocoma > Aphelocoma coerulescens. The sequence continues at coordinate 63,814,448 of NC_091019.1, forward strand.
GCAGGAAGGGGTTGATGTCGCTTCATTCTGCTTGTTCTCTCTGTGGCTCGAAGCCAAATGTGTCTGTTTTAGCAATGCAAAGTGTTATTTTTCCTAATGGCCTAGTCTGCAGGCCCAGCTCACCCTCTGGTATCAATAAATACAACCAGCCTGACAGTGATTCTACTGGGCACTCAGTGAAACTCAGGGATAAGTGTGGACACACTTTTTCCACCAGAAAGTAGAAAAATGGAAGCAAAAATCAGTTCATGACTGCTGTTGCACTTTCAGTGAGGTTTAGGAGTGAAAGGTGCATAATATTGCACTCCTGAGTCTTGAAATTGGGAAAAATTCTTCTGAAAACTGGAAGAAGCCCTGGAGAAGTCCTGCCAGTGGCAAAGTGATTCCACAGAAGTTTGTGAATGTAATCCTGAGTTTATTTCTAAGCCTTGTTCAGACTGTTGCAGCCACCAGAGGTTTTCCCAGAGTGAGGCACCTCTGTCCACCTGGAACATCCCAGGGAGCTGCCATGGCCTGGGATGAGGCTGGATCTGCTCCAGGCTCGGAGGGGACAGGAGCTGGTGTGGCACAAAACTGAGAACGAGCCTAAATGTTTGCAAAGGCCAAGCTGTGTTAGCAAAGTCATTCCCAACCCTCTCCCATCCCCAAAATTAAGCCAGATTCTGAGGAAGTGTCTGCCTGGATGAGAAATACATGATAGAATAAAATAAAAATGGGTGAGGACAAGGGTGGCCGAGTTGAAGGAGCAGAGTGAAGATGTTTGCAGTGCTCACACCACAGAAGGCTGCAGCAAACCAGTCAGACCAGTGAATCACAGAATGGTCTGGTTTGGGAGGGACCTTAAAGCACATCTCATTCCAATTCCCTGCCAAGGACAGGGACACCTTCCACTATCCCAGGTTGCTCCAAGCCCCATCCAACCTGGCCTGGAACACTGCCAGGGATGGGGCAGCCACAGCTTCTCTGGGCACCCTGTGCCAGGGCTTCTCCACCCTCACAAGGAAGAATTCCTTCCCAATATCCCATCTAACCCTGCCCTCAGGCAGTTTGAATCCATTCCCTCTTATCCTTTCGCTCCAGGCTCTCTGTGAAAAATTCCCCTTCTTTCAAAATAAAGTGACCCTGTGACCCTCAGACAGCGCAGAAATAAATGTCAGATCCCGCTCCATCCCTTCCTGCCGGGCCGGTTTGGGGCTGCAGCGCTGGTTTGGTGCCACCACAGGGCGGCAGAAGCGGCCTTTGGAGAACACCAGCCTTTCCCAGGAAAACTGCGGCACTGCTGGAGTGCGGAAACTTCTTCCTTTATTAATATATCCCCGCTCTTTATTGAAATTGGGAGGCTGACCTACTGCACACTGCATTTAAAGCAGAGCTCTGTGCGGTGGTTTGGGGTATTTGTCCTCTAGAAATGCTGCTGAGGGCTGAAAAATAGAAATTATCCACGTTTTAGAGACATTGGAGAAGCCTCCTGGTTTTGAACAAACCCCGTTTATTAAGCAATTCAACATCGGATTACTATAATTAATTAGTATATAGTTTATAATGTAACCAGCATAGAATATCATCCTATATTATGTATTTCATGAAAATTTTGTTATTGCTCAAACTGGGAAAAAACAGCCAACAAAACTGCTAAATGCTATTCAGCTGTTTTGCCTTGAGATATTTCCCACCTTATTTATATACTTATATACGTATTTATTATATATACACGAAAACAGACTCCCACAAATATCACAAAGCAGCAACACCCCCTCCTCACTTTCCTTTTTGCTCAAAACAGGAGTGATGCAGTCGAGGCATTTTCTGTATCTCTCACAGATACAACCCAATTTTCGAAATAATTAAATGTAAATTAAATTTTCCAAAATTATTTTTAAAGTAATTTAATTTAACTAAACCAAGTCATCAATTATCTATCACTGATGAGGCACTACAGAGACCAGCATGGGGTTTGTGGGTCTTTGCTGTGACTGCTCTCAGTCCCCCTGTATTTATTATGCAGACAACAACTTGGGCTCACTTTCGAATAGAAATTTCTCTCCCTCCCTGGCTCGTTGCAGAGTTCATATAGTCAATAAAGCAAATACAGAAAATATTGTAAAACCCTCCCATCTTGTTTTTTTTCCTGACTTGTGAGTGGGTAAACTTCCCTTGGGAAGCACATGTAACATTATATTTGCTAGAAAGACCCCGAAGCCTTACGGACTATCATGTTACTCCAGAGTCTGGCATTTCTTAGAAGGGATTTCTTTCTTAAAGCCACTACACTGTAATGGCTCTTGAGAAGCTGTTACTGTCTCAAGTGCAAATCCTTCTTAGTTTGTGTATTATTGACCTGATCAAGTGTGATGGGGGCCTTCGATGAGCCTTCGGGGGGATTTTGCGGCTGTGGAATCCCACAAGGAAATTTTTATTGGAAATTAAAATTTCCCTGCCCGTGGCCGGCAGGGGTTGGAACTGGGTGATCTTCCAACCCAAACCATTCAAAGATTTTATGATTCTATAAAATATGAGCAAATGAGGAGGGGATGCTGCCGGGATGGGGGGACCCCAGGGCAGGCTCCAGCTCCCATCACGTGAAAGTGCTCACCCTGCAGAGCAGCATTTTAAAAATTCTGATTATTTAACAGAAGGGAGTAAGAAAAATCACAACAGAGATGAAGGATTGCTTCCAGTTTGCCTGTGGAATGTAGAAATACCCAAATACAGCCCCGATTCTGCAAGGACTTACGAGCGCAGTTACGCTTCGGGAGGTTGATTTCAGCAGATTCTACAGACAAGGAACTTGTTCAAGCAACTGCCTGATAGCTCAGGATGGGTAAAGTCCTAAAAGTGGAATGAGATCATTTTCCTCCCCTCTCTCAGCCCTATTTACATACAAACAACCCCCCTAAAATCAGCGTGTTCGGAGTGGAAATCCCGGCAGCCACTTTCACCACGGGGAGAATCCCACAAATGATATTGTTCCGCCTTTCCCCTCGCTATAGGGAAATGCAGCTTTGTGCCCAATCCCCTAATCAGCTTCTCACGGGCTGACCCAGCTAAGCCCCAGATCAGGGCCGTGCTCCCGTGGTCGCTGCAGCATTTTTGGAGTTGATGCTGCTACAAAACGATGTCATAATTCAGCAAAAAAGGAAAACATATCGGCGGATGAATAAGCAGAGTAAAAAATGCTTTAATTCAGATATCAGGCAGCCACGGAGCAGTTGCCTGAATTTTTTTATTTTAGGGGTTGATTGTGTCATCTATAGTGATGTATTTTCCTTCATGAATAGGTTTTGGCACAAAAATTTTACACCGTGCCTGCTGGAGGTATAAATATTTATCCAGCCATATAAACCTGTCCCAAAATGATCCCAAAGAGCCCCAGGAATGGCAGCAGGCGAGACCTGGTGCTCCTAAGACAAAGATCAAATAAAAAAAGGGATGCTAATAAACAGCCCTCCAGTTAAATTGGAGTTTTTTTGGGTTTTTTTAAGGATTACATCTTAAATTCCAACAAACAGATTTAAGAGTTACTGAAAGTGAGATTGATCCATCCCTCAGCCCAGCTTTGGGGTACTTTCTTGTTGTGACATCCTTTGGGTGGTTAGCTGTATTACTAGGTTTTAAAATATATGCATTTATAATATATGTAATATTTCTTTATATATTATATATATTGTAATGAATAAATATATTTACTTGCTGGAGAAGTGCAAAAGGGATTTTTTTAGCAAAAAGCAAGAAATAACAGCTCAAAACTGATAAATATCCTCCCTTGTCCGTTTTTCCCAAAAGCAAAGGTCTTTTACACAGTGCCACGCGCTGATCTGAAATAAAGAGGCAGCTTTGGAAGAGTGAAAACCTGGCTGAAAGGTGAAAACCTGGCTGAAAGCAGGGTCAGAACAAAAATATCCCAAGCAGTGGGAACATCTCAGGTTGGGAGCCGTGGTTTGGTCAGGACCAAGCTCCACTTGGTATTCAATTGACTTTCTAACTCGGGAGACAGGACTTTCCATCTTCAAATACTGGGAATAGATTGCATTCCTGGCCCTTCCCTTTGAACGGCTGGGGAGAATAAACGCACACCCTGGCCGTGTTCGAGTGATCTCCCTAATCTCGGTTGCACTTTGTCAGGACGAGGTAACTGGTAGTTAAGTGAAATACCTTAGATCAAAGGGGGATTAATCGCCAACTGAATCCTTGCTGAATAAACCTGTCATTCAAGAAAATTATTTCCACTGAACTTAGCAGAGGATTGAAGGTATTTGCATAACAGGGACCCCACCGTACTTCAGCCAGGTTAAAAGGTTCAGAATTCAGGCAGTGTTTAGCTTTTTGGCTCCTTTTCCTTTCAGCGGCCCTGTACAATGGTTTTTAATCTGATAATGCAGCTAACTATCTAAATGATGTCAGAACAGGAAAGTATTGCAAAGTTTGGCTGAGGGATGGATCAATTTCACTTTCAGTAACTCCTAAATCTGATTTGTTGGAATTTAAGATGTAATCCTTAAAAAAAAAAAAAAAAAAAAGAAAAAAAAAAAGTCCCTTTAAACTGGAGGGCTGTTTATTACCATCCTTTTTTTATTTGACCTTTGTCTTAGGAACACCAGGTCCTGCCTGCTGCCATTCCCAGGGTTCTTTGGGATCGTTTTGGGACAGGTTTAGACCATCAGTGATGCCCATGGATCTGTGTGCCAAAGATCAGGTGGATGGAGGCAAACACACAAACATTTTCAGGCCTCTTGCTTTTTTTTTCCTTTTCCTTTTTGAGCCCATCTTTCAGAGGTCATGCTGAATTCGAGTGTAAGTGAGAGGGAGATAATTAAATAACAGGACCCAATAGGCTCCCATCATTTTCTAGGATCAGCCCTTGGAGGGGATTTAAGCACCACAACCTTGCTCAGGGTTTGTTGTGGGGTTGTGGCAATAATTTTAAACCTCACAAATTATCCCTGTTTTATGGCAGTTGCTTTTGGCTGTGACTCTTCATGGGGAATGCATTTCTCCAAGAGTGAAGAGGGCCCCTTCCAGGGCTGGAAGGCAACAGCTTTATAATCTGTGCTATAAAAATTGGGAAAAACCGCCAAAAAATACATATATTTCTGGAGAATGCTTTATGCCATCTCCCTCCCCAGCCTTCCTGGGGCTCATTTGCAAATACTTCCACCTCTCCTACCTTTGGGGCATGTGAAATGATGTCAAGCTACATGGAGGACGTCAGGTTTCATAATCAGATTTTGACAATAAATGGAATTTAGGCACTTCTGCATCCAGCTCGAGCCCAACACCATTCATTCTTTTGGTGGGCGCAGTTCATATTCATCACAAACTCAAAGCATCTTTCAAGTTAAAAAAATCACAAAGAATGGTTATCAAAGAAAATGAATAAAATCCATATTGAGATAATTTTTTAGAAAATGATTGAAGTTTTAACCCAAGAAAGGACTCTTAGAGTTTCTTATAGCTTAGAATAAGAACATGTCAATCACGATTAAGCTTCTGGAATTGGAATCCCTTTGAAATGCAGCTGTTTCTTCTTTAATTGTGGCAGCGGACTCAAAAGAAAAGAAAGGTCCAGCCTTAAAGATGAGTAAGGAATACAAAATAGCTCAGGATTAGTTGTGGAGTTCAAAGGTCGCTAATTACACTAAGGAGTTCCCAGACACAGGGAAAACATTAAACAGGTCACCTACCAAATGGGAAACAGACTTTGACTTCAAAAAAATAAAGAAAAAGGAAAAAAGAAAGGTCCTGAAGAGATAGGTTTCTAGAGAAAATCAAAAGCGACCAGCTGATCTCAATGGGGAGAAAATGGGTTGGGTTGAGTTCTTTGCTGTTACGTGTCTCTACACATGGCATCAGGCTTCCAAAAAATTATCTAGAGCTCAACCAGGTTTCTTGGAGGCCTCGTGAAAGCAAGGAGGAGAAGAAGGGGCAGGCCTGTGGCTTAAAATAGCTGATTTTCTGTTGCACTGTGGGTCAGGAATCCTTGGAATAAAGCATCCCTGAGGGTTGAGAGCTCCCTGTAGTATCAGGCTTGATTTGGTGAGGGTGTGGCATCCTGGGGGACAGGTGCATCTTTCATGGGAAGCCTTTGGGAGAGCCCTCCGGCCCCTTTGAGGACAGTGAGGTTTGGCTGGGGGGACAATGGGCCATCCCAATCCCTGGGAGAAGCACAGCTCCTTTGTTTTCCAGCTTGTCCCTGGCCCCCTTGGCTTAGGATAGGCTGGTGGCACTGCTGTCCTCCCTCACATGCAGCACTCCAGCTCCAAGGATGCTGGTTTCCTTGGAAAGCCGCTTGGGAATACTTGCTGGGTGTCCTGTTTCCTGCAGGGCTGCAGTAAGCAACGGCCCCGTGGTCCTTTGGATCTGGGTGTGGGTGGAGAGAGCAGTGCTTTAATGCCAGCCTGCTCACAAGAGAGAGAATTCCCATTTTTAGGGGAAAAGAGCATTTTTTCTCTCAGATCCTGCTCCCCTGGAGGGGGAATTACCACCTTACTGAATTACCACCTCATTCCTGCAAAAATCAACAGATTGGTGCATTTTAGGGCAACGTGAGATTTGTAGAAATAAGGAAGAGGAATTTTAGATGGTCAGTGAGTGGCACCTGTTTCCATGCTGGGCCCATACAGTGTCCTACTTGTGCCAGTGGGAGTCACACTCAGAATTAAAACTCTGTTCCCTGCACCTGAATTGGTGCATTGGGTTTGTGTGGTAAGAGTTTGGTAGCAAGTGGAGAATACAGGCATGGGAATGAAATTTAGAAACAATGCCAAAGTGTCCCTGTGGGATTCCCACTGACAGCCACAGAGAGCTATAGCAGCTCTTCCAGGGAAGCTTGCACTTCCCAAATTGGGATCCACAAAACTCTCACCTAATGTCTCTTTCGAGATCGAGGGCTGCAGGGATTTCCTGCCATGGCACTCTCAGGATGGACTCAGCTTTGGGGGGGCTTGGTTTTCCCCACTGTAAAAGATGTTGGTAGCACTTTTGTTTTGCCTGTCCCCCTAAGGATGAGAGAACAAGGAGGTGGTGGTGAGGGAGTCAGCAAAAGTAGCGAGGGACAAACATGGACTCACAAACTCTCTTTGGGCTTAAATCTCAGCAGGGCTTGTGCAAATAGGACAAAGTGTGGCCAATTCCTGGGACAGTGTGAATAAACAGGGGACAACTGCCATGGAATGCTGAATGCCTCGTTGTTTCAGTGTTTACTGGTAACAAATGGCCACAGCAGTTAACGCTGGTAAAAACAGCGAGAAAAAGCCGAGGTGGCAAGGGCTGAATTATGTGAAAAAAGTGACTACTTCCAAATTATCTGGAAGAACGGGATTTACCCCAAAGTCTTGAGGAACTGGCACATACAGTCTCTGAGCTGTCACCAAATACCTTGGGACTCTGGTGGGAGGAAAGGGCTTCCAGAAAATTGGACAACCATCAAATTACTGAGTAGTGATCAGTGACAGATTTGACAACATGGATCCGTGTAAGGGGGACTCATTCCTTTCTGTGGTGAGAGGAACAGGAATTGCAGCTTCTCAGCCTCTGGGAACCTCTGTGCAAATTCCCCATTTCCTTCCACACCTTCCACAAGTCTTAAGCAAAACAGTTGGGCTCTAAAACATGTTTGATGAGGGCTCCCCAACACTGCTGGATTTGGAAATCTCAGACATTTTCACTGTACTTAGTGGGTTATACATAGATTTTGCATTATTTTAATTTCTTAGAGGTCTGTTACATCAATTCTCATTGCCAACTAAATGTTCAGTCTCACCTGAAAAGCTTTCACAGTGTGTATTTGCTTTAAATTAATTTTAATTGCTGTTTCTTACATTACTCCCAAATTTTAATGAAATGAAACAGATTAATTTCACTAATGAAATGAGTTCCATATTAACTCCTTAATATTTATACCCAGTATTTTTTGGGGGGGGAAATATCAGGCTTTCAACCCACTATTTAAGTCATTAATTGTTTTCAATTCTTTGCATCTTAAGTTTTCTTCTGGCCCTCTGAAATACAAGACAAAGTCTGGAGAACTCTTTGGCCACTTCTTTTGGAAAGTCTTTGTGCAAAGTTACCTGCACAAAGATCTGATACATTCTATACCTCTGACAAAATTATAAATACAAGCACTTCAAGCAGCAAACACTCTGGTAGAAGAAACAGCACTCCCAACCAGAAGAAAATTTTTATTTTTTCCCTTTAACACGATTTTAAAGAAACTGTTGCATTAAAAACTTATTTTATTAAAGACCTAAATGAATGCCACTGAACTTGATCACCTTTAGAGCCCACCAGAACATTTGTTAGGTACCAGCTCAGCCCTGGGAGTCCTCAGGCTCATGTGAAGTCTCCATCACATCTTCCTGATTGAGGTTTTGAAGATTTTTCCTTTCTTAAAACAGGACAAGTGGTAAGAGCACACAAACAGTGAAATTGTCTGGACAACTACAGAGGGAACGGAGAGAGATACACTGGAAGGTTTAGTAATTTGTAACTCCTTGAACACTTCCAGTGTTATGTACCCAGTGTCCCCACCTGTACCTGAGTTGTGACACAAAGGTGTGAGCCATTTAATTTAGTGAGTTTACTACTTTCCTACCTTATTAATATTTATGAAGTATCCATGAGAATGGGCCCTTCCCAAAGACCAGGAGAAGCTCTCCCTCTGGCTTCTCCCCCAGCGTGGGTGTCCCACAGGGGTTGCACAATGCTGGGTGAAGCTGTGTGCCTTTAACCCAGTGCGTTCTGCTGCCTGCCCCGTTCCTGGTGCTTTCCAAAGAACAGGGTGTGCTGCACCCTCACATCTGCAGAGAGACCTCAGCCACTCTTTAAAAAAGGCAGACAGGGCTCCTTTCCCCACTTCTCTCACTACAGAGCTGTTCCTGAGCAGAGGCAGAGCACTGCAGCAATTGTGCCAGAGTTACAATCCAGAGGTTTATGGAGCAAACCCTGATAACAAATCAAAACAGGTGATGGCTGACGTGAGGTTGTGAAAAACTGCTCAGGGCTACAAGGGAAACATTACCTGCCCCCCTCCCTGCATCCCTCTCTCCAAACCTGCCCTACTGGGTGTGTGCAAAGCAACCCAAAGCCAGAGCCCTCCATTTCTGAGCACCACAACTCCTTTAACCACGAGAAAGTCAAAGACACGGGCAAGAGGGAAACATAAAGGAATAGGATTTAGAAGAATCCCCTTCTAGTAAGAGCAAAGGGTCTCCTTTTCTAACATACCATGAATTTGGGCAGTGCCACTGCTTCCCAGCATTTACTGGACAGTATTTGAGTGAGAAAAACCATTCCTGCACAGTGCTGCTGTGCAGAGCCGAGCTCCCACCTTTCTCATGGGTAGGTGGAAGCCAAACACCGTGACCTGCTGTCCAGAACAGGCTCTAAACCCTTCCAGCAGAGAGAGGTCCTCTCCCCACTCCCACCATGGTGTCCAGGCACAGGGACAACTCCATCAGGGAGGGGCTGGGTCCTGGGCAAAATCACTAATTCACCTTTTGCTGCTAAACAAAACAGACACATCACCTGTGTGAAACAGATCACAGAGCATAGCTCTGTTTTCTAAGTTTGCACAGCAGTTTCAGCTCAACAGCGTTTCACAAGAATGAATCCACCCTCTAGAACATTTAAGCAACCCAACAGATTACTCTCTCAGTCTGTTTTTCAAATTATATACTGAAATTTCCCTCCTTGCACAATCCCTGATTTCAATTGCCCCACAGAGCACAGTAAAACACGAGGCAGGGCAGGAGCAGCTCCACTAGGACTCAGCATTCTCTCCTTTTGTGCTGCTCTCCAGGTTCTGGCAGCTCCTCACCAGCCCTTCAGAATCTGCACATTTCCTGGTAACTCTCTTAAAGTCCATTTCCTGTGTTCCTGCAGATCTCAAAATCAGAGGTTTGCCTCTGTAAACGGAGTCTTTTTCCACCTACTTTTCCAGGAAAAACAGCTCAGTGCTGGTTTTTGGAACCTCCAGCAAACTTAGCTGACTTTGCCTCCTCAGAACCAGTCTTGTGAGCTGAAAAACCCAGTTCACACCTCTGCTTTAAGAACAAGCAGTTCACAGGCATGTGTGAAAGGGAACTCACCACTTCTGCTGGCAGAGGCAATAAAGATTCCATAATAAAAATTGCTTCAACTTCTCAGAAGTGCTGCTCATGCCATACTTCTCCTCTTGAAAATTCGTGTAAATTATTGACTGGTGCATATTCTGTACACATCTTGTGAAAATAACAGAACTCCTGCTTTGAACTGTTCTCTGAATCTGGAGTTTGATTCTTGTGACTTCAGGACAGGAAAAAACGCTGAAACCTTTCCCATCCTGCAATGGGAAACCAGTGAAGGAACTGGGAGCAACTGGGAATCTCAATGTCTGTACCTGTAACACCAGGGACATATTTTGTACCAGTTAATGTGAGAAGGGAAAGTAAAACCAGCCACAGCAAGTACATTGCAAATTGTCTTCTCTAGGCTGTCAGCCAGGACTCAACAGTTTAAAACCAACTCATGTTTTTAAGACAAGTGACCTCTTGTTTTCCACCAACAGAAATTTTTAAGAACACATAGAAAGCAAAAGTGCTGAAGAATATTTATTTCACTGTATCATGACATAAATCTCATTAACGCTGTGCTTTGTTTAAATATAGAAACTATTCCCAAGTATGTTAGTCAAGTAAGGGTTTGTACACCATAGGTGCTGGTGCTTTGGAATTCCAGATGTAGTAATCAGAAGAAATCAGCTCCCGGGCTAAAGGAAAAAAACAGGCAAGAAAAATAAGCATTACAGGGGGCCTTACAATCAGACATTCCTTCATCCAAGTTAAGTGACTACTAATCCATCCTTACCAGTTTACAGAAAAGGTATAACGGCCTCTTTAAACTGTAAGACTCTTACTATTATTTGAAAATCGTTTCTGATAATGAGACATTTAAAGTCTCAGCTTCAATTACCTTTACTAATGTATCAGTCATGAGCTTAAAATTCAAACAGAGGTTAAGTCAAAAGCAGGTGGATGGCTTGGATTTTGTTCAATGAATATAAATTGCATGCTCGATATAAGACATGAAAATGCTGCTTTTTCTGTGTTACAATTTAGGGCTGAGTGTGACCTGTCACAAAATTAACAGTGTAGACCATGCTTTTCAAAAGGCATTTACAGAGTTCTGCTACCATGACTGGCAGAAGATGCAACAGAGAGACAGCTACAAATAAAAATGCTTCCATTAGGCAGAGCTGCTCAGGTTTAATGAGTGCTCTCTGTGTGCCATTTAGGGTATTTTTGGTGCAGCCTTGGCAGTGCTCATGTGTTAACAAAAAGCAGATTTGGGTTCTGCTTCACACATTCAGCGTAGAGCCACATCCACCAAGGGGTGCTGGTGTGGTGACACTGAGAGCAGCAGTGTCACCCTGCATGCAGGAGCTGAGTTCTGTACCTGGGTACTGCCAACCCACCTGAAATGTCTCTGACAAAGGTGTCCTAAACAAGGGATCAGGTTATGGAGGATCATTCCCTGTGCCCCCCAAAAAGGTTCTGCCATTATGGAGAGCATAGGAACCAACACAGGGCAGAGAGCCCCAGAGAGAGACTGACTTTGCAACTGAGTGTAAGAGCTCTTGTCTCAAAGGGAGAGGCCAGACCCTACTCCAGGGATGCTTTAAGCATCACAAAAAAACCCCAGCTAAAAAGCAGAGAACAAAAGTCCAACTTTAGTTATGTAATTTTAGTCATGGACACCCAGTTGTAACTTCAAGATGCAGTTTTCATAAAATAAATGACATTTTTAGCAACTCACATGCAGTAATTTTGGGCTTCCCCGGGACAAAGATCTGAACAGAATGCTGGTCTACATAACATCCAGTAAGTGTAAAGTCTGGGACCCTAAAATACAGCTACAGAAAGAGAGGGAAAACATGATTAGATGCACATTGTCACCCTTGCTGTGCAAATCCTGGCAATTTGTGTCACATACTCTGGGTGTGCAAGGGCACTCCAAAGTGACTGGATGTCAAATCATCTAGGTAGGAAAACAAAAAATCCATGCTGACAATAAGAGATTTTAAATCAATGTATCTTCAAATGAAGACAATAAAAAATTAACTACTAAGGCCTCTTTTCCCAGAAGCTGACTTACTTTTACATAAGCAGTGCTCCCAGTGCACACATAATCAGTCGGGTGCTCTTTGCCTGCGGTGCCGAAAGACACAGTTCCAGTCAGGGAAACTTCCAAAGATTTGGGGAACTTCTGTCCTAAAGGGAGAGACAGCATCTATTAGAAGTCACACAGCTGTGCCCATGCTGCAGAGAAGGGGCTGGGGAGGAAGGGCAGTCACAGGGGGGAGTTCCTTACCAATGACCCAAACCAGGAGGCTCTTCTCCCGGGACAAATCCAGTTGGCCATAACTAACTTTGTACTCTAACTGAGCAATTGGGCCCCTGCATGTGAGAGAGGAGAAATACAACCACTGGAATTACTATCATTCAGCATTTGTTAATGCCTGCTTTGTTACAGAGAGTGAGGAAATGCTGACAGACGTTATTCATGCACATACAGATAAATCACGCCCATCTGAGCACACTGCTAATTTATGAGAAGAAATTACAGAGCAGGAGGAAATCACCGTGCTCTCAACCCAGTAATCACAAAGGAGCTGTTGATGTTTTAGTTCACTGATAGTGTTTTACTAACACTATGATCAGCAACTTTGTATCACTGCACTTTGAATTTTCATGATAATTGCGTGGCAGCGCGGTCGTGGCAGCTGTCAGAGAGGCTTAGATGAAAACTATCGTTTTAATTTGAAATCACTATATTTTTGATAAGCTGATCTGTAGCTAGGATTAGCAGTCTTAAGGAACAGGTAACCCTGTGCTGGAAGTGATCTCCAGCTTAATCCACCTGGGGGATTGTGGCAGTGTTTCACGTGAGAAAATACCACAGGGAAACAGGATGAGCAACAGAAGTGTTTGGAATATTACCAAATATTCTGGTATAATTCTGTATTCTTGAAATTAAAGGAATTCCAAGGGAGCATCCTAACACTGGCAAAGTTGGTGTCCACTGGTAGCACCCTGATGGAGCATAATCTGTTATATTGACTCCTGACAGGTTCATTTTGGGAAGATAACAGAGAAATGGAAGAAATTCATTTAGGCTTTCTTTATTCTTACCTGTTGAAGAAAGGTATACGAGCTTCACAGTACTCAAAAGAATTCTTTATGCTTTCATGGAGCTTTAAATTAACTGTTATTTTTATCTGTGATCCCTCTTCAACAAGTTGGTAACATCCCAAAATTGGTGGAACAGGAACCTGGAAAAAACTATATTCATTCTCAAGATATATTAACACCATCATCACAAGATCAGTTATATACTGTTTTCATTGCTGAAGTACTTTAAAAAAACCCCAAACACATATTAATCACTGACTGTGCCAAACTCTTCAGGCTGCTTGTGATACAGAGATTTGGGGGTACATCTCAGCCTGGATATATTTTGTCTAATTCAGGCATTGAAGTGGTTCACTTAAAGTAAGAGCAGCATTGCCAAGCAAAGGTACCAGTAACTCCTGAACATGACTCAGACAACTCAAGTCCTTAAGTGCCTTCCAAGCAGTTTATTACATAAAAACCACTTTATATAATGTTTTATTATTTAAATTGGACTCAAACTCATCCCAGCATGCCCAACAACACAGGTGTTTTTATTCCCATTTGAACACTCAAAACCAGCGAGGGTCAGGGGTGTTGTTACCTGGGAAGTGTAGTAACACAGGTTGAAGGAATCTGAAGGAGGAATGAAAGGGAATTTGTAAGGTCCATTGTACACAGCATCATGCAGAGGCTCGGCACTGGTGGACATCAGCATGGCAGGGTCCACAGAAGTCACACAGTGATGGACCACGATGTCTTGGAGCGGGGGTGCGTTTGTTGGGAGGTTCAGGCTGAGGGTGACATTTGGTGCAGACCCCTCTATGTCACACTTGGGAAAAGGAAGTCAAGACATTATTCTAAAATATCTGAATCAAGGCAGAATGAGATATTCAAAAATAAAACACATTTTTAGCATTAAAAATAAAAATTTTCAGCTGGCTTCAATCCTTAGTACTAACCACCAGTACTAAGACATCAGTCTCACACACTTGCTGACAGTTTAATTAACTAGGTTGCTTTTACAACATCCACTTAATGGATTCCAGCATGCTCTGGATGGCCTCTGTGGTCCCATGCCAGCTCTGTCACAGCAGCCTTGGGCAGTGTGTCCCTTGTCTCGTCCCTCCCTGTGCCAGCTTAGCAGGCCACAATCACTCGAGGGGTTTCTTCTTGCATAAGGCTGTCCAGCCACCCTGCAAGATGACCTGGGAATTGTCCCTCTGTGAGCAGGAAGCTGCTCACCCACACAATCCCTACCAGCATGGCAGGTGGGAAATAACCCAGGCTTTGGAAGCACAGCATTTAGGTCGGCCTCCTTCAGAGATGAGTATCCCACCTCATGCAAATAATTAAATTACCACTATATTAGCAGGCCTCTCTTAAAACACCGGCAGTTACAAATACAGTGTACCAAGAAAATATTGTGTGCTTCCTAAGCATAATTCAGAAAAAAGAATGAATTATAGTATAAATTAGAGTTACAAATTTTAATGTATGTCGTAATTTTTATGGATGTATTTAATCAATAGTCCCCAATTTTTAAGATTAAACAATGAGATTTTAATATTAAACAATGCTCAGGGAAGCTGTGGATGCCTCATCCCTGGAAGTGTTCAAGGCTTTGTTGGACAGGACTGGGAGCAACCTGGTCTAGCAGAAAGTATCCCTGCCCAGGGCAGGGGGCTGGAATGAGACGGTCTTTAAGGTCCCTTCCAACCCAAACCATTCTGTGATTCTACAATGAAAACCATTGTCACATAGAAACCATCCAAAATAATTAAACAACTGGTTTCTTTCACCAGATTCTTTATCAACTGTTCTTATGTCATGAAACACCAACATTTGTGGGATCAAAATGTTGTTGTAGTAGAACAAGGATAGAAGATTAAACTTTAATTTGGCAGGAAAAAGAATTTAAAATGCTCATGTAAAGACATTTGTAGAAGACATTTAGACATCTCAGCCTGGATATATTTTGTCTAATTCAGGCATTTCAGTGGTTCATTTCAAACAAGAGCAGTATGGCCAAGCAGTCAAATGTGCCAGTAACTCCCAAATGTGACTCAGACAACAAAATGGGGAAAATTTCCCACTCAATATGTCATTTTACATCAAATGAGTATTTATTTTGCACAAAAACTACTTTGCACATCAAAGGCTCTCACCTTGCAGTTCACAGCTCCATAAACTTGCCATGTGTCCACCACATCCCTCTGGTCATACTGCATACACTTGACCTTCTCAGTGATGCAGACATTAACCTGAGGTTTGCCCTTGTAGGTACTGGATCTCCAAGCTGGCTGATCCTTATCCACAGGCATCTCCTGGATGTCCTCGAAGGAGCTGTTCAGGCTGCGGATGTTGGTGTTCAGGGGGGTGCCCAGGGGACAGGCCTGGATCAGCAGATTTCGGAGCTGCCCTATCTTTGCGTTCATCTCAGCCTCGTTTTTCCGGCTGGGAGAGATGTAGTCCATAATTCCTAACAACAGAGCCAGTCCCTGGGAGAGCCCACTGATGCTGAGGAGCGGTGGCCTTGGCTCCAAGGTGCCCTCCACCAGCGGGACACAGGCGTAGATGAGGCCGCTCTTGTGGAAGGCCAGCACGGGCCAGAGCTCCCCCGCGGCGGTGGGCACGGAATACACGGAGGAGTGACTGATCCGGGTGCAGGTGTCCCGCTGCTCCACGAAAACGTGGTCATCCACCAGCCTCAGCTCAAAGAGCAGGGCTTTGAGGAAGGCGCTGTCCGAGGGCACAGGGACGTGCGTGGAGCCGTTGAAGGTCTCGGCGCGCAGCTCAACCGTGGGGTAACGTCTGTGGGTAGGGAATCAGAGCAGCTCAGTGCCACCAAAAATATCATCCTAACAGAGCTTCCGGGGCAGAGCCATCCCAGCCCTCTTCCGGCTGCAAAAGCATTATGAAAATCTTTGGATTATTGATATGGGGTTTCTCTTCATTATTCAAATAAATCCCCCAAACCCACTGGTCTGTCCTGGGTTGCAGTATATTCTATTGCCATCCTCATGAGCTGTGGAAATCAGGTGGGGCAGTGTTTCCTTGCCTCCTCCCCCCAGACTATCTTGCTGTTCATGGCCCATCATTGTCCTGCTGCATGACTCAGAGATAACTCCCTCCGGACTCATTCTGTTAATGAGCCTAATCAACACTTGGCCTCATGACTCATTACCCTATTGTGAGATGCTCCACCCAGAGGGAGGAACCAAGCATCCCATCGTGGATATAACTGGGACTCTGAGCACCAAAGAGATGGGGGCTCCACTGGATTTCCAGAGGACAGGAGCTACACAGCCACCGCTGGATTTTCTGAGGAAGAGCAGACCCCTTCTACTACAGGATCACCACTTCAGAGGACTGCAGCCACCATTCCACCAGACTGCTACCACCACCCTGCCTAACAGGGACTCAAGTTGTATCTTGACTCTGTCAGTGTTTTCTTTTACTTTCTTTTCCTTTTCTTTAATTTCCATTAAATTGTTATTCTGACTTGGTGCCTCCTGCTGGTTTGTTTTCAAACTAGCACAGGTCCTAAAAATAACCTTGTGTACGTGGAAGCCAGCAGCAAAATGATAAAAAGAGTGGTGGGATCAGAACCTAAATCACTGTCAAGAAAAACCATTCCATGAGCAGTTAGGATTCTTCCTAGAAAGTCTAAACTTTGAGTAAATACATTCTCAAGAGTAAATACCTATTTTTTTAAACAGAATGTGAATCTCTCCATCTATGCTGGCTGTCACACAAAGGTACAGGATGCTTGCACGACACTGAGGAATGACTGCCACCAGTGCAGAACTTGAAAATATTTCTAAGAGGTGAGATCCCACTGAAGACAATTTCTCAGATATTTAGGAAAACAGATGTTCCATGCAATAAAATGTAACTACAACAGCTTTTTACCTAGATAGAGTATACTAGTGCTACAGCTTTGCTGCTATAATAACAATAATAATAATAACAATTCCACACTGCACATGCAATATATGACTTAAAGCTTTTATGAATTTTCATAATTTCATTTTATCAAGTATTTAAGATGCAATGATAATGTCGTGGACAGAGGGTTTGTACAATTGAGAAGTGCTATGTTGTACCAATACATATATTTCATTTCAAATTTTCTAGATATAATATTTGAGAAATATCATATGAACTGTTTAAAACTATATCTGGAATTTTTTTGTCCTGCAGGAGTATTGTTTTTTAAAGGGGAGTGAGATGAATTTCTTCTCAGGCTAACCTAAATCCATCAAGAGGAACTGAAGAGTTGTCTTTTAATAAATAGCTGAGAAAAGAAAAATTATTACTTCCTAATGTACTGGTTTTGTCCTGTTTTGGAACTGCAGACTCCCCTGAGGGTCTCTTACATGAAGTTTGCTGACAGCCTGGATTTCCTACATTCTGTTAGTTTTGAGGATCCACAGATTCTCAAAGTGCCCATCACAGGTCACACACACACAGTTAAATCACTTTATGGATCATCTTGTGGTGGATGTTCTCAGATGTTTGTTTGCACTCAAGGCCATGCTTGCACACCAACGTGGGAGAGAAAAACTGCCCAGATATATAAATGCCTTCATCTGTTCTGTTTGCACCATCTTTTTAAGGACACATTGACACTCTGCTACTTAAAGTGCCATGGAACTTGCAATCCCAGCAATGGGGGACTTTGTTATGTCTATGACCTCCATCTGTAGGACTTCCCTTCTGCTTCTGAACACTTCCATGGATCTTATCCTGTTGCCTCTAAGTCCCACCTACACCATCTTTTCTTAACTGAGTAGCTGGAGGCAGCTACACTTCCTCAGGCTTATTTTCAGTGACTGTGCTTTTTTCTCTTTGATTCTTAAATCAGGCATCCAGGGCTTTTGTTTTGGTTCCCCCCCCCCCCCCCGCCCCGTAAGGGAAAAGCAAACATAGACAGAGCAAAGCAAGAGCTACAAAATCCATAAACAGGATACAGATGACAGCAAAACACCTCCCCGTGGTCTCACATCTATTCTGAAGGGCAAAGAAACAAAGTGGGTTTACAGCTCTAAAATTTATGAGGCTTTGCAGAGCCAGGGTGTTGATAAGAGGCTATGTGTAACCTTGGTGAGCAGCTCTTATTTTTGGCCAACATTTCCAAAACAAGGGAAGAGGAGATATTTCAGTCTAGTTTTGTCTTAGTCAAGTCCCAGTCTCTGCTCCCCAGAAGCAGAAGCTGTCCCCACACCACAGCATCCTTCTCCTCCTCCTCCCACTGAATTTTACCAGCCAAGTTATTAGATCATTAGCTAGCCCTTCAGATCCCAGTTTTTCAGTATTCCCTTCTAGAAAGTGATGCAAACTTAAAAAAAAAAAGATGAAAGTTTCCAGGGATGAATGAACTTTGGTGACTCAAGAGAGAGACCATCCTTATTGCCTGAATTAAGTTATGATCAGCTAAAAAAAAAAAAAATTGGGAATGCTTTGATGTCCCCAATGTCTTCCCTGAGGTTAAAGATCAGGGCTCACGTATCTCCAGCTGAGTGCCTAAGTCCTGAAACCAACAGCTTCCATGTGATCCAGGCATTCTTTATATTGTCTGCACGCTTTGTTGAATTTAAGGTCAGTTAGGGGGATAAACTTGGGGCTTCCACAGCCCTATTATTTCCTCTGGGAACTTGAAAGATCTAAGTCTGGAAATCACTCGAAGCATCAAGGATAGTTTGCCCTTTTCAAAGGAGTGCTACTCCTTGTCTCTGCCACTCACTGTGTGACAAGTCACTTCAGACATCCCTGTCACCAGCCCCCCTTGCCCCGTGGTGATTACACTCTCCGAGGTTTTGGGGACAAGGCTTTCTCTTTATCTGTGTTTGTAGAGGGGAGGCCTCATCTCTAGTCCTGTAGGTAATACAAGGACCATAATACTAATCCTAAAACAATCAGAGGAGTGTCCAATGGAGAGATCTGTCTGCACCTGAAGATGGAAGATAGTCTACTTACTCTTTTTTTTGGTTGTTTTTTTTACTCCTAGGTTCTCTCTGGTTTTACTGAATTCAGACTATGACTGTAGGTCACTTTACCCAGGTCTTTTTTTTTTTTTCCACAAACTTTCCCCAGCTCCAGTTATTTTTCCTCTCATTGTTTGGATTTCTCCGAAGTCACACAGGAAAAAAGAATGGTAACAAATCTTGCCAGCCCAACAAAAGTAGCCTGCCTAGCCCAAAGTCTTACTTAAAACTCTGCAAGAATTCTGAATAAAAACTCTTCCTTTGGAGGACTCTTTAGTGTCCAATAAGTTAAAACTCCACCAATAACTTCAAAAAAATGTATTTGAAAGCAAAAATTAACATCAGATGGAAAGCTGATTTTCTGCCTGAAAATAGTTTAATTTTTGTACAGCTACAGAACAACACAAAGATAATATAAATAAAGTATTAACAAAAATATATACTTCCTCCTTTGTCCATTTTGTTATTCTGACAGTATTTCAAAATCACTGCCTCATCCTTTTCCATGTTAGGATGGAGAAGAGCTGGGCAAAATCTTTACAGTGACAAACAAGAAAGAGGAACAGAGCAAGGAAACTCATGTGCAAGATGCAGAAGTTGTGAAAAAAACCCATATTTAGTTAAAAGAACACTATGTGAACCTGACTGAACTTTTTGAAATCGGGGTCAGAAACACACAGCATCCAGCGGCGCTGGGACGAGCCGAGGGATTTATTCACTATCAGATGGTTTTGATGTTTTTGCATCTGTTTTGGGGGCCGAACCCCGGCCCCACAGAGCACCAGGGCCCCCCAGAGCACCCGATCCTTCCAGGGCACCAGGATTCCCTCCAGGGCATCCAGGCCCCCTCAGGAACACCCGCGCTTCCTGAGGGCATCCGCTCTCCCCAGGGCGCCCGGTTCCTTCCAGAGCACCCAGACCCCGAAGAGCATCCGCTCCCCACAGGAACACCCGGATCCCACAGAGCACCCGGATCCCACAGAGCACCCGGATCCCTTCTAGATCACCCGGACCCCCCAGTGCACCCAGCCCGACCCTCGCACCTGCCCAGCCCGCCGTGCCTGCGCCCCCTCTCCGGTGCTGCCCCTACCTGGAGAAGAGCACGGCGCCGCCGGCCGCGGGGTCGTGCCTGAGGAGCCACAGCGCCCGCAGGGCCATGTCGATGCGCCCGATGCCGGCGGTGGTGGCGCGGATGCCGCCGGTGCCGATGGCGGCCGGGGAGGAGCCGCGGCCGCGCCGTGACCGCCCGGCGCAGCCCCATTTCCGGCGGGCGGAGGCGGCGCCGCGGCCGCCGCTGCTGCTGCCGGGGCGGGGGACACAATGGGCGGCCGCGGCGGGGCGGCGGCGGCGGCGGCGAAGGGGCGCTGAGGAGCCGCCGCCCTCCTTCCCTCCCTCCCTGCGGCCATGGCCACCACGGCCGAGCTCTTCGAGGTGGGTGCGGGCCCCGCGGGCCGGGGGCCGGGCGGCGCTGGCCGGGCCGGCTCGCTGAGGGGATGCGGCGGCCTCTCCCTGGGGAAGGGCGGGCGGTGCGTGGGGCCGGGGAAGCGGGGGAGCCCCGGTGCCGCCCCGGGGGGTGCGGTGCCCACCTTGCCCCGCCGCAGGGCCTCCCTCCCGGCCGGCTCCTGGGTGCCGGCAGCGGGCGGGTGACAGGCCACGCCAGGCCCGGCCCCGCGCTCCTTCTGCCCAAGGCACCCCTTCGCCTGACCCCGGCGCTGTGGTGTCAGTGGGGTTGGCGTGAAATAAGGAAATAAATGACTTTGCCCTCCCTTTACCCGCGGTGGAAGCGAGGCAAGGAAGGAGAATAGCTCAGGCAAGGCCACGCAGGAGCAGGGCAGGAATAGCAGGAATCTGTCAAATTCTTCCCGTGGAATCACAGAATGCCCGTAGTTGGAAGAGATGCATGAGGATCATCTCCCTTCTGAAGGGAGCCTGCAGGAAAGATGGAGGGGAGACTTTTTACAAGAGCGTGTAGTGACAGGACAGGAAGAATGGCTTCAAACTGAAAGAGAGTAGGTTTAGGTTATATATTAGGAAGAATAATATCACCCGCTGGACTGTGAGGGTGGTGAGGCCCTGGCACAGGTTGCCCAGAGAAGCTGTGGCTGCCCCATCCCTGGAAGTGTCCCAGGCCAGGTTGGACAGGGCTTGGAGCAATGTGAGATAGTGGAAGGTGTCCCTGCCCATGGCAGGGGGTTGGAACGAGATTTGAACTTTGAGGTCCTTTCCAACCCAGACCATTCTGTGGCTCCAGTTCCTGGCCTGGACCATGAGCTCTCATGGTAAACCTGTGATAAATGGACAGTTTGTCTCTACTTCCTCTTCACAGGGACATGGTGTCATCACCAGGTGTCCTGTATTTGCTCTCCAAGTCTCTCAAAAGCCGGTTGTTCATCTCGTGGGTTATCACTGGGACTCACTTTGCTCAGCCTTCAGGAAAGGGTCTTCCTGTTTCTCTGGAAGATCCTGTATCTGGGGTTTGTGTAAATGCATTGTGTGCACTTGAAATTATGAATCACTGTGATGGCACACGAGTGTTATGACTCACATCTTTTGGTTTGCACAGCTTTAAAAAATAGCAGGACTAAAATACTGTGTTCCCATAGCTGGATGCCAGGTATTGTACCCTCCCTCCACCCTCTAGGACCCCCTTGATTTCTCAACACGATGACAGTGCAGTTCTGTTCTTTGTGGGATGCTGAGTGTGAGGTAACTTGAATATGGAAAGAAAACTGTATGTTTTGGCTGCTTTGGGTCACGCAACAACTTTTTTCCATTTTGCAATAGCAATAAAGATGAAATTGCAAATTAGGTGAGATTTTTGCCTGGAGATTGGGGCTAGAATTTGTGTTTTCCACCGTGGAATCCAGCATGTTTCTCCTGCTTTCACTTCTCTTTCACTCTGAAGGCAAGAGAGTTTTTGTTGATGTCCACTGATTTAATGTTGCCTACTCAGTTAGTTTGAAATTGCTGCCTTACATAAGAACATAAAGATGAGTTTGTTATGGGAGTAACCCTTAGATGTCTTCTGAGGGTGGAATTTGATTACCATGTTTTCATGAGTATGTGTTCTAAAGTAAATTTCAGTACAGATATGTGAAACTGTATAGTAGGATCTGTGCTGAACTCAGTTCTCCCTCACATAACTTAAAACATAATTTAACAATGGATACTTCTAAACTGGTTTTTAATTTGGCTGGGTCCAGCCTAGTTTCATTTGTAAACACCAGATCAAACCAGGTTATCATGCACTTCAGGCATATCTCTTATTAAATCAGGAGTATTGGCTGAATGGATGGGATCACGTTAATTCATCTGGAGCCAGAGGGAAGTTCAAAGCTCAAGAAATTGACTGTTGGGGCTCATCTGATAACAGGCAAAGGACTTGCAAATGACATTTGTAATAGCTGATTTTCAGCAATTTCTGCAGAACAGGATAGGAGACTTAAAATAGGAATTAGGCTGTCAGCTATGAGTAACCCTGTTATCAAGATAGCATTTAAAAAAGCAAATGTGTATGGAAGATACAGGCTAAAGTAAAAACTTTTGGATCTGCAGTGGAACCTGGGAAATCATGTCTTAAAAAGACACTGTTGAACTTCATTTATTCCTTATAAATCAGGTAGATTATTTTTAGGTATCCTCTGTGGAAATTTGGAAGAAAAAGCTCATTTTATCTCTCTGTTGATCAATATTCTGCACATAATATCCACTGCAGTTAATATTTCTTAAATAATACAGAACAGGATTTATGTGGTTGAAAAAAACTGAAGGACAGGTCTCCTGTGTAAGTATTCTTGAAAAAACAGGTGTTTTCCAGGAAGAGAGCTGCAGGTGGTCTGTGTACACATGCACTCAAGGAATATTTAGAGATGTATAGAGGCATGATGGGTGGAGAAAGGTTCGCATTGTAATATTTTTTTGGGGGTTCTGGGGCATCTACATCAGATTTCCTTAGGAGAAGAGGCTTGCAGAAAAACTCTGTAAATGTTGTTTTACAAAAAGGAAAAAATATTCAAAGTCATTATGTGTGTTTAGGTGAATTATCTTTTAGTGTGAACGTCTAGGGATGGGAGAAATGTAGAAGATATTATCTGCACACACAGAGTATCAGTAAACCCTTTATACAGGGTTCTTCCATACTTGGCATTAGTATCCTTGTAACCACAGCAGTGCTCCAGCTGAATTACAGGATCTTCAGAGGAAAGATTCTGGATTTTCATACAAAGGAGGAGTCCTGCAAAGAGCCCTAAGGTAATTGGGAAGCTGGAGGCCTCCCCTGAAGGGAATGTTACTGCACTGAGTGACTCATTTAATCTGTAATTAAAATTGAAAAAATGTTCCCAAACTTTTAGATATCAAGATGGCATAAGGAGAGAATTTACACTTGGCATGAAAACGTGGCATTGTGACTTTTGATGAAAAGGATTCATGTAAAGGAAACTTCACATTGTGTATCAGGAAGGATTTGGTTAAAGAGATGAGTGACTTGTAGGGAAATTGTTTTTATATGGTATCAACCAGTTATTTTTGAAGTTTAGCCAAGGAGGCTGAGCACAACACAGTTACTTGAGTCAGTCTGTGGATGAGGAGTTACTGAGTGATAAAATTTCTGCCCTGTCTGTCAGGATTCAGAATGTAACACAGTATGTTTAAAAACCTTTTATCTTCCTGGTTAGTGGCTGGGCCTGACTGGATAGGGCATAATTTTTTTCTGAGGAAAGAGACCTTGAACAGGCAATATTTGCTTTTCAGCCCTTGGTTTTAGTTATGAAACTAACTCTGTAATGCTGTTTTTCCACTCCTTATTACTCGTGACAAAGTTTCAGACACACTGATACAGTAATGAATGTAACACCTGTGTAGGTCTAGTTTGCTTTTTTTTTTACTACTTTCAATTTTTTCAACTAAATTTTATCAAAAGCCGTGGTGGCATGTTCACTTGTTTCATTAAATACCCTTGTTAGCCAGAGCCACTCCCAGCTCTATTTTGGGTTGTTTCACACTTTATTAGTACTGTTGCTGCTTGTAATTTAAAAGCTTTCTATAAAGTCCTGCTGGTTATGAGAACACTTTTCTTACTGGCCTTAGATGTGCTGATGTTGGCACCTAATCAATGCTGCTGAAGTGATAAATACCATTATTTTTAATGATAGAGCTTGGACTGTGTTTAGAGTAATTTTGTATTAACTACATGATAAAGCATTTGAGCTGGTTTAAGTATTAGAAGGTCTTAGGTTTGTAAGTGAGGCCTCTGCCTTCAGAAAATCTTGTTGGGTGGAAAAGTAATTGTACCTCTTTACCCTTGAGCGGTGTTTTTATGGAAGAACAAGCAAATATTATGGAAGAAACTTGTGTAACCTTGAGTTTTAGTATCACTCATGCCTTGTTTTTTCTACTTGTGGAAATCGAATTCATCCCCTATTTTTATGCCTTTTTTCCTCCTTTTTATCTGCTCTGTTTCTGCAGCTGCAGTTTGATGTTGGGTTGCGTCCAGCATCATCTTGTGCTGGGTTTTTTGGGCAGTGCCTTGATCAGTTCTGTCTGTGATGCCATGGTGTGACAGAGAGTTGAACAACTGTAAAAACCCCTTATTTTGCCATGTAATTTTTGTAGGCAGATGAATTCTCTGATGTGTTTTGCTGTGCAGCTGATGGCTGGCTCTGGTGATGTCACCTCTCAAATCATCTGCAGGGTTCAGGCACTTTGTAATGACAAGCCACAAGCTCAGCTGCAAATAAGGTCATTTAGAGCCAACTCTTCACAGACCTGCAGCAAATTCTTTGCAAGTAGTCTGATAATATCCAGACTTGATGTTCCAACTCACCATATTAAAAGCATTGTTCTCAACAATAAATACGTAAACCCGAGAGGTGATGGAATAATTGTCAACACTGTACTTTTGATTATAGTAAAGCTTCTAAACACTTCCAGAATGATGTGTGAGCACCTGCTGAAGCAACAACCTGCTGTGACACATTGTAAAGAGTTTTTCTTCTGTGGCCAGGAGCCTTTTGTGGCAGATGAATACATTGAACGCCTGGCATGGAGAACACCTGGGGGAGGTTCCAGAGGTGGAGAAGCTTTCGATCCGAAAAGGTAAAAATCAAATTGCACAATGGTCACAGGGGATGTATCTCTAATTGTACTGTTTTATTCCACATATAACACCAAGCCTGTGTGCAGTGGTGCTGTGTGTCCAAGGAGGTTTTCATTTGGGAGAATTGCTAAAATTTGTGACCATGAGCCAATTATTCAGAACTAATTACTCAGTAACAAGAGTAGGGAAAGTCACTTTCTGATTGAGACCTTTTGAATGAAGGAGAATTGATGTTGTTTATGCTTGTCAGACATGAATGTTCCTAAGTACTGGAGTTGCTGGATTCAAGCATAATACGAGGCTTCACTGCTATGAGAGTTAAGCCAATTTAATGAGTTTCTTACTTTAGTTTCCTGAGCTGCCTTGTTTTAAGACACAATAGTTTGCAAATAAAAGGCACAGAAAAGTAGAATGGCAAGAGAGGCAGCTCTGGGGATGAGATCTCATGATAAACTAATCTGATTTACTAAAATATCAGAAAATTAACCTGACACAGTCAAAGGACATTTCTTTTGAAGCACTCTGGCTCTTTGGAGGCGTGTGAGAAGAGAAAGGATATTGTTGAATTTCTAGCAAGATGCTGGACCCTTGACATTCAGTCTGGGGCCTGTATCCTATGCAGAGCTTTGCATGTGGTTTAAGTGGGAAGAAGCCTGGAAATACACAACATTGTTCCCTGGAGCTCTTTCTCTGTGCTTGTGCCCAGTATATACTTTAGGGTAGTTCATGATTTGCACCAGTACCAATTCAGTTTAACAGATCTTCTGCATTTCTGCTGGTTTGCTTGTGTGAACTTCTGTGAGGCACTTTCATATTTTTCAGGACAATCAGGAGAAACCTGCAACAGTAAATATTTTTCTTGTGGCATCTTCTAGTATTGAGCTGGGAGCCAAAATTAATATTAAAAAACCCCCAGATCTTTTGGTGTCTATTTTTTCATTTTTAGAAGATGCTGCTTTTGTTTGCTAGAAAGAGTATTGGAGTCTTTTATTTCTTTTCTGAAAACCTGACCAGCAGCTGCCTCTTCTGCCTTTTTTTCCTTTCTCAACATATTGAGCACTGTTGTTGAATAAGTGCTGAGTTGACACAAGACCTGTTTAAAAAACAAACCCCAGCCTGAATCAGTTTGTTAAAATTAATAGAGACTGCCTGCATTTCTCTAGGCTTTTGTTTGAAAGAATGCTTTGTGTCACTGTTGATTAAATTTGATTTTCAATATACTTCTGTAAACTTAGATGTGTTCCTTGTGGTTTTCTGTGGAATCTACTGCAATGTGCTTGCTCTTGGGCTTCTGGCAAGCAGGGAGTGAAGGAGAGGAGTCACCAACATCTGCCTCAATCCAGTTTTCTCTAAGAAGTTGTGTCTTCATGCAACTGACTGGGCTAAAAGCCTCTTCTGACATTAAACCCGGACAGCGGAGTTCTGAAATGTTTCAGATGTTTTCAGTTATTAGCATGAGTTTTATGGCTGTGGAGGATCTGGGAATAATCCATTTCTTGTCCAGTGACTGGGATATTTAGAAAAGTAAGAGCTGAAAATATGACTGAAATGGGACAGAATGGACAAAAACAGGAACAAGAAAGAGAGAGATGTTGAGACTAGAATGAAGACAACAGAGGAAATTCAAGAATGCATTCAGATGTACTTTGATTGGGAGGAGTAAAATGTGAGTCTGAAAGAAAAGTCAATGATGGGAAAGGGCAGAAAAGCCCTCTAAAATGGATGTAGGAAGAAGTGAAGCAGTCAGAACAACGTGAAATTATGACTATTAGTTACTTATTAATAATTACTTATTGTAATGCTGATTCACAACTTTACAGTAACGTGTACAGTAGAAAATATTTTTCTGTTGTATCCCTTACACTGAAGGCATGTAGTGGTCTAAGCTTTCTTTTTCCATATGAGACTTACTTAGGGAAGATGGGGATGTAAGGGTTTTTATCTGTGGCAGAGCTGCATTGTTGAGTGATTGATATTTTGGTGTTCCTCTCTCCTTTGGCCCACCATACACAGAGTTTTTATGTTGGCATAGGGAGCTACACAACCAGGGAGATGTAGTTTAAAACAAGATTTTAGAAACAGAAATTTTCTAAACTTTAAATAAATTAAAATTTTTTTTAAAAAAAATTTATTTATTTAAATTTACAATTTAGAAACATTTCTAAGTTGGACATGGTTAGATCAGCCTTGTAGGCACATTGCTTTTTTTGAGGGGTTTTAAGCTCTGCAGAAGACAGTGTCTTTCAAACTAAATCCTGTTTTCCCATATTTTATTCTAAATCAGATTATTGGAAGAATTTGTAAATCATATCCAAGAATTACAGGTAATGGATGAAAGGATTCAGAGGAAGGTGGAGAAACTTGAACAACAGTGCCAGAAGGAAGCAAAGGAATTTGCCAAGAAAGTACAAGAGCTGCAGAAAAGCAACCAGGTAAATCCAAAGGGTAGAGTCAGTGGGAAGCTGTGCAAGTTTTCAAAGCATCCTGTGCTCCTTTAACATTTCTTGATACAGGGTGTTGCTGTTTCAGATAAGAATAAAGAGGGTTTGGTGACACTTTCTCCTGTCAAAGGGGGATTATCTGCATGTTCCATTAATGAGTGTTAGCAATGCTGGAAGTGGGGAGTCTTCACAATAATTTAAAGGAAGACACTAAACTTTAATGGGTTGTTTGTAATTAATTAGCAGTTCTGAGTAGCTCTGTGGTTCTGAGATGCAGCATCTGCATTCACTGTGCTTCTTCCTGAAGGAAATCTTGTGTTTCCTGAAGTACATAAAATGGAAATCATGACTTTAGTGTCCCTCTCTGTGTTCTCCCAGGTTGCCTTCCAACATTTCCAAGAACTGGATGAGCACATCAGCTATGTAGCAACGAAGGTCTGTCACCTTGGTGACCAGCTGGAGGGGGTAAACACGCCACGGCAACGGGCTGTGGAGGCTCAGAAGCTGATGAAATACTTTAATGAGTTTCTGGATGGAGAGCTGAAGTCTGATGTTTTTACAAACTCTGAAAAGGTAAGAGCTGTCAGCGGGATGAAAGCAGTTCAAAGCAATAAGCGGGACTGCCCTAATTACAAGCTGCTACCATGACTTACCATGGTCAGACTTCAAACCACTGAGTGACTGACTTGTTAAAGTTTCATTGTTCTGAAATGTAAATTAACAACACTGGGCTGCAGATTGCTGATAAAGCATTTGTATTCAGTGATGCTTAATGTGGCAATGTTGGCATTTTTCATTTTATGAAATTATCAGAGATTTGGGAAGCGCTGGGAGGGCAACTTTGGAGTGCAATACAATATCTGCCTCTTTCCTTTGAACCCCTTGCCTCAGATCCATCCTGTAAAGCAGACTGTTTCTGAATGCAACTTCTTTGTGAAACTTTGCTCTGTTGGGTCAGTCCACTGGCCTTGGATACCTTTTTGTCACAGCATGCCTTTGGGCTTTGTATAGTCCTGTGGTTATGTCTCCACCCTTGGAATTTAGAGGAACCAGGCAGGAAAACTTCAAAGAAATGTTCAAGCATTTTGTTTTTCTTGTGCTTCAATAGTATGTTCATGAAGCAAATACAGTCTGAGTGGTGTGACAAACAGAAATAAACTGAAGGAAAAGAGTCCAGCTCTAAGCAAAAGGGCACATTGGATTTCCTACTGCAGTTTAAGTAAAGTTGTTGGTTTGGGTTTGTTGGTGGTTTTTTTTGTGTGGTATATCTTGAAGAATCTTCCCCCTCTCCTTAAATTCTCTGCAGTGGTATGGTTGTAGTCAGGAAAAAAATTATAATATGTGGAAACAGCAAAACCTTGGTTTGCACATTCGGCAAAAAAAGATGTTCTTGAAATGCAGCTCACAGAAGACCTGAGAGCAGGTTAATAGTCACCCCCTCCCCTCTGAGCTGGAGGTATCTCTCAGGGAAATGAAAAGCTAACCATTTTATATAGTTGTATTCCCAAGAACTCAGTGCACAGTGACTTTTGACTCATGGTCTGTGCATATATGGTAATTAGCAGTTGATAGTTTGTCCTAATTCAAAAGGGAGCAGAGAAAAAATTCCCTGATTTCCAAGGGAAACAAAGGTTTCAGCATACTTACTGAAAGTTCTTCTATGGAGAGCCTTTTCCAGAGCTGCATAATTTTTTTCTTTTCTTTTTTCCTAAGGAGTAATAAAACATGCATTTTACAAATATTTAATGGCAGCATGGTGAATAGCAAAACATAAGTTAGAGAATGATGTGTTGTCTGCTCAAGAGGCTCATAGAATTCAACTTTCACTTTATTTGTAAATTAAACTTTCATGGTGCATCCTGTTGGAGGACCAGAAAAATTTGGTAGATAAATAAGGTAAACCTGGAAATCAGTAAACAAATGAATTTCTGTACACCCCAAAGAATAATAAGATCCTCATCAAATCTGGAGGAAGGCAAATGTAAAGGCCTTAAGTCTTGTGCCAGGGGAAGGGTGTGGGAACACAAACAAGAATTTCTGGATACAAGTTATCTTATGGAGGCCAATTTCAGCCAGGTGAATTCTTTAAGTTTTTCCTCCTAGTTTAAACATTAACTTGAAGAAGTATTTGTAAAAGAGCCTGCCCAGACAGGAGCTGTTACATCTTAATGCATCTTTGAACTAAAAATACCTCTGAAGTATGAGATGGTAACAAATGTTCTTAAATGTGAAACCTTAGTGCTTTGTCAGTGTCTTCTGATCTTCAAACTGATGGGGGTTTTAGATAATGTTATGGACGATGTTATGATTTTTTTTTTGTGCTCTGCCAGCCCTCACAAGTGTGGACTTTTCTTTGAGACATTGAGGGGATACTGTGAAAGGAGAGGCACAAAAAAGAATATAATACAGTTATGTTCCAATTGATACTTTCTCAATAGTGTCTGTTCTTAAAATCTGTTGGATTCCTTTCTTTCCCTACACTCCATTTGTTGCTTCTCACTTTACTTTCTCCCAGCCATACTGAGCAATTTCTGTCTTATCTCTGAAGGTTTTTCTTGCTGTCTTGTCCCTTTCTGTGTATTGTGTCTTCATCCTCTGAATCCTTATAATTTCCCTTGTGCTGCCAGCTAACCAATCTTTCTCCTGTACTGAAGATTCTTGATGTGAGCAAATCACTCCAGTTAACACAATTAAACTATCAAAATGACCAGCAGCTCACTTGTTTATCATGCAATAACATTGTCCTGCTTAATATGTTTACTATTATTCTTATGTCCATTTCTCTGTTTATGTTCTGTACTTAATATCATTTCATTATGCCTTTTCACTTGTACGTGTTGTGTGTTAAAATTCTCTCTTGCCATTATTCCTCCATGATTTTTCAGTTGTTTTTTCCCAGATACATCATAGCCTTTAAGTTGTATTTTACAAAATCAATATTTATTTTGATTTTAGTGGTTTACAGAAGCCTCATTTAATTAAAAATTAAATATGTCTGGGTTTAAGCAGAAACCGTGGAGAATTGATTTGTCATGGCTTCTCTTGTGCATAAGAAAAGGTCCTGAATTCAATAAAATCTAGGTTAGTTAACAGCTATTGTGTGAAGAGGAAACAAAGAAAATGTTGTGTTTGTGGTATTTTTTGTTGGGTTTTTTTTTGTTTGGTTGGTTTGATTTTGTAGCATTGGTGAATAACTGCTAATATATAGACAATTCTGTTGATCACAGTTGTTAGGTATTAAGGATGCTACAAGCTAATAGAAATAACTGCTCTTTCATTGGATTTATTTGAGGAGTGTAGCAGCTTCTGCCTTAAGAGGCTATTGTAACTTGACAGTTCAAAACATAAGCTGCTCTTAATAGTCAGAATGGATGCACTTTGAGTGCTCCTATTTTTGCTGAACAACCAGCCTGGTGTGATGCCTGTGCTCTCTATTCTTACCTGTGTGTCTGCTTCTATTTTTGAGAAGTTTTAATCCAGCCTGCTCTAAGTGGTGGGAGAATAGGATTTCATTACTTCCTTCCCTCTCACTTCAGTTCCCTGGATCATCACTAATTGGAAGAACAAGATAAACTGCATATTCTCCATGTCCTCCATTGTGTCAGCTTATAAAGCTTTTAATCATCAAATAATTCGGTTGCAAGAGGTTTCTGAGACCTTCAAGTCCAACCATTCCCTCAGCACTGCCAAGGCCACCACTAACCCATGTCCCCAAGTGCCACACCCACATGGCTTTTAAATCCCTCCAGGGATGGGGATCCACCACTGCCCTGGGCAGCTGTGCCAGTGACAACCCTTTCCATGAAGAATTTTTTCCTAGCATGAATCTAAACCTTCCGTGGTGGGACAATTTGAGGCTGTTTCCTCTTGTCCTGTCCTCTGTTCCCTGGGAGCAGAGCCTGACCCCCACCTGGCTGCACACTCCTGTCAGGGAGTTGTGGAGAGTGGGAAAGTTCCCCCTGAGCCTCCTTTTCTCCAGGCTGAGCCCCTTTCCCAGCTCCCTCAGCCGCTCCTCATCAGATTTGTGTGCTCCAGCTGTGTCAGGTTTGGCCCAGTCAGCACTGCTTAAATCCACTGAAGTTCAGTTGCAACCAGCTGCCTTCCCCACACTTTGAAATTTGTGTTTTCCTTCGAAGCAGTCACTAAGCACCACTTAGATCCCCTTCCTGTGCTGATTGATGGAAAAAGAATAATTGATAAAAGGTTTTGCTGCCCGGAACACAGCAGAGATTTGCACGCTGTGTTATCTAGTTATTAACTTTTGTATTCATACATCTATTCTTATTTTGTAGCTTTGTAATTACCTGACTTCCATCTTGATTTTTGCTTTGGACCTCAGAGTTTATAATTTCTAATACATCTTCCATTTCTACTTCTTTGGGAGAATTCTTTGCTTTGATTCCCTTTTGCCCCTTTCTCCCCTCTCCATGTCAAGCATGGTCATGGTTTTTTTTTGAGCTGTTTGTCCAGGCAGCTCACACACCTCCACTGACATATCCCCAATGGGAACATGTAACAAGACTTTTCATCATATTTTGACCTATATAACTTTATGTAAAATAAAAATACCTTAAGCATCTTAAAAGTACATATGGGAACTTGAAGGGGTTGATCTCTTCCATGGGTATGTCAAGCAGCTTTAGAAATAGGAACTTTGTGTATGAAAATTGGACAGCGCAGGGGGAGGAAAGGAACAGCCCAAAATCAGGCCTTTTTTAATGATTCTGTCATGTTTTTCTCTCACCAGATTAAAGAGGCAGCTGATATTATTCAGAAACTGCATTTGATTGCACAGGAACTGCCTTTTGACAGGTAAAAACCTATCTGAACATCTTTTTAAGAAAGTAAATCTTCACATAGCTGTGATTTTCTGATGCTTCTCTTGTCTCCCTTTTTGGGGCTGTGCTTAGTGATTCATGGAGCTTTTGAGCTGGATTGTGTGCTTATTTCTCTCTCCTCTATTCTCAAATTTGTGTTCACGCACTCATGTTGTAGGATCATCTTTACATACACATCCTAAACTGCTTAACAGAGTTTTAATGGGATAATTTTGCTTTGCTGACTTAATGCTAGATTTGAATTAGATGCTTGTAGGTTTTTAGGGATATAAAGCGGGTAACTTTTCTGTCGTCTTTGTGCTACATGTTTTCATTTTTAAGCAGAGTGCCTGCTATTCGTGATCTGGGATGCCTGTGATTTCTCATGTGATGTGGATTTGAATTTAATCATGCTGTTTTTTTGTTGTTGTTAACAGGTTTTCTGAAGTAAAATCAAAGATAGCAAGTAAGTTATCTATCCAGTTCAATCCATAATGCTGTATTTGAATTGTTAAAGATGATTAAAGAAGTAAGCAATACTGTCAGTATTACAGTTTTTGCCTGTATTACGTAGCCTGATGGGTTTTTGTTGTTATCCCCTTTCCTCTCCAGGTAAGTACCACGATTTAGAGTGCCAGTTAATTCAAGAGTTTACCAGTGCTCAGCGGAGAGGAGAAATCTCCAGAATGAGAGAAGTAGCAGCAGTTTTACTTCACTTTAAGGTAAAAACTGAGGGGTTTAATTTAAATATGTGGATAAAACCAGCCCATGATACAATGAGTGCCTGTTTTGAGTGAATGTATTTGTGTGGGCACAACCTCCATGTCAGATAATGTGTAACTTCAGAAGGAGTAGGCTGTTCAATCTGAAATCAAATGCAGGGGAAGAAAGGAGGCAGATGAAGAGGATTGGGGGCAGCATCAGTGGAGAACTTTCTAAGATAATCTCTTTTTACATGGGTGTGAACTGACTTTTATGCTTGAGCAAGAATGTTGAAACTTGAGGTGTAGATCCATGTAGAGTGCTGGCAAGTGGAGTTATGTTAGATCTGTAACAAAAATGGATTTGGAAAAGTCTACACATTGAATGAGTCTGTATTTTTTTACAGGAACTTTTTCACAAGTGTTGTATTTCCTTGATTTCATTTTCTACTGAAAGCATGAACAACCTGCTCTAACACTGAGTTGTTTTGCTCTTTCCACAGGGATATTCCCACTGTGTTGATGTGTACATAAAACAGTGTCAAGAGGTAATGCAGTTTGTTTTACATCATTTCTTTAATATTTACATTACATTGTTGATTTATTTAGTCCTATAGGTTGTTGTAAATATATTCTAAGATGTGCTTCTCAAACCCTAGGGTGCATTCCTGAGGAATGATGTCTTTGAAGATGCAGCTGTTCTCTGCCAGAGAGTGAACAAGCAAGTTGGAGAAATCTTTAGCAATCCAGAGACTGTGCTAGCCAAACTCATTCAAAATATCTTTGAAGTTAAACTTCAGGTATTGCAAATTTTAACATGTTGAAGTTCATTGAGGAACCTCTTACTAACAAAAAATTATCCAGTAATAGCAATTAATGAGAATTTACAGTATTTGTAATCTTTGTATAAGGGTGTAGAATCATAACTCATTGCTCTATAACAATTCAGACAGATAATCAAGCCCATATCAAATAAATCTGCTTGTGCTCTGCATACAGGGTGACTGCAAATACTCAAACTCAATATGTAAAATTATTAGGGAATTACTGTGTTCATTGGGTAATTCATGAGATGTCATACACGAGTTTGATTTCTTCTCTGTGCCCCCTACCAAGAATATGTCAGGAAAAGAACTTCCACATTTCACATCTTTAATTTGCTCCTTCTTGGATTAGGGTGTCATGTGTGAGGTTAGCATTGAATAAATGAAAATAGTTTATGTTGTGAATACTGTCTTGCAGCTAATGTAATATTTATATGAAAATGTAGAATAATTGAAAATACTAAGTTTTTCATCCTGCAAATACACTCACTTAAGTGCTTAAAGTCAGCAGCATGACTTTCCTTGCAAAAAGCAATTTCCCTGGAGATGCTGTTCTTATAGTATAGATTGAGCTTGTGTTACAACCCCAATTTTGTGTATCAGTTTTGAACTAGTATTTTATGATAAATAATATTTTTGTCCAAATATTCCACGATAAGAGGGCTCTAAGCTTGCATCTTTGTGTATGTATTCTGATAAGCAGATATGTAACCATCTCCTTTGCCCACTCTCAACTGCAGAAATGCCCTGAGGCCTCTGGTGCTTTTGATTCTTAAAATGAGGGGATTTTGTGTTAGTTGGTCAGACATATTTTCAAAGCCATCTTTCTTTTGTCTTTGCTTGACACATTACTGTTTTGTATTATTAAATCATTTTCTTCTACAAGTGTGTTTAACTCTCTCTGTGGATAATGCAGGAAGTGTGAATTAGAGATTTAAAAAACAAAGGAGAGGTGAATTACATTTAGTAAGATCTACACTTTGCAGGAAATTCCATGTAATCTAGGAAGTAGTGAGCATGACCTGTGGTTTCCAGTTGATCTTCTAACAGGTGTACCAAATTTTACAGAGTTATGTGAAGGACCAGCTGGAGGAACACAGGAAATCAGATGCAGAACAGTATCTTAAGAATCTCTATGATCTATATACAAGGTATTTATACATCAATGATGAAATTATTGGATTGAAGTTACTGGAAAATAAGTGGATTTATTGTCAAGAAAAAGAAGCAAAAAACTACTCATAAAAGCTGAAAAATTGTTATGTCTATTAACCTTTACAGTGAAGGGTTTCCTAAGGAAAGTTTAAAATGGCCATTCTTATTTTCCATGGGAATTATTGTGATTCTTCAAGAGTAATTTTAAAACTGTGCAAAAGCCAGTCCTCCCCATCTCACTGGCAACTTGATTGCAGTGGTGCTGTGTGTAATTAAACATGAATTATGTGAAATCCTTTACTTAAATGTAAAACTGCTCCAAGTCTTAATCACCATCAGGGTTCTGTTGTGCTGTGTACTTTACAAGCATGTAATGCTGTAATTCATCCACAATCAACCTTTTCCTCCCCTTCCCTTCTTTGTTTCTTTTGCATAAAGAACCACTAATCTGTCAAGCAAATTGATGGAATTTAACTTGGGTACTGATAAGCAGACTTTCTTGTCTAAGCTTATCAAGGCCATTTTCATTTCCTACTTGGAGAATTACATTGAGGTGGAAATTGGCTATTTGAAAAGTAGGAGTGCTATGATTCTGCAACGCTATTATGATTCCAAAAACCACCAGAAGAGGTCCATTGGCACTGGAGGGTAAGTTCCTTCTGGGAAGTTTCATAATTTTAAAGTGGAAGGGAGGTGGTGAGGGGAGAAAAGCTGTATTTGCCATGTCAGATGCACAGTGATGAACTGCCAAAGACCTACAGCTTTTTATAATTTGCTTTTACTTTATATTCTGCTCAAAAGTGTGTTGCTCTCAGTACATGTGAAATGTACTCAGTGTATGGTATTTGTACATGCTGGAAATGAAAAATACCAGTTAAACCTATGTTTCAACTTAGGATCCAGATCCACAAAAGGACTGAAGCAAAACTAAGGTACCTAAAGCATGTATATGTGTTTATCTAAAAGCATACATTTTTTTTCACCTGCCCAGGTCTTGTGGTCCCCTCCCAAGACCTAGGAAGGGGAAAAGACCATAGCAATGTCAGTGAGAAAGCTCTTAGTGAGCCCAGAAGATGCAATGGACTTAGAGAAAGGTAAAACAAGACTTCATTATCCTCAGGGTAGAAAAACTAATGAAGGAGTAGTGAGAAGTGGGATAGGACGTATTAAAACCTGTATGAAGCAGAGGTGCTAAGGCTACTGCACCTTTCAAGGAGCTGCTGGGTTCAGTGTGTCAGGAATGAGGAATGATATGGAAAAAGCAGCAGTGAAGTAATGAAAAAATAGCAAAGATGAAAATTTAATTTTCTTGGGGAAAATTAAATTTATTGTAGTGTGTAACTGTATGGGTTGTTTTATGCATGGAAATGTGTCGGAGCATGCTTGACTAAATAAAGGACTGCTGAGATAATGGATGAGGATGAGAG
Source organism: Aphelocoma coerulescens (assembly GCF_041296385.1). Classification (NCBI taxonomy): domain Eukaryota; kingdom Metazoa; phylum Chordata; class Aves; order Passeriformes; family Corvidae; genus Aphelocoma; species Aphelocoma coerulescens. Next base: position 63,851,045 of record NC_091019.1, read on the forward strand.
GATTTGTGGGTGTGGATGAGATAGGAAGCTCTCATTAGTGTTTGGAAAGTGCAGTGTGACAGAGTGGATGGAGGCTAAATTTGTCCACAGAGCATAAATGCTGTAGGATTGCAGTGAAATCACTCTTATCCCACAAAGGGGAATAGCTGCTCCCATGTGTGAACGTGCCATGCTAGAACACAGTTGACCATGGAATCAGAGGTGGTAGTTTTGCATTTACTGGCAATTTTTGTTTTTAAAGCTTGCAAGACTTGTCTTAATGCTTGCACATCCTAAACTGTGTCTTGGGTCCTGTTTTTTGAGTTAACAACTAAAAGATCCTAAATTGCTGTTGAGTTTGAGGACCAAAATTTCTACCCAGTGAAATCTTCTTGGGGTCAATCTTTGTTCCAGTATTCAAGACCTCAAAGAGAGACTAAGGCAACGAACAAACTTACCCCTGGGGCCAAGCATTGACACACATGGGGAAACTTTCCTGTCACAAGAAGTGGTGGTTAACCTTTTGCAAGAAACCAAACAAGCTTTTGAAAGATGTCACAGGGTAAGTTTGCTTCCTATGATCTCCCTTAGTGGTATAATTTTGTGTGTGAAGTCAAGCTTTGAGCTTTAGTTTTTGGTTGAGGTGTGATAGGAAGAAGAAAGGACACTGTCAAATTCTCCTTTGTGTATTTTATGGAAATGGAGCCACAGTGGAGACTGAGGGTTTGCATTTCCATGTGGATCTAGTTGTATTTTATGAGTATTAATGCTGCCTATTTTTGGAAGAAGTGGGGATGGTTAAACCTACTGGCTAAATTGCTTTTCTTACTAAATTAGACCCCACATCTGAGAAACCTTTAATGTGGTTTTCTTTTCCTGCTTTAAAAATACACTGAATAGTTCAACAGTTGTTTTCCTGTCTCAAGTGTAATTTCTTATTACACTAGTGAATGATCACCAATAAAATGCTGAGAGGAGTAGTCTTAAACATTGTTTACATTGGTAACCCTCTGCAGTTCTTTAAATGCTTTAGACTAACATGAAAAAGGTATTTTACTTCTGATTAAATTGCTGGTTTTACTGCCTGTCAATCATATTTGTCTGGTACTTGGTGTAAATGAAAACCCTTGAAATTTAATTGCAGACTTAAGTGTTAGTGATTTGTTTATTAGCTGAACGCACTGATTTATAGGAAATTTTCATTCCTTTAACACTCTCAAAGAGCTTAGCACAGAAAAACTTCACATCAGATATTTAGATGTTTTAATATTTTATAAACTTAGTGGGGCCAAAGATAGAACAGGGTACAGGCACGGGGGCTGTTACCTGCACACCCTTGGGATCACCACCTTCCTCAGGGTGAGAATCAGTGACTGTAAGGCAAGCAGGTACATCATTATTTTTCTCAATATCATAGTTGCTAGAAGCAATTGTTAAATTCATGATATAAGCTAACCTTTTCCAAATATGCATAGCCCCTTTTTTTTTTTTTTCTGCCTTCCTGTTGGGATCAGATTTAATATAAATTATTTTAAAATAATTGTCATGGGGTGAAAACCCCAATGAATCTTGGTGTGCAAGGAGATTTCCAGAATTAAGGTTTTAGAATTTAGGGGTGTGTGGTCAAGGCAACTCACTGTGCAAAAGATGAGTTAGTCCCTGGCTAACTAATTGTGGTATTTATGTCACATAGCAGATGTGTGCACAAACCCTGGCTCTGCCAGCTGGGATTGCTTTAGGAAGAATAAGTTGGTAATTCTGCTGTAGCCATATATTTAAATGTTTCACCGTTTGGGAGTCTCTGGTGTTGGGTTTTTGAGTTTTTTTTAGGGGAAATACAGCAGAAATATTTGTGAGTGTTGTGTAAATTACCTCGAGTTGCAGTAGTAATCTTTCTTCCTTGAAGCTTCATAAAAGTCTTCACCTAATTCCTTAAGAACCAAAGCTGTATTTCCTAGGTACAAAAGCTCTGTCACGTTTTTCTTTAGAAAAAGGATTTACTGACAGGTTGCTGTCCGAAATCCCACGTTGCTTACAGCTCATCAAAGTCCAGATGCTGAGTGTAAATGTGGGCATTGCTGCACTTAATAAAAGTGTTCATGCTCCATTGACTCCAGCTGAACTGTGCTAAACGTAGCCGAGGTTCAGCTGCATTATTTTTGCTCCAGTGATAAAAGAACACAAACTGGAGGTCCAGCTAACCCAGGGTCCTGCTTCTCACTGTGGCCAGTGCCAGGAGAGTATTAAAAGAATAAAAATGCAAGGTATGGATAGAGTAATCTCTTCTGTATGCATTTTCCCAGCATCCAGTGGCATACAGGTTAGGTAATTCCTGAGACTGCATCTGGAAAACTGTTGTAAGGACTATTAATTTATATCCTCTTGTATTATTACTCTTATTATTAGAAACTGTTTATGCTTTTGCTTATTGTAGCATCCTGTAGCAGCTTCAGTTTACCTGTAAATGCTGAAGGGTTTATTGATATTATAGGCTGTTCCTGAATAATTCTCTGTATGGATATTTTTCATTTAGAATAAAATTCCAATTAATCTGGAATACTTGTTACATTTTAAGCTTATCCCCTATGCAAGATCCAGTAAACTTTCAAATCTATGTAGAACTGACCTTTAGGATTTTTTTTTTCTTTTTCTTTAAAGCTCTCTGATCCCTCTGACTTACCCAAGAATGCTTTCAGAATTTTTTCTATGCTTGTAGAGTTCTTATGTACTGAACACATCGATTATGCATTAGAAACAGGCCTTGCTGGTGAGTACAGTATTTCCTGAGCATTTCATCTCCTTGGCCTTTCTGTGCAGGTGATCTTTGCTGTGCCTTATTGATTGGCCTTATTCAGGATGTGTTGGTTAAATGAAATTTGTTTAGTGTGTTTGGGGGTCGACATTTAATGGCTTCTAAAGTGTAACTTTCATTTGGAGAATTGATGCACGGATGGAAATGTACTTCTGTCTTCAAAAACTTTTTTTATCACAGAAATTGGGACATCAGCATTCCCTATCTCTGTATTCTGTATCATAATAGGAGAATATTTTTATATTAATATAAAAATATTTATATTTTTATTTTTATTTTTATATTAATATTTTTATTTATATTTTTATTTTTATATTTATATATATTTTATATTAATATAAAAATATTAGTAGTGTTTGTAGGAATTCTGTGCTTGTTTGTATCCGTGTGTTTGGAGTGACAGTAAATAAGAAAACTGCTTGTTTAAAGAAGTTAAAATCTCATAGTGAGAACCCGTCTTTCTTACAAGACAGCATCAAACTCATGTTCTGAAGGAGTTTTTAAATTGACTGCTCTGTTTTGCTTTCAGAAATGTTACCAGTAAGGTATTTCTGTGCTTATGCTTGTTATTAATATAGCTACGAGAGGAATTCTATATATGGCACCGTGGTAAATTTTTGAAACTCTAAGCCTGTGATTGAAGCATTCATGGAAAAATTCTGCATATTTAAAAAGTCCTCATGCTAATTATAAGAACTGCATATCGTTACAATTCTAATGAAACTTTCTTTGCTTTAGGCATTCCCTGTTCTGATTCAAAGAATGCAAATCTTTATTTCTTGGATGTTGTCCACCAGGCCAATACTATTTTCCATTTATTTGACAAGCAGTTCAATGATCATCTGATGCCATTGATCAGGTACCTTTGTTTTGATTAACATTTCCTCTAGTCCTTTTTTTTTGGTGAAGGAAGCAATTCTTTTTCATTTCTCGTCTCTATTAAGAGGAGTTTGTGCTTGGAGTTGTTCAGCTTGATATTGTGGAAGATAAAATACTGTCATGGGAGGGGGAAGAAGGGAAGTTGAAACAAATTGGTTCCTTTGGAAACAAATGGCAGAGGGTGAGCTCCAGGAGTATGGATAGGAAGGAGAGACATGTTGCTCCTTGGAGACTTTGCTGCTGTACTCCAGGTGGGACTAAAGGGGATTTGTGGCTGTGCCCTTTTCCTGATGGGGTGGGAAATCTTCACTAGATCCTGTTGGAAGCAGCAAACCCAGCAGACAAATTTGTTTTGATATTTTAACACTGTCACACATCTTCTATACTGTTACAGTTCTTCTCCTAAATTGTCTGAATGCCTTCAGAAGAAAAAGGACATCATAGAACAAATGGAAGTGAAGCTGGATATGGGCATTGATAGGCAAGTAGAAATTTATACTTTCTCATCTTTTAAACCACACCTTTGTGATACATGTTAACTGTCCTTTTAAACATGAATTATTCCTGAACTCAAAATGGATATTTTAATTTTTTTTTAAACAGATAAACATACATTACTGTGCATAGGAAATTTAGATTTTGTGTGAGTAGAGGGTCATGTTTTCCGTGGCAGATTTCTGACCCATAAATGCTTCTGGAAGGATGTTAAAGGATTTTGGTTATGTCGAAAGAGTGCAATAATTCAGTATTACCTTATTGTCTCAGACTGGTTTTTTTCTACTTTGAAAGAGGGAGAAATCATTGATTGAAATAGGTTAAACACTTGCAGGATTTCCATTAGGAGCAAGGTTTAACAAAAATAGGTTAAATGATTTGCTGGGATCTGTGCAGTGCTACGGATTAGACCGAGTCGTGGAAGTCTGGAGACCTGGAATAATTTTGATTCTGACATTGACTTGCTTTGAGGTTGTGACTCATTTAATCTTTTTTCTATTTCTCAGAATAAAAATGAGGGGATAGCTATAAAAATTGCAAATTAAAATCACAGCTGTTTTGCAGCAGAGGAAAAAAATAAACTAACGAGCTTAATATTAGGAAATGGAGCTGTTGTGTGATGCCCTACTTTTGATTTGGTGTATTATTTTTATGCAAGTGCAAAGAGAAAGGTGGAAAGAGGGGATGTAAGTGGCAATTGAGATTTTAGCTGCTCCTGCTAAGTGACTTTAGAAGTTTAAACACAAAGTTGGAAATACTTGAAGCACCGAGGCCATAAACTTAGATCTGGATGCATACAGGTCAGGCGTCCATATTACAATGGTTTGTATCTGTTTGTGTTAAATAATTAATCTCTTAAAGACTTAGGAGAACAAGTTCTTGTCAGAAGACAGTACATTCAGAGGTTTGTGGATGAAGAATTCAAAAAAATTTGTGTTTTCAGCACATTAAAAAGAGATTTGTTTTGAGATGAGCATTACATGCAAAATGTGTTTGTGGGGCTGTTTTATGCTGCTTTGTGGTGCTGCTGATGCTGTTGAGAATTGATTGTCTTGCTTAAAGGAATGAGTTTAAAACATAAAGTAAATTTTTGAAATGTTGATGGATTCAGCTTTATCCAATCTGGAAAAGTCCAAGTGCAGCTTCTTGTAAACCATTCCCAGCAATTATCTACCTCAGTAAAAGTGATTTATTAGCCAAACAGAATTAGTTCACCTGGATGTCTCTCAATATATATTTTGTGTAAACAGTCTTCTGGGAGTATTTATTCCAAATGGAAATTGAGGAGAATGCAGAATATACTTTCTTTAAATTATATGTATTGTGGAATGAAGTACACCTGAAGTGCAAGCCTGAGCTCTGGGCATAGGAAAAAAGGAGTTTTTCCCCTCTCTGGATACCTGTATTTTTTCCACCCCACTCCAGCTTGAATCCTTCAAGGCCTGTAATGTCCTTGACAGTTTTCTTTGGGAAGGATGGAGGAGTGAGGGGGGTGAAGGAAAGGGGAGTAGAAAAGAAGAGAGCCAGGGGGATGTTCCTGGCCAAGGTGGGTACTGGGAGAGGTTTGCAGCCTCTGTTGCCTGCTTTTCTGTTTGACCTTTGCTTTGGACTCGAAAAAAAGCAGGGCCTTGACCTTCTATAATGTTCTGAACAGATAAATCCTATAAAGGAGAAATAATTGGTGCTGTAAAACTCCATTCGATTTCTGGGAACAAGAGAAGTACCAAGCTCTGGCAAAGGAAGAGCTTTTTTCTTTCCCCTCACCCTTCCTTCATTTTCCAAGTATTTTCTGATGCTTGCTACTGACTAATATGCAATGTCATCTGATTCTGCTGACCTCCTTGGAATGCTTCTATTGGATTCTCTCTGCATTGAAGGATGCTATCCAGACTCTTTGAAGAGCTGGATTTGAATGGATTACCTCACAATTAGTGTGTCCCCTTTAAAAGTAGGAGCACAGCACACAGCCTGCAGGCCTGCAAGACACTAACTTGGAGGAAAGAGTTTTTGGGAGATTTTTTTGGCTGATGCTCCTTTTCCTAACTGCTTACATAAAATCAAGTATATCTTCTCTATAGAAAAATGTTGGGTGCTGAGGTTTTCCCTCATTGCCTTATGCTGCTTAGTTTTATACAGAATCATGTCAGTATATGTAAATATGAAAATCAAGGAAATGAAAAAGTTCCCTTGAAAACCCAATCTGTATTTGTAACTTTAAAGGACACTGAATTGTATGATTGGACAGATGAAGCACATCTTGGCTGCAGAGCAAAAGAAGACGGATTTCAAACCAGAAGATGAAAACAATGTTTTGATTCAATACACAAATGTAAGTAACAAAGTCCCAGCTCATGCATGTTGTCAGGTACCAGATGTTCCTTGCCACACTCCCATTAGACAACATGTGCATTTGCTTAATTTGTTTCCATTTAGCACCAAGCACCTCCAAACCCTGTTGTGGACTATTTTCCCAAGCTGAAAAGGAACATGAGTAGTTTTTATCTAGTGTCAGACACAAATCAGTGGGTGCTGGAGGAACTGGCACATTCTTTCCCCTCCCAAGAGGCCCAGATTTGGAACAATGCTTTCAGCTGATAATTAGCTTTAAGCTATCACTTTCAGAAAATCAATTATCAGGTACTCTCTAGTTGCTGGATTCTTTTTCCTCTCTGAATGGCAGGAACATGGCAGAGCATCACAGGTACAGCATGAACATTTTGATGGACAGTGTTGTCCTTCCCATTGAGTGTGTCTGAATTCCAGCCTAGGGGTGCTGGGGTGGCTCACATAAGGCTCTTTTTTGGGAACAAGGCAGGGATGAGTAGGGAACAAACTCAATGGGAAGAAGTGAGAGCATTCCCTGAATGCTTGCAGCCAGGTGGGAATGGGAGAAGTGCAGCAGTAGGATGTAGAGTCTGGTACTCTGTGGGAAGGGTGAAAATCCCTGTATGGCTGTTAATTTGGATTTATATTGTGACTCACAAGAGGTTTTTAATCCCACGCCCGTTGGATCATTGAATTAAAAGTCCAAGTTAAAATGTTCTATTCTGAACTGATACGGACCATAACTTAATAGAATCTTGTCTTGCAGCCATCTTTCTACTCACATTTTTGCATCTTTGTGTGGCAAATGAAAAGAAATTTGGAAAGTTCTTAATTGGAGAATGACTAATTTCAGTGATGTGTTTTGAAAGTTTAAAGTGGGTGACTGATGTTCGGCTTACGATGTGGAAGCCACTTTGAGAAGAGCAGAGTTCTAGAAAGTAGATTACCAAATTCTTATTTACTTCTTTGTATTTTTGAATCTAGGCTTGTGTTAAAGTCTGTGGCTATGTTAGAAAACAAGTGGAAAAGATCAGGAATTCCATGGATGGTAAGAATGTGGACACAGTTTTGATGGAGCTTGGGGTTCGTTTCCACCGCCTCATCTATGAGCACCTACAGCAATATTCCTACAGCTGCATGGGAGGAATGCTGGCCATTTGTGACGTGGCTGAGTACAGGAAGTGTGCCAAAGACTTCAAGGTGAGCCTGTCCATGAGGAGAGAATTATGGATGTAAATCCTCTCTCAGGAGGAAGCATTTTCAAGATGTAGATGGACATTCTGTTACAAGACTTCAAGCAACTCTAATTATTTCTGGTTTTTTTCTGTTTTCTCTTGCCCACAGATTGCGCTGGTCTTACAGCTCTTTGATACCCTGCATGCACTTTGCAACCTTCTGGTTGTAGCCCCAGATAATCTGAAGCAGGTTTGCTCAGGAGAACAACTTGCTAACCTGGACAAGAACATCCTTCACTCCTTTGTCCAGCTGCGTGTCGACTACAGGTCTGCTCGTCTCGCTCGCCACTTCAGCTGAGAGCATGGCAGGAAACCTCGCACCTTTGGGCAGCCTCAGTTGTTAGAAAGCACAGGGAATTACTTCTTACCAACCATGGGTGTAACTTTTGTGGGACAATGACTGTTCAGGATAAAGCAGCAGCCATATTTAAACCTGACCATGTAGAAGGCGAGCAGGTAAAAATCTGGATGATGTTTCATGTTAGCTCAAGTTCTCCCAGTGAAGAATTTCACAAATCTACTTGCTACTGATTTTTTTTTTTTTTAATTGGAAACATGTCAGTGTAGGAGAGCAAATGGTGCATTGAAAGTATCTTAGTCTTCAATATTGAATTATCAGATACCATTTGTTAGACTTGAACTGCAGAGCATAGCATAGGTAATGGATTACATAGAATAGACCAGTGTAAAAACATTCTTCATCAATTTTAATGACTTAGACTTCAGCACAGCTAATCATAATCAAATTATCTTTGATTGGTGTTTCTAAGTCATTTCTTTCATTTAAAACATTATCCTGCTCAATGTAATTTCTTGCTCTAATTAATTAGCTTGGAATTTCTTTGAGATGTAGGAGTAAAACACCATCCCAGAAAGACATAATTTATTCATTGTATAGCATTCTAAACAGAACTAAAGTGGTGGAAAGTTTTGGATTATTTTATTTTATTTTTGGTTCTTTGGCTTTGTTTATTTGTAACCTAATAGTCGAGGGCCCACTGGAATGTACTGGCATTGTATGATCTGACATTATTGTTTCTGTTTGATACCAGCACACTGAATTTTATATATGCTCCTGAAGTAAATGCAGCTGCCTTGCCTAAGGCATCCTTATTACAAGTGAAGGTGCCCATTGTTGGGTTACTGTAAAAGAACTTTTTTTCCTGTCTCATTTTGTATGTAAATAAATTCAAATTCTAATGAAGTGAAAGGATAAAATGTAGCCCAGTTTTTCCTATGTGGCAGGAATGGCTCCAGCAAAAACCTAAAGTGGCAAATTCTTGTGCTGAAGAGAATTGATCCTCAGTGCCTGAGCAATATAAAATGTTGAAGTGTGTGAAAGCTGCTCTTCCCCTGATCATAACTTTAATATTGGACTGTGTCTGTTGTGCTCCAGGGTTTATGCAGGTGTTCCTGACATGGACCCATAGGGTGCATACAGTAAACTGAAGCAACAGTGGTGTTTGAAACATCTGGGGTGGCTTTTCCACAAGCAGCTGGAAATTGTTGTAAATAGACCTTTTTTCAGAGTGGGTTCTTGTGGAAACCAGATTGGAGCTGCAGTGGAACAAATCCTTTCTAACACGTTCCTTTTACTGTGGGCTCCGCACGTTATGGAAACTTCTTTGTCTCCCACCTCCAGAGCAGCATTTCTATCCAGTCACGTTATGGGTTGGTCAAATAATTTTATTTTCCTCTTCTGTTAATGAATTCCCAGGTGTAGTCAATATTGACAAGACTTGTTGGAACTTCTCTTGCTTAGCTGGGGTTCTCCTGCTTCATTTTGGATTTAGGGGAGCATTCTGTCAGTAAACAAGGGAATGGATGCCAGCCTGGCTCACAGTATCCAGGGAGTCTGGCTGCTCTGCTGGGCTGCTCTGCTCTATTCCTTGGCCATGGCAAAGCCACAAAGGGGTTTGGACACTGGAGGAGGCACCTGCTTGTAGTGCTGCCATTTTTGTTTCAAAAGCTCTGATGTGAGTTCAGATGATACCTCTCTGTTACCTCTGTAACTGAAAGCCAACAATTTTAAGGCTGTGGTTTTATGAACCAATACAAAATCTTTCTACAAAAAAAAAAAGTGTCAATTTGCTAACACTTCAGAACAGTGAACATCATCTTGGGATTGCAGATCACAGAAGTGCTTCAGAATTTGTTGTATGACTGTTTGAATTTTTTTAAGGTTGTATGAAATGTATTTACCATATTTCTTGCTTTATTAGCTGTGTTTTCCATGCATATGCTCAGTGCAATATTTCCATTATGCCTGTTAACAGGAGGCAGCAAAAAGTAGGTGAATACTTAAATATGTAAACTCTTCCTCAATAAAAATAATTCCTTCCAGATACTTTTTTCATTTCATTTCCATGTTCCTCAAAGATATTTATACTCAATTGTATAAGCCCTTCTATAAAAAAAAAAAAAAGAAAGAAAAAAAAAAAGTAAAAGAATAAAAGTGATTTTACTGACCAAATTTATCACTGGTGTGAGCTTTCCCCTTCCTTTAAGAAATCTCCCCATGCACACACTGAAAGTTTCTATTTCTGGAGAAGGCTGCATTGTCAGTAAGTTTATTTTATAATACAAGTTGGATTGGGATGGGGTGGGGGAACTATAATTTTCACACATTTTTAAGTTTAGAGCTCTTACAGCATGTAATTTAGAAAAATATTTCCAGTGGCTTCTGAATGCAATAAAATAGTATCTAAAATACAAATATGCCTTTTAATGTTCATATAATGAGTTAAAGTATTGCCTGTCTAATGTTCCCTCCTACAACACAGGCATTTATTTATCAGGCTGGCAGCCAAACCTGAGAGGGGGAGAGTGTGTGTGTGTGTGTGTGTAATTATGTTGTCTACAATTGGTGAAAATGGCTTTGCAGTAACCTGTTGTAGGCTGGAAAAGAAGCTGTGTTTTTTCCAAGTCCTGTAATTTATTAAGGTCATTTGCTATTTTGTTCTGTTTGCATGTGCACAGAGGGCAGGAAGGAGTTCTGTAAGAATGCTTCACAAGTAATGCAAAAAAATTGGGAAACAAGTGCTTGGAAATTTATAGAAATGGAGGGTAAGAAGTGAAGAAGACATGAACTAAAAGGATATGGAGAAGGAGCAGTTTTAAATGAAGAAGCACATGAAGGAGGAGGTTAAAATAGGAGTGACTGAAATCCGACATACACATCAACTTGGGAAATAAGCAGGATTGGCATTAAATCTCCACAGCTGCATCCCACCCTGAAATGAAATCAGCCTCCAGAGGAGGGGGGCTGGCTGAAATACTTCTCTGTGGAGCTGTTCATTCATCTCGAGCCTTGGGTTCAACAGGAGGAGACTCCAAACCCCAGCGTGTGTCTGCTGTGAAGGACAGGTAGTGATGTGTGGGTCTGCGAGGACTGGAAATGCATCAGCAAGATGCAGCCTCAGTGGAGGGAAGGAGAATTTGCCAGAGCTGAGCTTATGATTCTGTTTGAAGACCACAGTGATCTGGAGGATGGTAAGTGACTGCTGGATTTGAGGGTGGTGTGGTGTTGGCACAGAGCAAGTCAAGCTGTCTTGGGATTGGTAAGGCTTGCGTTGGATTTGGGGTTTGGTTCTATTTTCCTCTTCAAAAAGTCATTTTAAATCATGGTGGTGTGATGGAGCATTGCCTGAATTCAGTGCTCCATTTCTGTAGGAGATTCTGTGTCTTGCAAAGTGTCTTGGTGAGGGTGAGGCCCCTTGAGTCCCTTCCTGGGTTGGGTTCACCTTGTCCTGTCCTTCAAAGCACATACTTCCAGGTTTCTCAATCCAATGGCAGTAAACTCTACCATTCTCAGTTCTGGATGTCATGACAAACTCCAGAGCAGGAGGTGGCTCTTTGGATTTAGTTTTCATGGCAATAACTGTCTTAATTCAGATTAGCACTTGAGTTGAACCCCTCATGGGCAGGGAAACCAGTTTGAGGCAATGCTTTGCAGATATCCAAACAATTGCTAGTCTAAATGCAGGTAGCAGCCCTTATCCTTTGCCCTTCTTGTCCCAGGAGCAGCAGGGAGGACAAGCCAGCCACCAGCTCTCTACTAGAGGACAACAGAAAGACAGGAGCACCCTTCCTGTCCTCATGTTCTGCTGGATAGTGGCTTCTGGGCATTATTTCCTCCCCACCACCTCCTCTGTGGTAGCTGTAAATGGAGACAGATTTCTGGTTTGCTTCTGCATCAAGGCTGGCACGTTGTAGACTTTTTTTTTCTTTCCTGATGTTTCTACACCTGTTTTAAGGAGGGGAGGGAGGCAGATCTCCTGCCCAGTTACATTCACTGCTTTGCTTGTCTTTTTCCCCCTCCATTCTAATTTCTTTTGGTGGTAGGAGATTTCCATACCACATCTTCTGCTTATCTTGGAGTGGGGAAACAGCTGTGTTTGCCTGTCGTCTTTTCTCTTGTGTGGGGCACTGCTTGCTCTGTGTCAATACAGCCCTCAGTGTATGTAGAAACCTTGGTTTCTACTTTCATTCTATTATCTTTATGTGCCATTTTCCTTTCAGATCTCAGGACTGCACCATCCCCTTCCCCTCTGTTACTGCTCTGCCGGAGAGGGAAAAATCTTTAACTTTGCAGTGTGGCTTCTGGGAGACCTTTGCATATTATCTGGTGGTTCTTCATCCATGTGAAGCCTGGCAGGAGAAGTGTAGCTCCCTTTCCCTTTATCTCTCTCCCTTCCCTAAATTCTCTCATCTCTGCAGGTCTCTGTTTCCATCTCCTCTCTCCTGACCTGTACATGATATTGAAACTTCATATAAGGGGCCAATCATGGGGGGAAAAGTGTCAGATAGCTTCAACCTTTAGTTAATGTGTCAGGAAAATACATGAAATGCAAAGTTGAGCCATTTTTAAAGGGTATCTTTGAGATCAGCTTAAATCAAACTTGTTTTGATACTGATTGAAGTTTTCTTAGTAACTTATTTATTTGTAACTTCACTTCATCCTGATATGGGATGAAGCAAAATCTCAGGCTTGCTTGTAGCAGTCCCAAATCCTGCTCATCTGCACTGCTGTTCTTCCTCTGTGAAGTGAGAAGGCCTTGGAGCTGAGGCTGGAACATGGCTGAGCCACAGGCTACAGCAATTCCCACCCTTGCCATGCTAAAGCCTGTCCTGGTCACAGCTGAGCAACTCATCCCTGCTGTGAGGGACCAGCACCCAACTCTCTGTGTGCCCTGACCAACCACCCCTTCAGTGGAAAACCTATTCCTAATATCCAGTCTCTTTGTGGGATCAGAGTTGTTCCACCCCAGTAATATCATTTTGGAGCATGTGTGACCATCTCAAGAGAACCACAGCTGTCAGTGCTGGCTTGCTCAGCTGATCTTCCAATGTGCAACATTCATTGAAAGTTGATACTTTAAAATTTTTCTTCTTGAGCTGTTAAACCTCCTCTCCTTTCTCTGAAACCCAAAATCATCTGCAAGGCTGCAGAACCCGGAGAGTGAAGGAAGAAGTGCTGGTTTGGGATGCCAGCATTGCAGCAGCAGTGAAAGCTCCTCACGCTGTGTTTTGTGGTTCTCAGACCTGGATTTAGCAAGGATAGAGGAGAGACCAGATTAAGAGGTGTTGTCCCTTTTCATTTGTCCCCTTTGTGTGCACAGTGGTGCTCTGTAAGTTTTGGGGCTGTTTCTCCTCCCCAAAGGAGGCTGTTTGCACCACACTTTTCCCTTGAAATGTTTTCACCTTTTTCCCACCTGATCTGTTCTCAGGGCTGCCCTTGCCCTTCTCAGCCCCATCCCAAGGGTATATCCTGGCACAAAGGAGCCCTGGCAGTGTCTTGGATGTACAACTGCTTTTCCATGTTGGCCATCAATCTGTTGGGAACAGGGGCTGTTGTGCTGTCAGGAGTTCAGCCTCATCAAGGGCCTCTCTTTGCTTCAAAAGAAAGAGACTGTGGAGAGAAGATGTGTCCAGAACCAATTCCAAGCTCCAGGTGTCAGGATAAACAGCTCCTGCTGGGAGGCACGGTTCAGCTTCACCTGGGTTGCAGATGGTCGTTGTGAACCCTCCACTGCTTTCACTGATGTTTGAGCATTGTGGAGAAGCCAGTGAACACCAGCTTGCATTTGAAACATTTTTATAACATCCATTTTACTGTAAACAATTCATTAAAATGACTTGCTAAGTCTTAGGCAAGTGGATTTTTGAAGGTTGCTCATTTTACTTATCCACCCAAAGTCAATTTGAGTATGAATATATAACATTTTACTCATAATAGCAAACAACTTCAGAGAAGAGACATTTATTCTGGAGGCAGAGATTCAAACTAGACAGCAATGATGCATTACAAATATATAATTATTTGCACTAATATTTGAGCAGGTGGAATGGATTAGTACATGGTCAACATTGCGCTGCTGATAACATGTATTTTTCTATATTAATATGTACTGTGCAACATGTATTAAAATTGTCAATAATTCATTTTAACAGAGATAGCAATATTTATATTGCTGTGTTCTACAGACAGCAGAGTGAATTGTTAAAATGTGTAAAGCTGGGCTAGATTTAACTTAACTTTGTTCCCCAGCATGTGTTTTTAATTTCTCATTAAGAAAAAAAATTACACCTTTCAACCTGGGAAGATCCTTTCTCTTCCATGGAATTTCTTATCCAAGTCCTTTCTTTCTCCCTCCAGCCTCTTAGGGAAAAGCTTGAAATAAGATCTCCAAGACCCAGCCCAGTCCCTTGTAATAGGTAGATTCCTCCTCTGGATTTTCCTGAATTATATGGAGTTCAGGTGTTTTGGGGTTTTTTTTCTGTTTTTAAGACCTATTTTGTCTTCTGTTATGTTTGTGTTGTTTTCCCTTCTTAATGCATTTTTGAAGCCCCTGTGGGTAAAGTCAGTCTGTTTAACCAGTGAATGTATCTCCTTTTATAAAGAAGGATCAAGAGGAGACATTCTGGGATAAGCAGGAAATGCTACACAGGATGAGCCACTAAATTTTAGAGGAATATCTTAAACTGTCAGAGGGCAGAGTTAGGTTCAATACTAGGAAGAAATTCTTCACTGTGAGGGCACAGGGTGCCCAGAGAAGCTGTGGCTGCCCCATCCCTGGAAGTGTTCAGGCCAGGTTGGATGGGGCTTGGAGCAACCTGGGACAGTGGAAGGTGTCCCTGCCCATGGCAGGGCGTTGGAACTGGGAGGCTTTAAAGTCCCTTCCAACTAAAATCGTTCTGCAATGTTGGATCATGTTGTCTGCCAGTATTTCTTGACAATTGTTTTGTTCTGACATGCAGATCTGGGGTTGTATTTGGGGGAAAAAAAAATGGATTTTGCTGCTTTTTTCCTCCTGGGGAAATCTGTCTGCAGGGAGGCAACTAAATTGCGAGCAGCAGCAGTTCAAAGCAGCCAGAATCCCTGCATCCATCTGAAGACTTTAAAAGAATGTTCCTGACCAGCCAGACACAAGTTCAACTGGGCTAGAGAATCTCTCAATTTGTGTACCCTTTTTTTTGTATATATGGGGGTTTTTTTGGTATATATGCTGATATATATTAATTTCAGAAGTGGCTGTGGGGATGGAGTGCTCCTTCCTCTTGTCTAGGCAACTCCTTTATTCTGAAATAGCATCTTACATTTGAAAAGCTTCTTTAACTGTGGAAAGACGTCTTTCTTCAGTGTCAGAGCATCTGCCATAAATGTCTGCATGAACTGAGCCCCCAGTCGAGACTAAAGAAAAGAAAGTCTTGCTTAGCTATTGACAGTCAACTTTCTGCTTTTTAATTTACTTTTTTTCTTCCTGCAACAGTGAGAGCCTTAAATAGTAATTTTGAGGCAGAGCTTGAAGTCCAGGTCTTCTGAAGGAGACCAGAAATAGCTGGCTTATGTTTGCTCAACGTATAGGGCACAGTGCCAAATTCACTGCTGGTGTGAGCAGCTGTAACTTTGCCAGCTTCAATGGAAATATGAATTTTAAAAGTCCATAAGCACGTTAGACACATACCTTTGTCTTCCCACAATTAGTTTTGTTGCCTGCATAGCATGAGGCTTTCTGTAGTACATAATCCAATGCCTAAATATAGTAATTCCAATGCACTTGAGATCAATTAGATTTGTACTTTTAAACTCAGTTTTGTCTATAAAGATAATGTTATATTGCTGAAGGGATTTGGTATTTAAAGTGTCTGAACAAGTCTAAGTGGCTCTTGGGCATTATAATTTTTATTTAGCTGCTTTTAGCCCAATCACTAATCAAATTAAAACCTACCATGACTGGTGTATAACTCAGAGCAGACAGTGGAGCGTCTTTAGCTGATAGCACTTAATGTGTTGATGAGAGGGGTGCTAAGGTGGTGCTTCTGTTAGCAAGAAAAGACTCCTCTTTTCTGCAAATTGAAAAATAGGTTAAAGGGACTTTAGGGAAACAAAACCACATAGGTTCAAGGTTGTAGTCGTCCCTGCAAAGATGGACAAAGATTTCTTTGAAGCCTTTGCGCTACGAAGGCGCTTTGCTTTAAAGGAAATGGCTTTATTTGGTCTTTACAAACAACAGTCCTGTAAGAATAATGCTGCTGGTTGTGTGAAGGGAGGAGGGGGAGGGTAAGAAAGAGCTGTCAGCTTCCCTCTAGGACATTACTGCAGAAGGTACCCTCAGATCAGGCCACTGGAGGGACAATGCCTTGTGCAGCACTGATATGATCCAAAATGTGGTTTGTTTCTGTCGAGAAAGCCGGAGCCGTTCTTTGTGCAACGTGTAATTCCCTCTGGGTTGGTGTTTTCCATTCAGACCCACCGTGTGAGGTAAGGAACAGGAAGGTGGGCAGTTTGCTGTTTTGTTTCATGGAAAAATGGTGCATTTAGCAACGTGAGAGGCTGAACTGAAAAAGAGAAGGCAGGAAATTATGATTCAATGGTAGCGCTGAGTGCCCGACTGTTCAGTCAGGTGGCAAGGGCAGAAATCAACAGCAGTGTCAGCTAAAAAAGAGACTTCATCCTGGGGCTTTATTTCTAGGACTCAGTAAGGTCCTAATCAGGCTCAGGAAATGTCTGCTCTTAGAAACTCTTAAGAGTCTGTCAACTTGGTTTAAAAAAAAAATGGTATGAGTGTCAATTGTGCTGTCAGACACACTCTTACACTTGTCTCCAGCTTTGAGTTGGAGTGTACTTGCTTTTAATTGTCAGTGCCAGAAAATTGCTTCATGCCAAAAAAGACAAGGAACAGCTCTCCTTCTTGAGCATTCCCTGTATAAAATAGATCCAGAAAGAACTAGATGTGCTGAGGAAGCTATGGGAGAGAGACATAACATTTTGAAAGTTTTTGTTTTAATTCAGTGGGTAGTTATTTTTTGGATGTCGAACTATGTGGATTCCAAGGGGAAATGGAACGGAGCCAGCTCTGTGGTGGAACAAGATTGCAGAAGACAACACAGCTACTCTGCACTGCCACACAAGACAGAATTGGAGCCAAAAGAAGCAAAAGTGGAGCAGTTCCCCAGGCATGGTAACATCGTGGGGGACTGATCACCCAATTCCCATTCTGTGAGTTTAAATGGGCACTGTGCTCATTGTGCAGGCTCTCTGTATCATGGAATAAGAGAGAAGGGATCTATTCCAAAGTCTGATTCATCCTGGTGTGGAACTAAAGTAGGACAGATTATTTGCATCCTAGAAGAGTCTCAGTTGCTTCATCACTTCTCAAGTGATGGAAGACACTTGTTTATACCAGCTAAAATGAGATGCCTAATGAGTTAGATAACCTCATCTACTTGTAGAGGCCGAGAAAGCCATGGCTACTTGTTATTCTGACCCCTGAAAACTGTAATGAATTCAGCTCGCATGGCTCATTGGGCTTCATCTTCCCCGTCAATAGGAAGAACCTGGAGATGATTTTGCTTCCCTGCTATGTCTGGTGGTAGACTGGAGAGCAGAGAATTTGATAGCAGGCAAATGCTTCCTTTCTGTGTGCAGGAATTGTCTTTATGACGGCTGCACAGCCCCTCTGGCTGCCGTGGCACAGCACTGCTCAGGGGTTTATCTCCCGTGGCAGTGCTGTGTGAAGGAACACATTAGGGTGATGCAGGCATGAAACTGCTTCCTGAATTGCTTTGATCTTGGTCTCTTTGGTGATCAGAAAGCCTAGGGATGAGCCTCTTCTGGAGGAGCCATTCTGTTGTGACTGATGAAGAAAACAAGCAAATGGAGGAGCAAGAGAAAAGAGGTTAAACTGGACAAAAGGCTTGGACTGAAATCTGAAAAACACTTCCTTTATTTCTCTTTGCTTTACTCTAAACAAGTCTTTGATTTCTTTAATCTGACACTGGCTAACTTCAAACGAAATGAGTTTTCTTCTAGCTTGGTTCCCTTCTGCTTGGCATCTCTCTCCTTGCACACCTGCTGGTCCTTGGCAGAGCAGAACAGGCCCCCTCTCCCTCTGCTCGCCCTGGATCCCAGCTCTGCCTGCCTGAGTGGCAGCTGCTGTCTGACCGTTCGCTCTGCCCGTGCCTGGGCACTCGTCTCACGCTGCACAAAGAGCTGTGCTGCAAGTTAGACAATCTACAGATGCCCTCCATCTGTTCCATCACCAGCTTCTGGGAGGAATGGGCTTTCTTCTCTTCTCTTTGGAAGTCTCTATCCTGATTCTTTTTCCACAGTGAACTTCCCTTCGTTTTGCGGTGCTGGGCCTGGTCTGAGTGGCTTCTCAGGCTTTTTGGTATTTCAGAGCTACTCAGGCACTGTGTTGGGGTGCACCTCATGTCTGCCTGCTTCCTGCAGGGCTCTGGTTATGACCTGCCCTCATATGCCCTCCCTGCTTTCACCCTCTTGTTTTCCAGGATCCATTTCTAGCTAAGGCTTATCAGGCCATAACAGAAATAATGTCTGTTGCCCTTCCCAGAGCAGCTGAAGAATTAAGAGATTTTTTTTTTCCCCTGTGCAGCAATGAAGGTTATTTCCAGCCATCCTATTTGCCCTTCTCTGTGTTATGAACTGTGAACCACAAAACATCTTTTTGCCCCATCAAAGGGTCACTTGGGCTTCCCGATCAGTTTATTTTTTTTAAACCAGTTCCCTGAGTTTGAGAATCTCTAAAGCTGAAGGCCAGCACCAACATCAAGGAGAAATTATTTATCTCCTTCTGAAGAAAATCCTGTGTTTGGCTGGACATCCTCCTGGATGCCCATCTCTCCCAGGATGCTTCCATCTGACCTGCCATTCTCTTTCAACTCTGCCTTGGGTCTACCTTACCTGGAGGCAGTTCTGATCCTCAACACTCCCTCCCCTCTCTTCATCCCTCTTCCCAAGCCACCACACACTCCTCAGCCAAGGCATTTTTGGCAGGATAGGCAGGAACTATTCCAAGAATAGGATCTTCACCAGTCAAACAGTTGCTTGTCATCTTGTCCCCTCCTGATTCGCAGGTGGCTTTGAGCTTCCCTGTCTGGCAACACAGGAGTCAACAGCTAACAGAGCCTCGATGATTGAACTCAATGTAACAGCAGAATTTGGAATGACAGGATGAGACATCACCTTTTTGCACTGTGGTTCCCTGAAGGCAGGCTTCTCATCCTGCGAAATCCTGGAAATTGTGGTTGACATCAGCCCTGATGGGATGAAATAGGTGTCATGTCAAGCCCAAGGTTGCCTTGTTGTGTTTAGTGTTTGATTAGTTGGGTTTGGGCATCACTGTCTGCTCCTGTACCTGTTGAGGGTGTGATGTAGACTCACTGTGCCAGTTTATAATCTGTGAGTTTAATCTTTACTCACTTAGATTTTTCTTTAGTACAGCCTTTGCAGGTGGAAAATTCACCTGTGGCTGTACTTTAGTGCTTGTGTTCCCAGATGTGGGATAGACATGGGATAATTCAGATACAAAGGCACCTCAGGAAGGCACCTGATCCTCCCACCCCTCCCCACTTTTAAAGCAGGTTCAGCAGTAAATTCAGGTCATAAAGAACTGCACTTAACAGCCCTAAAAGAGGTGCAGAAGCTGATTTACTGACTGTGTGTATGTAAACCCCGTTTTGTCAGGGAGGGTGTTAATTTTTTTGTGTTGAACACTGAAATAAACCGTGCCTGGTTTCCTGGGGAACGATGCCCAACAGGTTCCTCCCTCTGCTCAGTGATCTGAGAGGTCTTTGCCACCCTAAATGATTCTGTGATTCTGAACTCCTTTAAATCCATCTGGAGCACCCTTTGTGCTGTGTCTTGTCCCACAGGTGGATGAGTGGCTGGGTGTGCTGTGGATCCTTGTGAGACACGTGGCATCTGGCACATCTCCTGTATATTAACATATGTTCTAACTGGACACCAGTTCACACATTTCAACTGGTCAACAGATGGGATAAACAACAAACTGCTGCTGAACTCACTCTGTAGTTTGGTGATGCACTGATTTGTATTTCTGATCTTAGCATTGAACTTTTGGCATAAAAATGATAGGATTTTTTTTTTTTTTTAATCTATGCCTTGGTTGCTTTTGATTGAAATTAAACTTATGTGCTGTCCCGAGAAATTACTAGAAACCTAAAACAGTTTGGGTTGGAAGGGACCTTCAAGACCATCTCATTCCACCCCCTGCCATGGGCAGGGATACCTTCCACTATCCCAGGTTGCTCCAAGCCCCATCCAACCTGGCCTGGAACTCTTCCAGGTTTGGGGCAGCCACAACCTCCCTGAGCAACCTATTCCAGTGTCACACCACCCTCCCAGTAAATTCAGAGAGAAAAATCTTTTTGGATATATCCATGGAAAGACCCTGAGCTTACCTGCTGGTTTCAGTTTAGGAAAAAGCTGTTTAGTCCCTAGTTTAGGGAATTGTGAAGTCACTTTCTACCTGTCATCACTGACATCTAACCTGGTTTAAGGCTCAGCTGGTCAACTCTGCTTCTAAGAGAGGTTCACTCAGACACTGTCTGAGATATTTGGGATTTTTTTGGCCAGATGAGACAGAGACACTGAGCTCCCCATGGAAAATAATCCAGGGTTATTCCTGTGCAGAAATCCAAAGGCATAAATCTGAAGTCACTGGTCCCCAGGCTTGAGGGATTAATCTTTATTACAGTGTCCTGTAGCAGCACAGGGCTCAGGGTGGATTTGCTATGCAGATTTTTGCCTGAAATTCTTCCTGGGAGCCCTCTGCTCTCTGGGTACCCTCCCAAATGATCTTTATGTTCCTCTTGTACCAGCACAAAAGACAAATACTCCCTAAAAGTCAGAGGATACCATGAATGAGGGGTTCATTTGGTGAACAGTGAAAAACGGTTTGGAGGACCACATCATGCAGAAAGGGAGGTGCTGTGGAGCTGCAGAGAAGCTGTGCCCTCTGGAAAGATTCCTGTAGAAGAAGGGCAATGGTGGGAACGTCTCTTTCCTCCTTTTCCATGCCCAAGTGGGGTTCAGTGCTGTGCTTCTCTCCTGCTTTCTGTCCACATGGCGAGTGAGGCTTTCTTGTTCTGTGTTTCTGACATCCAGTTCATATAGGAATAGAAAAACAGCTTTAAATCACATTTAGAACAATGAGTCCTTGGTCCAAGATGGACACAAGTAATTTTTGAAGTTCTAAGCAAGGATGGAAAATATTAAATTCTTCCCCAAGCATTTTAAGCACTTATGTTCTTGATTCTCCAAGGAAAGCGCTTTTCCTCCCCATACCTCTGTGAAATTTGGATTTTTTTTTTTGCAATGTGGCTGTCATTTGAGGTCAATACTCAAAGGAGGGAAGGTGCCTCATTTACAACCCAAGCAGAGAAACAGTTAAGCATCTTAAGCTGTGTAAGCAAAAAAACAGAGGGGGAAAAAGTTGCCAACGTATTTTTGACAAAAGACAGGAAAATGACAGGCTGTTTGGGGTATGCAAAAAATTTTTCCTTTCATACATATTGACAGCCAGAGGGGGGTTATTATTGAGAATATGGGTAAAGTTACTGCCAGTTTCTGCTGGTACTCATGTTTAAAAAGAAACTATGGAAACCAGGAGTAGGAATATTAATTAAGTTCAAATTTGGAATGCCTTTGCCAGGAGTGGCTGCATGAATTCAATGAGGCAGCCGGTTGGGTTGCAATTCACTACGTTGTTTGCAATTTAATGGAATGCTGAACTTTTCATAAATTAACATGTTGTTTCAATAATCTGATTAAAAGGTTATATGTTGATAAGATTAGCCTTAGCTGAGTTTTTTCCCCTTCTTGCTTAAAGAACCAGTGTATATTTTCTTTAATCAGTTTGCAGCCATAAACTGTCCCTTAGGGGCAAGATCTTTGTCTCCTTTAGATTTGGGAAGTGAAGCTGGAGTCAGTGCAGCTGTGAATTTACATCAGTGAGGGTATGACCCTTGTCCCCAGCTTCTGGTGACCATCTCAGTTATAAAAGTGTTCCAAAAATACTGATTTTGGAAAAGGCTTTGATTAGCTGTAGAAGATGACTTAATCCCATCTTCATGGAACAGGATGGGATGTGTGTTGTCTGTGGTAGCAGCCAAAGGAATGGAAACACAGAACACCAGCTGGAAATGCCTTCAAATGGAGCAAACAGGTCCTTGTTTGTGTGGACAGGTCCCCTCTCTGCCCCATTCCTTGTGTGCTTTCTCTTCTATCTGGGCCCAGTCCCACAGCTCTCATCCATGTCCAGCTCTCCACAGAACCTGCATGTCCAGGTACATCAGCTGGCACCACAGCTGGACAGAAACAACCAAAAGCCCAAGAATGACCTGAATTTTACATCAGAGAAGGAAAACCACAAACATGGAAAATCAGGTGCTTAATTATGAGTTGGGGCCCAAACAGCAGCCACTTCTCTTAACTATTCCCATAAATTATTCCTGTCTTATGTCCTAATCCTGAGCTCAGCTCACTGAGCTGACATACACATTCAATGTTAATGTTTGTTGGCCAGATCTCCCTATCCCATGGTCTCCTCTGACAGCAGAGGAGAGACTTTCCAAGTGGCAACTCTTACTTTGCCCAACTTGTAGCTCAACCAGGGGAAGGTGGGAAAAGTGACAGAGGGAGAGGTGGGGGACAGAGCTAGAAGGCTGAATGTTGACTGTCCAGTGTGCAGGAGAACAGGTGAGTTATCCAAGGGATGCTGCTCTGCTTTTCGGAGCACAATGAAATGCATTCCAGGAAATTCCCTCAAAACCCTTCACGAGGACGTCGGTGGTTCAGGGAGGCTGCCAGGTCTGTGGAAGAACAGAGTAGCTGCTCTGGTTTTTAACTGCCTTACATCTTTGTGGTAAGAATGGGGACTGTGTTCAGAAAGCACTTATTAAGCCAAAAATAACCCCCCATTTTTCTGTGAAAAGCAAGTTATAAATATAATCACAGTCAGCAGTAGATCTCAAATCTAAATTGCATGCTTTGCTGAGAGGTTTTTTTCCCCAAGCAGAGGTGAGGAGATGGCAAAGATGCACTTCCAGGATGCGGTAGAAGGGAGGCAGCCTTGCTTCAAGTAATGCTGCTTTTGGGCGATAATCCAAAATGCACAGTAGGCAGAAGTTAAAAGGAAGTGCTTGCTTTTAGGTTTTTAAACTATATCCCTTAATCCTGGGTGATGATTGACAATCATGATTTAGAGTATGAGGTGCCCCTTTCTAATCCGGCAAGTTTGATGTTATTTGCGTATCTAGTATGGCTTTATTCAACTAAAACTAAATGGTAGCCTGTGCAATTGATGCCACATTTCAGAGATGAGTCCTGGACTGGGAGTCTATTTACAGATTAGTGGATACACAGCTTCCATGGTAGTGGCCTTTTTGAATGCATGTGTGTGTGTCATTTAAAGACTCCAAAAGACAAATTTACAATTAAAATGTTTCTTGCTGGGTAAGAATACTAGTGGGAGACTTTTTACATCATTTAATTCACTGTGAAGGGAAGAAATATACAAGATTATATTAATCCTAGTTTGATAACTATAGTAAAATAAGAATACATGTTTGTATTTAATAGTGATAGAAAAGCTATCGTTTATTGGCTTTGTGTTTTTATTATAACATATGTGCTTGATCTTAGCTCCAGCAGAAACGCTTCTCCTCTTGCTGAAGTTTGCAGCAAGAGAATGTAAAATGAAGAGGACAAAACAGTTAATGAGTATTTGCCCAGGGTTTGTTTTTTGTAAAGGTGAGCTGACACTTCTTATCTCCTGCGATCAGCAGCTTTTAAATCAATTTTGCTTAAAGAAAAGTAGTAATAGATCATGATACATTGGAAATGGCAAAGAGAGGAAGCATCTGGGGGGAAAAAAAAGCTGGATGTAACTTAAGCATGTAAAGCTTTGCAGCATCTTCTGCATTTTCCAGGGTTTACTGTTGATTTACCAAATGCAGAGCAGCTAAGATGCACACTCTTCCTGATTGAAGCTTGGCATGTATATTTAGCATTAATCACAAGCAGCTGTGGTGGAGGGAAACCTTCTTTCTAGCCAGCCAGATTATATTAGATTAAAATGATCCATATGTAAGGTGTTGCAATACCTACTACTGGGGCAGGAGGGAAATCACATTATACTTGCAACTAGATTAACACAGGGATTGAGCTGACAAATAATTCTCTCCTGCTTTTTATTTTGTCATGTGGGAGAAAAGAAAATGTTGCTAGACCAGTGAACTGCCTCGGCAGGCACAGCTCTGCAATTGCTTTGGCCACACTTGCCAGCTCCTGGAGTTGACAGAGGATCCCAGAAGAGCTTGATGCCATGGGAATCATTTATTCATTTCGATTGGAAAAGACCTTTAAGATCATTGAATACAACTGTCAATCCAGCACTGCCAAGGCCACCACTAACCCTTGTCCCCAGGTCCCACATCTACAAAGCTTTTAAGTCCCTCCAGGGATGGGGACACCAACACTGCCCTGGGCAGCCTGTGCCAGGGTTGGACAACTCTCCTGGTGAAGAAATTTTTCCTACCATCAAATCTAAACCTCCTCTGGTGCAACTTGAGGCTGTTTCCTCTTGTCCTGTCCCTGTTCCCTGGGAGCAGAGCCCAGTATCCACCCCTGGCTTCTCCCTCCTGTCAGGGAGTTGTGCAGAGCCACAAAGTCCCCCCTGAGCCTCCTTTGCTCCAGGCTGAGCCCCTTTCCCAGCTCCCTCAGCCACTCCTGGTGCTCCAGCCCCTTCCCCAGCTCCATTCCCTTCTCTGGACACGCTCCAGCCCCTCAGCATCTTTCTTGTTGTGAGAAGATAAAATTGACCCCAGGATTGGAGGTGTGGCCTTGCCAGTGCCAGCACAGGGAATGGTCACTGCCCTGGTCCTGCTGGCCACACTGTTCCTGGTCCAGGCCAGGTGCCATTGGCCTCTTGGCCACCTGGGCACACCTGGGCTCATGCTCAGCTGCTGTCACCAGCACCCCCAGGGTCTTTCCCTCTGGGCAGTATCCAGCCACTCTGCCCCAGATTGGAGCTGCAGGAGGTTGTTGTGACCCATGGGCAGGACCCAGCCCTTGGCCTTGTTGAGTCTCACACCACTGGCTCCAGCCCATGGATCCAGCCTGTGCAGATCCCTCTGCAGAGCCTTCCCATGCACAGTGTCTGAACCCCAGTTACAGAGTCCCCTCTGCAGGGAGCACAGCTGCCTGTAAACCATGGCGGGCCCACGGCTGGATGGGGTTGGGTGCCAAGTTTTGCCCCTTGGATGCTGGAGAAGCCGACTGCCAGCTGGGAATGAGATCCCACTGTTGGGACAGTGCCTGGGGTGGCACCAGCTGGGGAAACAGGCTGGCCTGGATGGTAACCTGGTGTGCCAGAACTCGTGGGAGTGTGGCACCAGGAATGGGGCCTAAGCACGTGCTGTGTGCTTGCAGACCTCCTCTGTGAGAGCAGGGGTATTTTCCTTTGTGGCCTGAGACTGTCAGCAGAGAAAAATACGTGATGTTTTCTGTACTGTCCTGGAGAAACAATAGCTCAATAAAATATTGCACAGAGCTAAGGAGTGGGGAGATGGGGGGCTGGGCTGGATTTGCATAAGGCCAGTGTAGGAATTTGGCTGCCAGCAGGGCAGGGGGAAGCAGGGGGCTATAGAATTCACTCTCTTGATCGTGAATAGCACCGGGGGCTCCACGCTGAACTACTGGGATGGAGCCATGGTGGGCCTGGGCATGCTTCCAGCATGCTCTGTCACAGAGGAAATTCCTCCCTTCAGTAGTTTTGTCGGAGCAAAGAGGACAGGGCTGGGATCCTGATTATCTGGGACCCTTGAGGAACCCATCTACATTGTCATTTTGTTACTGGGTTTGCTGATTTTTAAAAATTTTTTCTTTTATTTTCACAGAGTTTCTAATGGCATCAGATTTTGGGACAGCGCTGGGCACTCTCTGAAACAGGTTTTTTTCTGGCATCCATTCATTCTCATGCTACGATCACCTCCCTGATACTTTCCTGCATTGAGTGGGAAGTTCAGACCAGGCTCCTGCACCCTGAAATTATCAGCTGGTGTCTCATACTCTGGCAGTGCTGTGCTGATGCCCTGTGCTGCTCTCCTACCTCCTGAGCCAGCTGTTGACCCCTTCACACAACAGCCACGTGCTTTCCTTTTTCTTCTTTTTGTTTCCAATGTACCCCTCTCTCATGGTCAACCCGCTTCCTTCACCCTGTCCTTCTCAGATTTTCTTTTTCCACGTGGCTCCATAAGATCTGGTGGCACAAGGAGTTTGAATCCTGCCACACTCCAGGAGCTCTGTCTGCAGAGGTATCATTGAACCTTTCTAACATAATTTGTCATGTATTTGAAAACCATGGCAGAGTCAGAAGGTTGTTTTTATGCCTGCTGAGCTGGTATGGTCTC
Organism: Aphelocoma coerulescens; assembly: GCF_041296385.1. NCBI lineage: Eukaryota > Metazoa > Chordata > Aves > Passeriformes > Corvidae > Aphelocoma > Aphelocoma coerulescens. The sequence goes on from NC_091019.1 coordinate 63,877,508, forward strand.
CAAACAAACTCTATGGGTGACAAAGCTCAAAGAGGCATTTATTTTACCTTTCATATTCTGTACACTAATGTACTTCATTGATGTGCCCAAAAAGTCTGCATAGGAGTTTTGATGTTTCAGTCCACTTACACGTGAAAAATGCAGGGAATACTTTGGTTGATAACAGGACTTAGATGTCTGCAATTTTTTTTCTAGGCAGGGACTCCATTTTTGATGAGATCTTGGGCTGCATCTGCAGCTGAATGCTGCAGCATCACTGTTCTGTAACAGTGCTGCAGCTGGAGGCAAAGCAGGGCAGGGACTGCAAATCACTCTCAATAAGTCAGGAGTGGAGACATCTGAACGGCATCTAGGTTTGGACTTCTGATTCCACTCAGGAATCCTTGAAAATTGAATCTGTTGAACTCAGTTAAACCCTTTCCTGTTTCATGAGTACTCTGGGTACCTGGAAGACATGCCAGTGAACCTCAATAACATATTCCACAGCTAATGGTTTATTACCTTCCCTTGTATCCCAGAGAATGCCAGCAAGCTGCTGTACCAAGGATCAGATGGACAATGTTGGGGTCTCAGCACTATTTAGGTGTGAAATCAGAAAAGCTGCCTGTGAAACCTCTGTCCCTGCAATCACTGTCTCCTCAAGATGTGTGTTTCTCGAGCTGAATTGGTGGGAAGGAAAAAAAAACTTTCCTATTTGAATTTGGGCTGGTTTTAGGGATTTTTCTGCCTGTAAAGCCACATGTCCTCATGCCATAGGTGCAATGCATCTCCAGAGGGTGGAAGTGATAACTACAAGTGTCCAGAGCAACTTTTACAGGTTATGATCTTCCACATTCAGGAATCTGATCTCTCTGCGTTGGGAAGGGCAAACTCTGGGATGGTGAACTGCTGTTTTCTCCATATGTAGGTCATAACTTGAGCAGGGCTTGTCGTCACTCTCAGATTAAATGCTGCTACCACTCTTCTAAGACAACTCTGTTTTCCACCCATGTGCAAACCATCTGTTTCTTGTAAATTTGTAGATATAAACCGTGGCTGTTTGGACAATTGATGTCTTTAAAAGATGTCTTGTTCTGTACGTCTCAATGAGATTTAAAAAATCAATCAAAGCCTAAAAACTATATATACTTTCCCCAACCCTAATGAATGCGTGTCTCTAAGCGAAATTGCAGCTTGCATTATATTTGGAATTAATTGGCAAACAGTTACATAAAGAGATCATATTAAGGTCTCTGAAGAAGGAAGCTGGGTTAAGAATGAGCTTTCATCTCCAAATCTGTTTTTTCTGACTTTTTAAAAGCTTGATTTGTCAAGATGTAGTTGACTTCTGTTTTGTGTATAGATTTTCTGTCTTTGCTTTTCTTTTAAGCAAAACATGTCAAGGGAAAGCCAATATACTATCAAAGCACTAAAATAAAGAGCTTTAAGGGAAGGAAAAGAGATGTTAAGATAGGTGAAGGAGGGAAGGCAAAGGTGTGGAGGAGATATAAATCAAGTAAATAAAGACATGGCAGTGAACTGCTCTAATGAGACACAAGGCTAATTAAAGAAAAGGAACAGATTTAATTATTCTCAGATATTTTACAAGGCACAAGGATGAGGTTAGCTATAATCTCAGTCCTGCTGCAACTCCAAATTCTTTTTCTTCTGCTTTTTTCTAATCTTCCCTTATGAAGGCACTGAAAGCCTCCCTGGGTTCTGGCCTCATGAGTCATGTGCTGTTTTCCTGCTGGTGATGCTGTTCCAAGGTGTAGTAATGTTTTCCTGGCCCCTTTTCCACTTGATGTTCAGGTAATCTTATTTTAGACCTGTATCTCACACGTATTCCTGGATGAACCCTCTTGTAGAATTCAAATTGTGGGCCATACCATGAATTCCCATTAATCCAAAGTGACCTGAAAATGAAGTGCAAATAGGACAGCAGAGCTGGGGAAGGGTTTGGAGCACCAGGAGCAGCTGAGGGAGCTGGGAAAGGGGCTCAGCCTGGAGAAAAGGAGGCTCAGGGGGAACTTCTGGCTCTGCACAACTCCCTGACAGGAGGGGGCACCCAGGGGTGGATATTGGGCTCTGCTCCCAGGGAATGGGGACAGGAAGAGAGGAAATAGCTTCAAGTTGCACCAGAGGAGGTTTAGATTGGATAGTAGGAAAATTTCTTCACAGAAAGGGTTGTCAAGCACTGGCACAGGCTGCCCAGGGCAGTGGTGGATCCCCATCCCTGGAGGGACTCAAAAGCTTTGTAGATGTGGGACCTGGGGACAAAAGTTAGTGGTGGCTTGGCAGTGCTGGGGGAACAGTTGGGTTCAATGATCTTAAGGGGCTTTTCCAACCAAAATGATTTTATGCTTCTGTTACCTCCCACTGCTAACAGTGTCACTGTTTTAAGCGTGAGCTGCAAAAGACTCATCAGCCACACCGAGAGGCCTCCAGCTCTCCCTGCCTGCTGATAAAGGCACCAAGGCACTCACCATGAACTGAGGGGTCTCCTGGGACCAAGGGCCTGCAAGCTTGGCTTTGCAACCCCTGATTCGTCAGTGCCTAAATTGGGTCAAACAGGTGTGTTAGAAGGGACCTAAAGACCATCTTGTTCCACCCTCTGCCCAGGGCAGGGACATCCTCCACCATCCCAGGTTGCTCAGAGCCCTGGCCTGGAACACTTCCAGGGATGGGGCAACCCCAGCTCCTCTGGGCAACCTGTGCCAGTCTCATCACCTTCACAGTCAGGAATTTCGTCCCAATATCCCATCTAACCCTGCCCTCTGTCAGTGGGAAGCCATTCCCCCTTGTCCAGTCACTCCATGTCCTTGTCCAAAGTCCCTCTCCCCCTCTCTTGTAGGCCCCCTTCAAGTATGGCAAGGCTGCAATAAGGTCACCCCTGAGCCTTCTCTTCTCCAGGCAACCTGGAGAAGAGAATCTTGATCTGCTTCACCTGAAAAGGAAGCAATTTGTAAAGCTCATATTTTGAAAATCAGGCCCATTCCCACCCAAGCCTGGGGGGCACACAGGCACAGGGGCTGCCTCTGCTGAAGTTAATGGCAAACCTTCTGTGGCCTTCCGTGGTCCAGGTATTTTCAGACCTGTTTTGTCATCACCAAAAAAGAAAGAACTCTGTGACAGGTTCAGCTTTCAGACAAGATGCCTTTCTTCCCCCTCACACTCCTCACCCCCCCCCTCCTCCTTTCCATCCATTCCCCTCATCCTCCAAACAAAACTTGTGCGCGCTCGCCTCTTGCGCCGCCTTGGCACTGCATGAGAATCCTTGCAGCAAAAGGAAAGAAAGGGAAAAATCCTGAAAGCCATGCTTTTCCCAGCAGGTTGGCACCACTGCTCCGGCTTTCATCCACGGGAGCAGCGTGCCAATCTCACGCCAGCACAAACAGATGTGACTCTAGAGCTTTGAGTGTCCAATGAAAGGGGCATTGCTCACTCTGAAAGCCGCCAAAATGTAGCAGCCTTAGGATTTTCCATTGAGACAGACGGTTTTCTCAGAGCTCTGCTTCAAGGTGCCTGGATTTGGGGTTGACTTATTTATTTCTTTCCCCTTTTCCTTTGTGCCCTGACATTATTCTGAGGTTCAGCACACGATTCCTGGCTCAGATGAATGTTATCAGACCAGGTTAAGGGCACGGCGAGGCTGCTCTATATACACAATGCAGGGCTGTATGGGTGGAGGGGATGAAATGGATTCCACATGCCCCGGGAGCTCACGTGTATTGAAAACTTGTGCAACAGATAAACTGTATTTTAATTTTCACAAAAGCAGCCCATTTTCATGCCATTTGAGATACGTAAAGCGGTAAAAGAGGTACGATGCCATACGCTCTGCTGAATCAGAAAAAGGAGGTGCTTAGTTGGCAAAACCCCTTAATCCACACATCTACAAGGGAAATCATGTAAGTCCAACGATGCTTAGTGGCAATGAGTGCCACTTAATAGGGATTGTCGTTCTGCTTAACTGGGACACCTCCAGATGATTTAGGAGGCTTAGTGGAACGGGGTGAACAATTTGCAGGCTGTATTCTTCTAAACACATCCCTTTTTCTCATGTGCAAAAAAATTTCCCCAAGTGGCCTGCAATATTTGGGGTGGTATTTGCTCCTCAAAATTTTGCAAAGGATTCCTAAGGGCTACTCTTGGCATGACCTGTGGGGCTGGTGAGGCCCTTGCACACATTGCCCAGAGAAGCTGTGGCTGCCCCATCCCTGGCAGTGTTCCAGGCCAGGCTGAACGGGGCTTGGAGCAACCTGGGATAGGGGAAGGTGTCCCTGCTCATGGCAGGGGTTTGGAACTGGCTGGTCTTTAAGGTTCCTTCCATGCCAAACCATTCTGGAATTCTCCGTGTTTTTACAATAAGAAATCACTCCTTGCCCATGAGTCTGAGCTGAGAGTTTTCCACAGTGGATTGGCCAAATTTTTGTAAGACAACAGGATCTACTGTGATCACCTGTCCTGACACCTGGCTGATTTTAGCCAGAGAACGCGATCCTGAAGTCTCTCCATCAGGCCCATCAATGTTAGGTTGCAACACAGTTCAGCTTTTGTCATGGTAGGAGTCACAAAACTGTCTCCCCTCCTCAGTGATGCCTTCCTGGTGCTCAAGATTTATATCAGAGGTTAAATCCCTTGAGACCTGGGAGCCTTGTGCCAGGGTGAGAGAAGAAGCAGCTCTTAACTGATGAATCTTGTTGGGAAGAAAAGATGTAGCTGAACTGTGTTCTTCAAGACAGGAACATTTTTGTTTGAAACATTCTGGAGAGTTTTTTGACTTACCTGGCTTGAAAAGCTGGACACACCATGATCTCCTCTGGCACTATTTCACCAGCTTCCAGTGTTACTGCTTAAGGGCTCCAAGGGCATTGGAAGTCCCACTCCACAAGGCAAAAGGTAAATATATGCTGAGAAACTATTTCCTAAATAACTTGGGATTTGGATAGACTGAACAGACAACCAAAACCAAGTGGTATTATCCCCATTCTACACAGGGAAAGCTGCTCCTTGGAGGGGTTAAACAAGTTCTTCAAAACTCAGAAACAGGATCAGGACTTGAACTCTTGTGACTTTGCTGCCCAGTCCCATCTTAACTGCAAGTCTCACTCCCTCCCGATATAAGGAATGCTCAAGGTAAGATTAGGCTCAGACTGGGAAGCAAACCCAATGCTGAGGCATCTGACAAGATGTTCTTGTGAATTTTTAATCACTGGCTGTGTGGACATGTGTGTAAGGCAATAACCTGAGGAATTCTGTCCTACATTTTGGAAACTGTTGTCACTTTGCAGCTCTTGGAATGAGTCTCGAGTGCTGCTGCATGTTCTCTATCATGTTCCCTCTAGATAAAGCTTTAAATCTGTGAACTTAGTGGCTGTTATTCCAGGAATTTCTCCTTGGAACCAACTGATAGAATCTCTAATATTTGGCCAGAAAAATATCTTTTCTGGAAAAGACTAAGATGGTGCAAGCTGATTTCAAATTGATTGTTGCCTGTTCCCATGTTATACAAATACATATACATATCCTCTGTGATTTTAATACCAGAAAAAAAAAAAAAAATCAACATTTAGCTAGTCCCTTACAAAATAACCTTGAATCTTTAGCAGCCTGAAGATAAAAATTTCTTTTCCCCTAAACATGGTTCATAGATATTGGTTTCTTCCTAGAACTACCAGTGTGAGTTTAATTCCAGGGAGCAAGAACTATGCTAAGTTGTTTTTAAAAGCACATAAAATTAAAGATGGAGCAAATGGAGAGCTTTTCTCCTAAGGAAAGGCAGGACAGGAGAGAAAAGCTGCAGTTAAGGGTAATTCCTCTTTTTCCCATGAAATTGGTCTAGATCCACACTGTATAATCTTTCCTCCTGTTCTTTTATTCACCTCAGGCTTGAAATGTTTTTTAAAGTCTGTCCAGTGGGAGGTGAAGTCCATATTTCTAGAGAAGGATTTTTACTTTGACTGGTGTGTCTTAAGGGCTCTGCTGCTGAAACAGAAGGAAAAGTCACATTTTTGTGCATTACAATCTATAAATTCTTGCTCCATCGTCAGCTGCCCTCAGAGCTGGCACATACAAACCAAATGTCTGATGGTTTCTGTGATTTTACTTTGCCACTTGGGTCAAGTCAGGAGCTGGGCCTGGCTATCAATCCTTTAAAATTGTGTCCAATCGTGAAATTGGAGGGAGAAATAACTTTGAAAATTTAGGAGCTGCTGTGTTGAAAGCCAGCTATGGAAGAGGAAGTTTTTAAAAAAGGAACAGAATTTTCCATTGACTGTATCATCTGTAGCTATGTTGATTTAACCCCTTCTTTTGGAATGGAGTGAAGTGCTTCATCTGCCACACATTGATGGAGATCAAAGAGAAACAGCAACTATCCAAGGTTGGACCAGGGAAATAAATCAATAATGATTAATAGCACAGAATGATTTTCATGAGCTGTTTGGCAGGGAGGGAACCTGAACTGGATGTTGATTCACCAGCAGGACATGGAGACCCCTCATGGGACTGGAGCCACTGTGTTAGTGCTGCCTGATGGAACAGAGGGAAGGAATCTCACAGCCCAACCCTTCCCTCTATTTCCAGCCTTTTTGTGACTGGACCAGTCAGAGCAAAGTTACTCAACCTCTGTGATGTGAGTCAGCACATTCTGGGGAGGTTTCTTGGAGTGTCCTCTGCAGGGCCAGGAGATGGACTCCATGATCCTTGTGAGTACCTTCCAACCCAGGATATTCTATGATTCTGTGATGGCAACATAGTCCGGCTGCTGGCAATAACAAAATTCCTGTGGACTTTGAAGGGCAGAAATATTCTGCATCCAGTGGCCAACTGATATGGTCCTAACAGTAAATAGAATGCAAAGAAAGGGGCTGTACATGGGTGGTTTGACTGTCATCTGAAAACTGCAGATTTTCTCACCCTTGGGTGGAATTAGTCCTGATTTCCACAAGGAAGGGAGCGACAGAGGTGTTCATGTGTAAAACTCCACACATATGTTCCAGTCCTCGTGCATCACCAGGGAAAACGTGTCTTTGTGTAACTTCTAGTCCACAGAATAAAGTGTAATGTGCAATTGGCATTTGGTTTGATAATGAAAACAATGTTTTATGCCATGATGGTCCCAATTCCACAGCTGACTGCACGGCCATTTAACAAACCTTTCACGAGCAGGGGTCTGTTTAATAAAACTCTCCCTTTTCTCTCCCTTTTGCTGTTGCTTTAACAATGGGACAAACTGAGCAGTCAGAACACATGAACTTAAAATCACTTAAAAGCTGTTGTGTTTGAAAGTCAACTGCTGCCCAAGCCATGATGATGAAAAGCTTCCCAGTTAGTCCAGAGAATTTTTTGGGGTGGGTTTATTTGGGGTTTTTTTTGTTGGGTTTTTTTTTTTTTTTCTGTCATTTCTGTCCTGTTAATTTGAGCAGAAACTGTAATTAGATGTAAGTGGTCTTGTTCCCACAGAAATGAATGGCAGCATCTGGAGAGAGACAACCGTTCCAAATGCTTTTGGCTACCAGCTCTCCACAAGTCACCAGGATGGAGCAAGGGCCGGAATCCAGACTTCTGTCGGCCTAATTTTGTATCTGTGGAAGCACAGCACTAAATCCAATATTCAAATGCCTTGCTGTGATGGGTGTAGGAGAGAGCACATTCCAGACTTTCATGTTGCCTGCTCCTCCTGGGAGGCCAATTCCCGCTGTATCTCCGGGTGGGGTTGGATGACCAGAGCTCGGAGAAGGAGGGATGCTGGGCAACGGTTTCTGGTGTGTTTGGTTTTTTTCCACCTTTTCCTTTTCCATTTTGTTATCCATTTTGACAGTAACTGGGCTCTGCTTCCCCAGACAGGAGCAGGGCTGTGTTTGTAAACAGTAATTGAGTTAAAAGATGTTTTGTGTCAGAGCTGAGCTCGTTTCTTTCTCTGCTTTCGCTGCAGAAGGGGCGGCTCTGGTTCAAGGTGTGGCCACTCTGCCTCGGAGCTCCGGGGCTCTACAAGGTCACACAGCTCCTTATCACCACCAAAACACATCTTCTGTGGACGTTTATCACAATCAGCACCAGGGTGCTGCATTTTTATCAAACTTTCTGTCCCCTAAAGGAGAATCAGACTTGAAGCTGATAGTGCTCTTTGGGAGTAAACATTTCCATTCGGCCTTCGTTAATTGAAATGGGATAAAATTCTTTTTCTTTCTTCAGTTTTTTAAACTTCTTTTTCTCGTTATGATCGGGAGGAACTTGCAATCTTTCAGAAGCATTTTCCTCTCTGGCCTTGTCCTACATGGCATTGCAGCCTCACTCACTTGATACTTTGTGTGACATCCACAAGTTCAGGACAAACATATTGGCACTTCTCAGTGCCTTTTATTAAACTTTTATTGAGCTTTTTCACTATACAAAGCCAATTCTCTTGTTTTACCTCGCTGACACTGATGAAAACAGAGTCTCCTCTCTACTTGCTGCTGTTCTCCAGGGCTGTGTCTTGTTTCTTTAAAATGTGCAAAAGGAGGGGGAAGGAATTTAGAGTAAAATTTTTTAGAGCTGCCTGAAAGATTTACAGGAACGGTTCCCATGAATCTAATGGGACTTGTGTTTCTAAACCCTTTCAAAACTCTCAAATCTCTGACTTCTGCTGTTGTGGAGGCATCAGTGATGGCCCAATAAATGAGGGGAATTGAGATTTACAGCTGAAGGGTTGTCTCAAACTTACTGTGGCATATAAAAGCAAATACAGTGTTTCTTCCCCAAAGCCAGGGTGCTTACCCTGAGTGCAGAATTGAAAGTCTGAGCATTTACAAGTAAATCTGTTATTCAGCGTGGGAATTAAATTAAATTATTCATCCTTTAAGAAATTTAGGAATGTCAGACTCTTCCTTCCTTGATAATTTCAGTAATATGGTGGTAAAGTAACTTCAGCCGTGTGACATGGCTGAGGTTCAGTGACAGGTTTTCTCTGTACATTGGACTGTTTACATAAAATTATTATCATGCACTCACAAATAGTTATATCCTGTGGCTAGCACTTCATATTGTTGGATTGAGAGAATAATTGCAGGATCACAGAAACATTTGGGTTGGGAAAGACCTCCAAGGTCATCAAGCCCAACCTTTGGCCCTGGTCACCACCTTGTCAACCAGTCCAGAGCGCTGAGTGCCACATCCAGTCCCTCCTTGGACACCTCTGGGGTGGTGACTCCACCACCACCCTGGGCAGCCCATTCCAGTGCCTAACAACCCATAATAATAATAAATAATCTTTCTATTGCAAAATAGTTTTATTCCTGGATTTTCAGCCCCTAGAAACTTCTGTTTGCTGTTAAAAGTTGCCCCTTCTTCTCTTTGTCAAGGACATGTTGGTAGTTCTCAGTTCTCATGGAACTCTAAATTTTTATGTTTGATTTTATTACTTTATCTTCTGGTTGTTCATTAGGACAAAAGCCTGTAGTGTGGCCATCCCAGAAATGCCTTACTGGCCTTTTGTCCCACTCAGCATTTGCATTCTATTGCTACAATTTGGATTTCATTATTCTCACTTTGTCTGGCTGTTCTTATATTTTCCATACCTTCCTATTAGACCATCATGGTCTGAACTTGGGATTGGGATTCCTGTCAGTTTTGAAAGGATGGGCTTTTTTAACTCTATGCATCCAGATACAACCATCCACACAGGAACAAGATCCCTGCCATGTTCCAGTTTGGTGCTTTTCTAATGTCAGTGATGGCAGTCTGAAGATGCCTGATCTTCATTTAATGATCCATAGGAACCCATGGTCACATACAGGAGGAAGAGTATTCATTGATTTATTGGTTGTTAGGAGACTAAAAGTGTTCTTTTTGAATTGTTCCCTTGCACAAGGGTCACTGGCATGGGGGTCTGAGCTACCTGAGTTATTGCCTTTGGTTAGTGTGAGCTACACAGGCTTAGCCAAACTCTGACCTGTCTCATGTCATTTCTTCTGGCATCATCTTGTTCTGGTGCACGCTGGTTGTGAAGGGCAGGAGAAGACTTCTGGTGATGATAATTTAGACTACAAGAACAGAGAGATGGTCTAGGTGACTAAACCTAATTATTGATTTTTATGGTGCTGTGAAATCTGCCCAGCCCAGCACAGCTCTTAGTCCTGTTTGGCTGTTCCCTTGTGTTGTGACTGTGACACAGCAGGCATGAGGGAGGCAGGAGAACACCAGGAGGCAGAAATATCTCCAGTCATTCTCAGCTGGGGATTGTACTCCCAACAAAATCCTTTTTCTTAGTGTGTAGCAGAGCTGGGTAGTAGCGAAGGTGCTGCTGATAACTGAAGAATTGAAGAGACATCCTGGGTCAGAGCTTTAGGTCACCTCCTGACCCACACAGTGATGAAGTGCCATTCTTAAACAGATCAAGGTCCATTTTAATCCTGGCTGGGGTTTGTTTTCTTGGGTGGAGAGGGAGAGCTGTCCCGCTGGTCCACTTATCCAGGCAACTCCATGCCCTCTCTGATCTTACACATTGAAACCTTCCTCTAATTCCCAGTCTAAATAAGATCAAGGTTCTCTTATGCTCATGTGCATTACTGTCCTTTGGCATCAGTAATTTCTTCCTGTAGGCATTAAATCTCCAGATTTACTTACTGCAGATCTGTCCCCTCCCATCCTGATTTTGTTAAGGCTGGAGAATTATTGTTTATGTGCCGTCCTGCCCCATCCATCCCTGTGACAAAGCACGATCCCACTTCTCAAAGAGCTGTTGGATATCTGAGGCTGCTTTAATAAGGAGTCACTTAGCTTTGCTCTCCACCAGCTTATGCATTTTTCCCTGAACAAAGCCACTTGGGTCTGTGGAGAGTCTGGAGCTGGGCTCAATGTCAGAGTGACATCCAGTGGAAGAGCAGTGGAGCATCTCCATAACACACCCACCTGGCAACATCTCACTGTCATTGCTTTAAATTCCTTTTCTCCTTGCTCCACTGAGCAGGGCAAAAACTTGCCAAGGTCAACATGTGATGAGTGAAATGGGTTTTGTTGTGAGGCCTGTCAATACTCTTCAGCTTCCTTACAATAACAGGGTGACGCCTGTGATGCCTGGGACTTGCACCTGCCCTCCTTCTGAAAGCAATACATTCCTGAGATCCTGAAATGCCACTCTCAGGGAATCAAGAGTTGATCTGTTGGGAACACTGGGGTCTCAGGGCCAGCTGTTCAGTTCTAAGTGTCATCTCCACTGACTGAAAGCAGCTCTGATGATCCACACTGACTCCTCTTACCATTAAAACCCTCTTTTTTTGGTTATTCTCTGCAAAGAGAGCAGTGATTCTGGATGATTTGGGAACAGAACAAAATGGATTACTATAATAAGTTGTAACTGGGAAAGGAGAGGCCCCTATAGTTTGGCCACTTAATGTTTAACTTCAAATGGGAAGGGGCGGGGGCAAGCAAGAGATGCTTTGGGACTTTCCCTGGTCACATTAAATATGTGGTGGGCAAAATGAACCTTTCTTTCCCACTTCCATGGGGTTCCCACATGGCCTTCTTTTCTGCCCATGAGCCATCAGCAACAATGCCTGGGATTCACTCCTTTCTCTTGCCCTATTTGCAGGGTTTGATCACCAGGACACTTCATCCAGTGGGATGTAAATGACTCCTTATGGTGAGCAGGCAGCAGGTGCTGCTTCAATCCCATGGTAAGCAGAAGGAGAAATTTCAATTATTGACCCATTAATTATGATGAGTTTTTATCATCATCATCATCATTTTAATTCTCCAAAGTAGGTATTGAGCTTGTGGATTCTGGAGAACTTTGGGGATCCTGGGAGAACCTTTGACCAGGAAGGTGTTCCCCACCTCCTCCAGATGTCTGAGAGGCAAACAAGAGAAGAGCTTGGTTCACTCAAGGAAGCACCAAGTGTTAAAGGTAATTTGAAACCCTTTATCTGTCAGTGTTCTTGACAGCAATCAAGCATAATAGAAAATAAATAAATAAACAGAAATCCCGTAGCCATGGAAGCACACTTTAGATCAGATTTCTATTTGCATGCTTCATACATATACATAAAACATATTTCATGTACCAAGTTAAATAATGCACAATGCTTCAACTATTCTTACTTTTTATCCTTTGGTTATTGTAATTACAAGTAATTTTGTGAAGGATTTTCTATTTTTAAGAAATCACACTTTTGTACTTGATCCAGCTAACAGGATTTTCTTACATTACTTCATAAAGAGACCATCTTTAAACTTCTAATGTTATTTCTTATTCATTAGTACATATGCCTGTAGGGTATGTTCATAAATGGGTTAAAGTTACAAAGTTATGCTTATAAAAGCTCATGGTAATTTGGAGTATCAGGAGGATTTATTAATTTTGAAATCTTAAAAGAGCAAAAGCTAAAATGAGATTGGATTAAGTATATTCTTGCATGCAGTTATTCTAAACACCCTTAAGGACCGCAGACTAACTTACAGAGGACATTATGCAAATATGAATATATCTCTAAGTGCCTCATAGGCTTGCTGATGTAATATTTTACATGGTTAGTTAAGTACATCAAGTAAAAGGTTTGACCTTGATATACTGTAAAAGGTACTTATCCCACAACACTCAATTGTTTTCGGTGCCATTGTGAAATGCATCACTCCAACGTGCAAACAATTTTGTGCACAAATCTCATTAAATGTAGCTCCAGCAGCCAAACAGCTGTCCACAACACCCCATCTCTTTAGAAGACCAAAGAGCTGCTTTATAATTTATCTTTATCAAAATGCCGTTTGCATTTATCAACAGCACCAGGCTGTACTTATGTAGTGAGAAGACAATTTCTTGGGAGGACAAAAAGAGTTTCCAGGCTTTATTGCTGGCACCTGTTCCCATTACACAGTTCAATTTTATTTTTTTGAGGACACACAGAAGGTGGGAGACTACAATGCCCTGAAGTCAAATGATGTTTTGGGGAAGGAAAACAAGATCCACGTTCGACTTGAGCTTGGAATTTCTGCACATTCTTGGCTTTACTCGTCTCTTTGATTATGCAGAAATAAGCTTGACTATAGGGACTTAAATGTTATGTTTTCCTGTGTCCTCAGTATTCCTGCTCTCACTCCATTCCATGTATACATATATATATAGATATGTGTGTGTGTGTGTATGTGTACTTATATACACATATATTTATATTCCATTGAGGTGGTAATGAAACAGAACAGAAAAATGGATTGCTAAATGTTGTGTGTTATCTTTTCTGTATGTGTATCTGAAGGGAAGATTGGCTGATGTGGCACCTGCAGATTACTTTAGGGTAAATCCTTGTTTGTTCTGTTTAGCATTTCTGTGGTTATCACTGACTGAACTGGAGGGAGAGACTCTGTAGATGGATGGGATGGGTGTGGATTCCTTACATCAATCAGATGGAAAAAACAGATATCCAGTCCTGCACACCAAGACACCAGCCCCGTTCTAAAGCCTGCATCATATCAAGAACTTCCTGTGGGGCTCAAGCAGTAAAGTGTATAATCTCTCTCAAGTCCCTCCAAAGTGACCAAAGTGCTCAAAGAATATTTCTGGTTTATTATGCTGGACTGTAAATACCCAGTTGGGATTGCCTTTCCCGTGTGGTGCTTTGATAGTGCCCAAATAATTGTGTTTATAACCCAAAAAAGGAATTAAATAGCGCAATTTCATCGGGGTGATATTGATGGTGTGAGATATCACACTCCAGGTTGTGTTCTTCCATTAGGTCTGTCTTAGGAGAATGATTAATTAGCTGTAAAGTACTGCTGAGAATATTTCATTAGCATTTGCCAGCTGCCTGGGAAAACTTGCTGGATGTGGCATAGAATGAAATTTTATTGCAGAAAAAAACCCAGAACATCCCTGTATGAGTAACAGCTATTTCTGTGCCTGCCAGCCATATTGTGGTTTTGCTCAGTGGAAAAAAAAAACAAGGGAAAACCAATTGTTTCCATATCAGTTCAATTTCTCTTGGCTCTTCTGTACAGGACGATGTTATTTTCCAAAGTGAGAGTGTATTTTGTGGTGAAACACGAATTCACAGGTTGATTTTGTTTGGGGCTCTCTTATTTTGGAGTTTGTGTCTTGTGAGAGCAGAAGAGCTTGGAAGCAAGATGAGGTTTGAGGAATCATATTCCTCTCTGAGCCTTACCTGCAAGGAAGCCTGTGATGGATATGTACCATCAAATAAATCATCCTTGTCTGGAATTTCAAACAAACCCTTTTCCACGCTACAAAGACACATCCAGGAGTGTGTGCTACTAGGTCCTCGGTAGAGAATAAATGGAACAAGACTCCCAAGTGTAAACATCCTTTTCCTTGCCTCTCTCCTTTCTTTAAACCAATATTTCTGTGTAATTCTGGAGAGCCATTTCTTCCTTTGGCTGTATCTTACAGAACAAGGCTGCTTGCTACAGGATAATGAAAACACCCATGGTTTGGTTTCTTTTGCTTAGAAAATATAATTACTACAAAGGGTGATTTTAGCAAACACAGAGTTTACCACTGGGATCTGTGAGGATGAGATGCCTCTGAACAGAAGGTTCCATCTCTGCAGGAGTGGATGTTAATAAGGAAAGGGACTGATCTTTAACAAAGTCTGGCACTTGAGGTAATGTACCCCACACGTTGTAATTTAGGATCTGCTCTACAGAAGTGAGGTATTTGGGTAAGCAGCTGGGTGCCTCATGAATTTACAAACACAATTAAACAGATTAGGTGAGGTTGGTAACCTGCTAGAAATATTTGTTGGTTCCCCCTGGCATCTGTCTGCAAGTTTGGTCTCTGAGAAACCAGAATATGTCTTAATTCTGTGTGGTGTTTGAAGGAATGGCTCTTCTTGAGATGAGTTAATTAAAGAAGTTCTCAGCCATATATATATATTTTTTAATCCTAATGTACTTTTGTGTATGAGCCCGCTACATTTATCCTTTTCATCTACTCACACCTCATAAACAACAACAAAGTCCTTAGCATATCCATGGTGTGCACACATATACAAAACCTGTGTAGAAGCACATGCAGTGCTTCTGAAGCACATGAAGCAGCAAGTGCTGTTCCTCCATCCAAATCTGACTCATTTTAAATGCAGATAGGGGGTAAAAAATATCACTGGAAAGATAAGTTATCACTCTACTGAAGATAGCTGTTCTTTTCTTCATGGTTTTTCCCCCACAGTGCTGAGTGTGTGTACACATGAGCTGTAAAAATCCAACCAAAGCAAAATGTAGATTTCTTACCCTGAGAATAAGCACAACACATCTCTTTAGGGTCCTACAGATTTGTACTCAGGGTTTTCACATACATCCCCTGTTCTCACTTTGAAGGTGATTGGGCAGGGAAAGGTCTTTGTTTTGCACCAAAGTGGGAAAATGTGGAGTGGAAGAATGAGATTCTTCTCACAACAAGAAGGACATTGAGGGGCTGGAGTGTGTCCAGAGAAAGGAACGGAGCTGGGGAAGGGGCTGGAGCACCAGGAGTGGCTGAGGGAGCTGGGAAAGGGGCTCAGCCTGGAGAAAAGGAGGCTCAGGAGGGACCTTCTGGCTCTGCACAACTCCCTGACAGGAGGGGGCAGCCGGGTGGGTATTGGGCTCTGCTCCCAGGGGACAAGGGACAAGATGAGAGGGAACTGCTTCAAGTTGCACCAGGACAGGTTTAGATTGGAGATTCCTTCACTGAAAGGAATGTCCAGCCCTGACACCTGCTGCCCAGGGCAGTGTTGGAGTCACCATCCCTCAGAGTGTTCAAAAAATGTGTGGATGGGGCACTTGGGGGCAATGATTTAGTGGTGGCTTGGCAGTGCTGGGGGAATGGCTGGACTCGATGATCTCAGAGGGCTTTTCCAGCCTTAATGACTCTGTGGTTCTCCCTGTGTCAGAGAGGTGTGGGGCAGATTGACCCCAGCTGCACACAGGTAGCAAGTGAGCCCAGCTGTCTGTGTGTCAGTCTTACACCTGGGCCAGTCACCTGTGTTGTGGTGGGGAGCAAAGATGCTTTTGAGGCACCACTTGGTCGACCAGGTTTTGATAGCTACTGTAAGGAAAAGTGAATTTCACCCTATGCTCCACTGGTTTTCCTGGCTGGATGTTCAGTGGCTTGAGAGAGAACCCAGAATGATCAGCTTAGATGTAGCCATGCTCACAGGGCAGATGAAATAAATCTCTGAAATCTAATGCTGGCTCTGTAACTAACTTATTTTTATAATCCTATAGTTTCTCCCATCTTCTGCTTATCCTTTACGTTGTAACTTTGAGATAGAATCCCAGAATGGTTTGGGATGGAAGGGACCTTAAAGATCATCCAGTTCCACCCCTGCCATGGGCAGAGACGCCTTCCACTATCCCAGGTTGTTCCAAGCCCCATCCAACCTGGCCTGGGATGAGGCAGCCACAGCTTCTGTGGGCAGCTTGTGCCAGGACCTCCCTGCCTTTACCACAAAGAATTTCTTCCCCACATGTAATCTGAATCTCTCCTCTTTTAGTTTAAAGCGGTCCCCAATTGTCCTGTCTCTGTCTGCCCATGTTAAAGTCACTCTCCCTCTTCTTTTATAAGCCCTCTCTGAGTACTGAAGGACTGCAATGAATTAAGGTTCCTCTCTGGCACTGTATAAAATATAACATGATATGATCCTGATTCCAGCTTAAATGCAAATAGCATTTTGTATTTTTTCAAGGAAGTGTAGCAAATAATTTGCACAAATTAGAAAAACATCAGATTTTTCCTGGGAGTGAGCACCCAGTATCACCCAGTATCTGGGACCTGCAAAAACTATTAAAGTGCAAAAAAAAGAGAAAAGCAAGTACTATGCACCTCCCAAAAAACCAACCACTTTTCAGGAGAGCCAAATCTACAGCCACTTTTATTCGCCTGACCCTCCACTTGGAATATGTTGGCCATTCCTTGGTGCTGTGACATTGTGTCTCTGCCTTGTCCTGTTGCTGTGACACTCCTCTGTGTGTGTGGGCAGTGTGGGAACTGCTTTTCCTTCCCTCCTCCTGCCATCAGGAGGTGAATAATGCAGAAAGGAGCTGGCTCTGAGCCTTGTTGAAATTAGGGTGGTACTGTAAAACAGTGCAGCTGCTTTGACTTCTACCTGTTGAGACTCAGTGCTCCAGAAGCTTTATGGAATAATTACTGGGAATATATTAATGATTGGGTCTTGTGGAAGGAAAGGATCTGTAACACTAGTATAGGGTCTGTAATCCTAATAGATCACCTTATGGCTGTGCTTCCAAGGAAATCAGTGAAAAATCTTTCTGATAACCAGCATTTGGTAGCATGGGGTGTCAGTGATGACAACCAGAAATTGTAAAAAAAAACCTGCTAGGTCATATAGATATTTTGAAAAATTTCAATATTCCAACAACAAAAAAACCCTCTCTAGGTGTAGTTAAAGGCCATTGAGCCCTAACCAGAATATCTCAATATGGTGTGAAGGTCTTAATTTTTTAAATTCATATAATTAATTTTTTAAAATTCAAATTTAAACATATTTAGGAATGGAAGCATTGGTCTCAAACTGAGGAATCAAAATATTTAGTTTGCAAAGTATTATCAAAACATTTTGCATTGCCTCAAATTGCTGTGCAGTTTGTTTGACCACAGTTTGTCTTTCATGCAAGGTGTGTTGTGCACAAACGGCCTCTGGCTCTGCTCATTTCTTCTGTTTCCAAGGTCAATGTCTGCAAATATTTCTCCCTTTTGTATCTCTTATTCCCATTTTCCAGTCTCAGGTCCTCTTTTGGCTGTGTCCAAGTTAATAAGCCCTAATGAGAAATGTGTTCTGGACCAAACCTGGCTTACACTGCATCCAGTTTGGATCCTTCTACACCAACCTATACAAACACAAAACTAGTTTTATTTTTCTTGAATCAGCCTCAAAAATTCCTCCTTTCTCCTGCCTGTGGATTTGCTACAACAGGCAATCTGTTGTGTGCAGGAGTAGGGTTGTTGCCTCTTTCTTGGATAAGAGTAGGAGAAAAAACCTGGTGGTTGCACAACAGCTCATCTCTGACGTCGGTGCAGGACATCGCGAGCTGGTCAGAAGAATTGGCAGGTGTAGGAGTGATATGAAGGTGCAGCTGAAATTTAATTTCCTCCAGAACCATTCCCCACAAGCTGTGCAAACTTTTCTTGGCTAAATAAATACACTTTAAGACAAAGATTTTCCATTTTCCTAGAAATACTCGTGGTAACAACAGCCTGTGCTTTCTCTCCTGGAGCCTCAACAAACAGTCTGCACATTTGCATTTTCTCTAATGGTCTCAGCAGTAAACTTCCTTCCAAAAAGAGGGGGGAAAAGGAAATCTTGTGTTCCCTGAATGCAGAAAGAAATTACACATTCTGTCTCTGTCTCTCGTACATACAGATACACAATTTAGTGCTTTACATCTTCAAAGCACTTGCTCAAATAAGGACTAAATTGGGTTTGTAAACTCTCGCTTTGGGAGACAAGTTCAAATGGGGCTTAAGTCCCAAATGGAATGTTGATGGTCTCAGTCAAGTTCCTAGTGGACATTTGCCACAAAAGCACAGCATTGTTGGCTTGTATTGATAACAGTTAGTATTATTGCTCTGTGATCAGCACAGCCCCCTTCAAAGACATTTTGTGCAATGCACTGGGCGTACACAGAATTAAAAGCCTGCCCTGACTCAAAATGTGAACAGAAAAAAAATATATAAAAAATAGGAGAAATTGTCTGCTCCTCTTTCTGTTTTGCAGAGGAGAGCCCAGGGGCTGCAGCCCACAAACACAGTTAAACTGATGGTTACTGCTGTCCCAGTTCAGTACCTATTCTGCTAAATTCAGGGTAAAATTACAAAGTGGTGTGACTGTGGTCCCGGGGGCGCCGGTGTCAAAGGCAGGGACAGAACCCAGCTCTCACCAGCCCTTGGAAATTGTGTTAACTGGAAGGTTAGCCTTCCTCTCCAAATGGAGTTTAATGAATATAACACACTTCAATAGGTGTATTCATAAGAAGTTACCCATTATGGATGTAATGCATGAGTTTTTCTCTCTTGGAAATCGGTTACTCTTGCTGGCCATTTCCTGGTCAGGTTTTGATGAGTCCCTTTCAGGCACAGCTCCCACTGAAATAGGTTTGCCTGAATGAGGACTTAAGGAACAACTGAATAAAGACCTCTATAATTGCTCTATAATGATTAAATGGTTCCCATGAGCAAGGCAGTTCAGAAAGACGTGCTTTCACTTAGCAACATTCGTGCTGCCAGAATGAAACAGCCACATCTACTGCAGGCAGAACTTAATTCATTGCTGCTGCTGCTGCTGCTGCCACTGCTGCTGCTGCTGCTGCTGTTGTGATTGTGGCAGAGCAGAGACTGGACAGGAGCAGGCCAGGAGAGTGGTAGACCCTGTGCAAACACACTGTACATGGCAGTCCAAGTCCACACGTCTCGGGGTTCCTGCCCTGCTTCCCTCTGTGCTGGTGATGAGCTCGTTTGGAACAGATTCATTATTTGCCTTATTTTTGCCCCTTTTGTTGTGCTTTTGAAATGGTGTTTTGGGTAAGGATGTCAGTGCTGTGGTTTAAAGGCAGTGTTTCTTCAGAAGGGTTGGGCTGGGGACAAGAGAACTGTATCTATATATAGGTGTGTATGTATATATATATATATATATATATAAATATAAACTTTATTTTGAGGTGAGATGCAAACTGTTCTTTCAGGAGTGACCGATTCTTCAGGCCCTGTAAGTTTATCCAAAAAACTCCATTATTTTAGTTTTTCAGTCTCTCGGGGTGTTGTTCCATTATTTGTTTATTTTAAAATCTCCATACTATGACTTAAGAGCAAGGACAAGAATTGCATTGAAGTGTTTAGTAATGAAAAGGAAGAAGGCAGGAGGTGGTGAATGATGATCTGTTACAAAGCAGCAAGTGGCCACAGGAACTGAGCAATCTTCTTGGGGTTCCCAAGAGCATCCTCTTGTCGTCCATGCATCTTCCCCAAGACTTTTGAGGCTGTTTGTTGGAAGTCTGGAGGTTCCCCCAGCTTGTTTTGAAATTCCCAGCCCCACTCTGGGCACCCAGGCCACAGATCAGTATCATCCAGTGAAATCTTGGTGCCCAGAGGTGGAAATGTCAATGCTCAAATCATCTTTGGAGATTTCCCTTGAAACCATGGCTGTGTTAAACAATGGAGTCGAATCTCTTGGAAATGAGTTCATAAAAATCAGCTCTGCATTGTCAGCTGTAAAGGGAGAGGAGCGTTTTGTTCCTCAGGGCCTTATTCTAATCTCAGATGCACAGTGTGCATTACCATATAGCTTAAAAAAGCAGATATTTCTGAGATGATACACGGGATTCTGTGCAAACCTCTCAGAGAAGCCAATATCCTTCAGGAGTTTGTCATGCACTCAAACACTCCCAAGCAGGACATGGGCCCCTGATGGAGCATTTTTGGCTAAGGGGTAAAAGAGGGAATGGGGAAGCCAAAGAGAAGCAGAGGTGAAGAAGAGGAATATGCCAGAATTGAAGCTGGAACTTGTGAGCACCCCTTGATTTCTGAGCAGGACATATGGTGGGGTGTCTATCCCAAGATAATATAGTCAGATATCACTGAAATATGAGACTAGAGACTCAGTATCCCCTGTACAGGGAGTACTGAGACAGATAACATGTTTTAAGAGGCAATGAGGTTGGTTTGTTTATTTGTTTTGGTTGTTATTTGTTGTTGTTATTGGTAGTCTTCGCCTGCAACAGAAACTGGCCACTTGGGCCATTCAAACCAGAATTAATTGGTGTCAACAGCTATCTAGTGCCTGACCTCAGTCTAGCTGCTGGAAAACAGCACCACAAACCCAGTCTGGCAGCAGGAGGTGCTGAGCAATCGCAGAAACATGGGGCCAGAAGGAATCTCAGGAGATGATATAATCAATGGACGGACACATCTTCTGTCCCAACAGGCTGATTGTCAAAGTCTTCTCACATAAACAATCCCACTAGGTGTGTGCACTTCATGCCTTTGGAAGTCTGAGGAGCAGGGGTTCCAAGAGTGGGGGGGACAGCAATGATTCCCCACAGTGCTGTGCTGCAAGATGGGGCTGGGCCAGGCAGGTTTGGGGTGCAGGGATGTTTGGCAGCCTGGCCAGCAGTGCTTGCTAACTTTTCTCCAGAAACTGCAGAGTAGGACTGCCAAGTGGCACAGGTCTGGCTGGCAGCCCTGGGATGCTGCCTGCCAGGGGAGCTGCACTCCAGCTGGGTCAGAGCCAAACGGCTGCCTGTGGAAGCTGGAACATGGAATCAAAGGATCATAGAATGCTTTGGGCTGGAAAGGGACCTTAAAGACCATCCAGTTCCAACCCCCTGCCATGGGCAGGGACACCTTCCACTAGACCAGGTTGTTCCAAAGCGTGGGGCAGCCACAGCTTCTCTGGGAAACCTCTTCCAGTGTCTCACCACCCTCAGAGTAAAGAATTTCTTCCTAATTTCTAACCTAACCCTGCCCTCTGCCAGTTTGAAGCCATTCTGCATTGTCCTGTGACTCCATGGCCTTTTCAAAAGTCCACCTACTGCCTAACAGCTGGGCTTGCAGTGGTTAATAGATGTCCAGCTCAGCTGAGGGTGTTGGTGACCATATGGTAGCATTTCTTGTTTAGGAAAACTTCTGCAAAACACTGTGTGGAGCTCTATAAAGACTGAGAGACTTCCCATATAACAGGATGGGGAAAGCTCAAGCCAAGGTGCAGCACCCTCATTTCTTTGTCTGGGTAGTCAGACGTGGCTTTGTGCACCCGAGAGCCGCTTGCCTCAGTTTCACACTGCTGCTTGGGTAGAGGGCTGGTGTCTGAGATGGGAATCACAGAATCATTTACGTTGCAAAATGCCTCCAAGACCACTGAGGCCAAATTTTCTTTCAGCACAGCCACACCACCACTAAGGCCTATCCCCAAGAGCCACATCCACACATCATTTCAATCCCTCCAGGAGTGGTGACTCCACCGCTTCCCTGGGCAGCCTTCTCCACTGCTTGACAACATTTTTCTGTGAAGACATTTTTTCCTAATACAAACCTAAACCTCCTCTGGTGCAACTTGAAGCTGTTTCCTCTTGTCCTGTCACTGTAGAAGAGACTGACATGATGCTCTGCAAGGTAGCACCTGATTTAAAGGTGTGCAGAAACCCCGTGCAGCAGCAGAATGCTCTTCCTGCTCTATGATAACCCATATCAGGTTTTTGGCTTTTGGCAATCACCCTTGAGTGGGACAGGAACCAAACACAGAGAGAGCACAGTGGTGGCAGCTCCAGGTTTGTATCTGAAAGGAAGTTTGCATTTCTTGAGTAACCAAAGTGTGGGGGGAATATCTCTGTTCAGAGGAGCTGTAACAGAGCACTGTCGTTCTGATGGCACGTTGGAGGATTGAGATTTTTGGGTATTTCCTTTGCACATTTTCCTCATCCTCGATATCACTTCCCATGAGCACGTGCTGGGCCTTTGCCAGCTTCTTTGTCTTTCATCTTGGAGCTTTTCTTTCGGGGGCACTGGGACAGCTGGGGGAGAGAAGACAATCCTGGCTGCGGCAGGGAAGTGTCGCGGTTTGGCAGGCGCCGAGGTCGAATCCCATCTCTGAGCCTCGCTCCTGGAGCTCTCACACAACCTGGGAGTAAGAAGACACGAGCTTGCCTTGTGCATCCTCGAAGAGACAGAACAGATGCTACTCCTGACCCTCCGGGATCCATCGGAGAGGAAGGAGCAAAGCCAACTCCAGGGCTCCGTTTCTCTCCGCTGGGCCTGTGAGATGAATTCAGCCATGGCAGTGCCAGAAATTGCTGTCAGGTCTAGGAGATGGATCTAGGCATTTGTCACCTCCAGAGCCAGAAGCTCAGCTTGGCCCAGCAGAATCATCCCTGTCCCATCAGCATACCTGGTCTTTGAGAAGGGGATGCAGTCACAGATTTTTCTCCTGACACTGCTCAAAATTCTTCCCTGCCTGCAAGGTTAAACTGGGAATGATCCTCAGGAAATGGTTTATGCTGTGGTGGCTTCTCAAGCCTTGGCCAAAGCACTGCATGGCTTGAGGAAACCTCTCCAATAATCTCTCCAAGATACACTGACCTCCCCAGCCAGCAGTGACCTGCTGTTGTGCTGTCCCCCAGCCAAAACTGCTGTGGGTTTGACCTTCAGGTCCTTTCTTGTCCTTCCTGAGGAACTTTGGAGAAAATAAGGAAAAAGCCAATAACAGCAAGGTGGATTTTAATGGGAGCCAGGGCTCTGCTCTTCCCTGAGCATTCAAGCATCTCTCCAAAGCCTAAACTGTGCATTTCTGTGGCTAAACTAAGGTGTGACAATGCATTTACAAGAGCTGTGCTCTGCCAAGCTCTGATCCAGCCCAGCACTTGCACAGGTGAGGACAAGGACTTGGACAACTCAAAACCTATTGGATTCACCTTTGGGCTCGAGCACATCTGTAAAGCCTTGCTGGAGGTGGGTCGGTGCCCAGCACTGAGACTCCAGGGCAGGGATTACTCAGGAAGGGGCTCAAGTAATAGGAAAACAATGACTAAAATCTGCCTGTTCATTGCAGCCTCTCTGAAAACACAAGAGTTGTGTTTGGGGAGCAAGGACCAAATGAAAGAGGCAGAACAATAGGCTGCTTCAAGCACCTGAGAATATATTTAAAGCAAGAGAAAGAAAAAAAGACTTAAATTTCTGAAGCAGCACTCGAGTGTATTTTTTTCTGCAGCTGGTTGATATATCACCTTCCTTATTGATTTCTTTTCCTTTGCGCTGAAAATGTACATTATCTTCCAATCCTTCTTCAGTGAAGTAAATCTAAAATGAAAACAAACTACACATTTGGCCAACCCTGCCTTAAAATTACACATCAAGAACATTTCCAGTGACAAATACTTTCAAGGCAAACAAACTGAAGAGAAATTAAAAAATCTCTGTGGGGCATAAATATGTAATTACACTCACACAGGGAGCATTTTATCAGGTAAACCATCCTACTTTGTTAATTGAAATGCTGCAGCACAAGGTTTTTTGACAAAGGGGCTGAATATGCATGCATATTTCTCACTGCTGCTGTTCTATTTCTCTCTTTCCTTTCCCTGTGTGCTCCAGTGATGGGGTAGTGATCACTCCTGCTTTCTTTGTTCAAATGTCCTCATTTCTGCCACCTCCACTTAATTCTGGCAGGGAAAGTTTTCCTTTCACTGGAGGCACAGGATTGTGGGGGTTTTTGTTGACTTGAAAAAGAAACCAAACCCCAGAAAACCAGAAACCAAGCGTTTTTCTTAAATTAAATTCTCCAGAAACAATAAAACACTGAGAATTAAAAAGAAAGCAGACAGAATAAAAAGAACCACAGGAAGTAGGTGCAGCTGTGTTGACCTAATCCCTCTGAAACAACCTTACCAGGGCAAGGATGAGTTACAGGAGTTGGTGGGAGCAAGGCTGAAGTTTGGGACTGAAGAGGCTTGAGGTCCAGATCCCAAGCCTTTGTTACAGAAGCATTTGTCAGTGTTTAGTGGCCATGGGCAGCAGTCAGTGAAATATTTACAGCACAATCCCTTCCAAGAAGCGTGGCTGCTGGCAGGGGGTTTAATTGTCTAAATGCAAGCTGCAGTGCCAGCTGTGGGTTTGCTCACCCATCTGCGAGGGCTCTGCCATGCCAGTTCTCCTGCCCTGAGAAGGAAGCAGGGAATATCCTCCCTGGAAAGAGGGGTACAGGGTGGCCCCATGCAGCAAGCCAGAGCTTGCTTGGCTGTGGTGACAACTGTGGCAACACTGCCACTGAGATGACACAGTGCCCAGGCTTCCTTTAAGGAAGGAATCTGGCATGCTGGGGTGCCAGCACCTCTTCTCCCTGCAAATGGATGGACAAGAATACGTTTCCTCTCACAACCCATTGCCTACTTGGGTGTTTGCATTTTGTCCCCCTCTGATGTGGGGGGAGGTGCCCCAGTTGCACAGCCTTTAGCCACCATCACGTGGGGAAACTCAGAAAGGCTTCAGTGCTTTTCTTCATGAGTTTTGTATGTTCCACGTTCCCTTTCTGCCTCATGCCCATCTCTGCTTCCCTGCATATATCCTTGTCTTTCACACTAATGTCCCACAATTATGATCTCCACTCCTTTTCCAGTCCCTTTCCCAAGCTCTGCTGGTTTGTTGGGAACAGAAGAAGACTGGCAGACATTTCCAGAGAAGGAGGGCATTTCCATGCCATGTACCACTCCCAGTAAGTCATGTTAAAAGCCCATGGACGTGTAAATCCTTGGAAAACATTCTAAAATGGACAAAATAAGTCTGAGTCATCTGTTGGTCTGTCTCTGTTTCCTTTGTTTGGCTTTACAACACGAGAACAACACTGTGCCCTCTCCCAGGAGCAATGTGATTGAATGTGAGTTGTTTAGAAACTAAACCACTGTGCTTGAAGACCAAGAAGTTGCCAGGACTCAGAAGTCTCCCGTTTTCTCTCTGACTGTGAATCTTGAATAATTTTACACAAGGAGAATCAGGTTTGGTACATGACACGTGAGAAATCTGGCGTGGTGTAACAGAATATTTTAGCCACTAGTGTATCCTTTCCCTTTTATTTTCCTCCTTTTTTCCTCTCTAGAAGATTCCATGTAAGAATCCCACCAGTGCTCTGCAGGACCTGGGTGGCCACGTGAATGCCTAGCAGCTGAAATACAGGTGCTACGAAGACTTTTCAGGTGGAAACTGGAGCATCCAGAGAATTGCACTGTCTTGAGGATTAAGCACCATCTTGGCAGGGACTTTAATCTAGACATCCCAGACCACGCATGGTTCTAAGTTTTGGTATTTTATCCTTGGTCTGTTTCGTTAGGCAAATGCTTTTGGCAATAGAATATTTGCTATATTCTTCAACATCCTTGGCTGGCTCATGTCCCTCCTGAGTCCCATTCACAGGGACACTTCCCCATCTTTTTCTCTCCCCTCCCTTTGCCTTTTGAGCTGTAGGGTGGTTGTTTGCTCAATAAACAATGTTTGAAGTCGGCAGTCTCCAGGTATCTGTGTTGACTGAAACCACTGGGCTGTGTCAGAGAGAGCAAACAGAGCAGCTTAGTAGACACTGTTATGGTTCATGTGAAGCCCTCAAACATGGCTGGTGAGGATTCCCTTAGTGACAGATCAGGGAATGCTTGAAGGAGTTTGACACTGCATTACTTTTCGGTTTTATTACCATCATTTTTCTAAAATGCAAGACTAGCTTACCTGTGTTTACATAAAAAGCAAATAAGGCACCATGCATCAGTTTGGCTTGCAAAGTTGGTTATTCCAACATTCAGCTCTAAGTCTTCACCTGGTATTCTCACAGGAACATCTTTCTTGGCCATTTCAGTATCTCAGAAGATCTGCAAAGCAGAGCAGCCACAGCACCCAGTGCTGAATTGTCAGGGATGGGAATGCAGGGATAAAGGCTTATGGAAAAGTCATTCTCTGATACTGTGGTTTTGTTTATCATTAAAAAAAAAAAAACTGGGATCATCTTCAGGCTGTGGTCTTGTCATGACAGCATCAGACAGGTTGACCAGAAATTTCCAAAGGTTTGGATGGTTAACTTTTTCTTGCATTTTGGTAAAAATATTGCGCTCTTGCATTTCCTGCTTGGGCTTTTTGTTATTTTTAATGGGTGGATCAGTGTTTGTTTCAGTGCCTGCCTTTTCTTCCTCATATGCTAATGAATAAATCTGGACTAGTTTTGCTGAGAGCTGTAACACTTGCTCCTGCCGGTGGATAAGGCTTTCCATTAATCCAAACTGTGATGCCAACCAAAAGTGCACCTGCCTGTGGTGCCTTTAAAATCCCCCAGTAATTTTATAAACCAGATGATGAGACCAGGAAAGTGTCTGCCAAACTCAGATTTAGTCTGTGGTGCAGTTGTAGCTGGATGAGCTGTTGAGATACTGGTTGGAATCATTTTCTGGTAAGTCTACCACGACCCTTGTGAAGTGCTAAGGAAGGCCTCAGAAAATGGAATATTGATTCCTCATCTTTTTTTTTAATACAGAAATTCCTTTATGAGACATTGTCTTGCCATTTTAATTGGTTGTTTAGGATTTTTTTCATTTTGTTTGCATTTGTCACCATAACAGACCACCCAATTATCTTCTTTTTTTACTGCTTTGTATGCTGCAGTCCAGAAGTGGATGGAGGCAGCACGACATGGGAGGGTTCCATGGTAAAGGAGGCTGCAGGGAGAATTCCTGTCAGCTGAGCTTTATGGACAAGGCCACAGGTTGAGCAATGGGCAGAAAGTCCTGACCATGGAGTTTTGCCATAAAAGCACATGAGGAATAGCTACAGCTGTTGGAGAGCAGAAGGAAAAAGCCATTTGTGTGGGCATCACATTGGACTGGTTGGATAAAACCCCCATTTCTTCTCCTCTCCAGAACCAGGAGAGATACTTCTTCAGTAGAAGTGCAGAGGGAGCTCAGAAAATCTCCAGCCAGTTTTCTCACTTGCAACATCCAACACTTCTTTGTAGCTGAACCATCACATGTATCTTAAAATATTTTTCATAGCTTTTATTGAGCCTCAAATGTCTGGGAGTAAACAGTGGTGATTCTTGAAGCAATTGCCATATTCATTTTCTGTGAACCTGCTGGCCCCTATTTTGAAGCAACTGCAAAGCTTTGCTGGCATACATTAACTCTGGTCCAGTAACTCCTGAGCAGGTACTCACCCAGATTGGGGGTGAGAAGCCAGGCAGCAGAATGCTTGGGAGAGTAACCTTTGCAACAGCGTTACTCTCAATGGTTCTATTGCCTGGACTTCAGCTCTTGTCAAACTCGACTCGGGTGTGGCAGCAGGACCAGGGCAGTGCCCGTCCCCTGTGCCAGCACTGCTGAGGCACCTCCAGCCCTGGGGGCAGCTCTGGGCTCCTCATGACAAGAACGGCATTGAGGGGCTGGAGCGTGTCCAGAGAAGGGAACGGAGCTGGGGAAGGGGCTGGAGCACCAGGAGTGGCTGAGGGAGCTGGGAAAGGGGCTCAGCCTGGAGCAAAGGAGGCTCAGGGGGGACGTTCTGGCTCTGCACAACTCCCTGACAGGAGGGGGCAGCCAGGTGGGAGCCAGGATCTGCACCCAGGGAGCAAGTGACAGGACAAGAGGAAACGGCCTCAAGTTGCACCAGGGGAGGTTTAGATTGGATATTAGGGAAAAATTTCTTCACAGAAAGGGTTGTCCAGCCCTGGCACAGGCTGCCCAGGGCAGTGGTGGATCCCCATCCCTGGAGGGATTTGAAAGCCATGTGGATGTGGCACTTGGGGACACGGTTTAATGGTGGCTTTGGCAGTGCTGGTGGAATGGTTGGACTTGGTGATCTTGGAGGTCTTTTCTAACCTTAACAATTCCATGGTTCAGCTGAATCCTAGAAGAGCTGGTCAGCCCAGCAGCCTGGCACATGCTTTGCACACCTCAAGCATGCTGCCACAGAGTGTCTTTTTGCTTCTTGGTCTTGCAGACAAACTTTTTTGCTGAACAATGTAGATAGCAGCTTTGAAGGGAAAACAGACCCCCAGCCCCTTCACAAACAAATCCAGCATCCCTCTAAACCCATGCATTTTCTTGGCCCTGCAGCCTCTGTCAAAGAGCTGCTTCAGCACCTCAGTGCTTGGGAGCTGTAACTTCCACCCTCAAACTATTTGGCTTGTTCTGATTTATTCTTGTGCTAATGCCAGTTTTCTGTCTAAGCAGGCTTCTTTGCTTTGTTGTGCTCACTTTTCTGCCATATTTCTACAGGGAAAGATGAATGTTTTTGCATCTTCTCTTGGAAGATTGAAATTCCCATCTCACTGGCTTCTCTGTACTTGTTGAAATGGGAGGATCTTTCCTGAATGAGGTGCCCTGCTCAGCCAGTGACCCTGGAGAGGGTCAGTGATACTCCCCTAACTCCATTGGCTACATCTGGACAGATAAACCTTAGGACTTCACTTGGCTTTTCTACTCCTACAGGATACTGGGGTGCTGTAGTCACCCTGGTAAAACATATCCCAGTTTTATGGGTCTGTTTTTTGTCAGCTAAGGCGTCTTTATTAAAGTGGACTTTCTTAAACTAATCTTACATCTGTGATCCTGAGATCATCGTCACGTTTCCACAGGATTTCCATTTGTCTGAAATGCCTCTCAACCTCCTATTTCAGCAAGGATTTGTATCCTCCCGTATTTGTCCTTCCTTTGAAGAAATAGCTTTCCATTTCTCTTTACACTCAGATAAACATTTGATGCTTAATTTAACTTGGACTCCTTTTCCTGGGCAAAACCCGGAGTCTCTCTGTGAGGGTGGTTAATGTGATGTGTCAGTGCAAAGAAGTGTCCTTGCTTAGCCATCTCTACAAGGACTTACCTTCCTGAGCTCTGCAATTATGTGACTTTAATTGGCTTTTAATTTGGGAAGATTATATAATATACTTAAATGAAAACCACAGAGGTGTTGTTAATACACAGGTTATGAATTGCAAGCAAAATAATAAGTGACTGAATTGCTTCTGAGCTCACACAGGCAAACTCACCTTTTCTTTCCCACATATTTAATATGAAATATGCCAGAAAGTTCATAATTAGGAAATTACAAGAGTTTAAAACCTATATTGCAAAAAAATACATTTTTGTGGCTCTGGAGGTTGTAAACATGGTTTCCATGTCGAGCTGTATGTTGCATTTATGCTGATTTAATCATTCATTAAACATTAGTAAGAGGCCAATTATGCTGTTCAAGAATAAGATGTTTTACGAGAAAATGACAAAAAGATACATGTAATCATTGAAATGCCAGTTTACAATCAGATAGGATGGGAAATAATCCCTTTAGCAAGCTTAAGCTTTTACATATTAATGGCAACATTGGGGAGAGTGGGAAGAGGGCTTTAACAGCCTCGCGGCCTCCCGGCCCTGCTGGGGAAGTGAGCGCTTGTGGTGCTCCGGACAGAGATTTAACAACTTTTGTTCTGTGGCACAGATACCTTGAGACTTGGCTCTTCAAGGGCCCTAGCTGTAGTTAACAAGTCTGTGTCTACATACAGAACACAAACGTAGACAAAAAAGGGCTGGAAATACAATTCTGGCTCTTCAGAGAGGTCATGGAACCTGAAAATGGTTTGGATTGGAAGGGATCTTAAAGCTCATCTCATTCCAACCCCCCGCCATGGGCAAGGACACCTCCACTAGCCTGGGTTGCTCCAAGCCCCATCCAGCCTGGCCTTGGACACTTCCAGGGATGGGGCAGCCACAGCTTCTCTGGACACCATGTGCCAGGGCCTGACCACCCTCACAGGGAAGAATTTTTTCCTAGTATCCTATCTAAACCTGGTCTCTCTGAGCGTGAAGCCATTCCCCCTTGTCCTGTCACTCCATTCCCTTGTTCCAAGGCCCTGTTCAGCTCTCTTGGAGCCCCTTTAGGCACTGCAAAGAGCTCTATGGTCTCCTCTGACCCTACTCTTCTCCAAGCCAAACAACACCAACTCCCTCAGCCTTTCCTCACAGGAGTGGATTCCAGCCCTTTAATCACCTTCATGGCCTCCTCTGGACTGAATCCAAGCTAGGATGTCCTGGGGAGTAAAGAGAGTTAAGATCCACTGGGACATTTCCATACTTATATTTTAAAGGTCCATGTCAAGCACTTCATGGAAAAGGGAGGATGGATGAGGACATACCCATAAAGTCAGACCTGAGAAGCCAGAGCTGCTGGAGAAGCAGGGAGGGACAGAAACTCATTTTCCCACCTGTTTTCCAATACAAGACTTAGGAACACTGGGCAAAACTGTTGGGTGATGGGTGCAAACTAAACAGGATAAGTGGTTCTTTGCACCCAGAGTTGTGAAGGGGTGGAACGCCTGGCTAGAGTGTTTGGTGGATGCTCTAAGTTCACTGAAGTTCAAAAAGCCAGCAGATAAGTCCATGGAAAGAAAGTTGTTTGGGGGCTGTTAAGCACCATGTTCCTCTCGCTCTGGAAGTTTCTCAGCTGCAAGGTTTTGTGCAGGGGGAAAATGTGCAGTGGGAAGAAGACAGCACCCAGCAAACCGTGGACTGCATTGCTGAAAGAACTGAGAGTGCCTTGGTGTGTATGAGATGGAGACCAAAAAGGTGACAAAAGGCCAAAAAACTCCACAGGCAAGGTAAATAAAAGGAGAAAAAAAGATAGTTTTTAATGTCCTCATGAACTCTATTCCAAAATGTATCACCTTTGAATTGCTCTGGGTACTTTCTGTGTCTGAAAGTCCCACAGTTCCCAGGTATCCTCTAAGATTTGAGTTCTCCTGTCTTTTTCTCTAAGAACGTTTGGACTGAAGGCTGAGTAGGGTCGGGCAGAGAAAATCTGTCGTAGTTTGAGCAAACACTCAATCCTTATGAAAAATTAAAGACCCAAAGGTTAGGGAAACTTGTTTGCAATGAAGAAAATCACAGACTACGAAAGCCCCATGCATTCCACGTGAACAGCAGATAACAAAGAAATGCTTTCCACTCCTCTTTAATCAACAGAGAATAACTGAGAATATATTCTTTTAATGGATATGTGAGACCAAAATATCCTAGGGCAACAAGAGAAAAAACTAGGGACGACCCAGGTGAGCAGAATATGGGTTCCAGATAAACCTCAGCCAAGCATCACTCCAGCTTTCCAAAGCCATGCCAAGCCTTGATGTTCTCCAACTGCTCTACCAACTCCTACATCTGGCTGCCCAAAGCACACAGCCCCCTTTTCCCAAATCCAGTTGGTCAGCTGTCCCCGTTGCCATGCCGGCCTCTGGGCAACGGACCCAAGCGATGCTGTTGAGCGGGAGAAAAATGTATTCCAGCAGTAATATTGAAGGGTTACAGCTGCCAAACACACTGTGTCTGTGGAAACACCTGTTGAGTAGCTGTTGCAGTGGGAAGAGCAAGATGAAGAAAGACAGCTGTAAAAGTGCCAGCAGCAGTAGGAAGCTCTGCTAAGACTGCTTTGTGCCAGTTAGAGATGTGCCAAATTATTTGGCTGCATTTCAAATATCTGGGTGTCCACTACATTTGCCAGCTCACGCTCCCAGGGAATACTTCAGCATTAACACCGCTACTGCCGCGCTCCCGCTGCTCTCCCACTTTAATTTCAGCCTTTACTTTTCCGTGCTTCTTTTATTCCTGGTTCCTTCTAGTGCAAAGGACAGCCCAGTATTGCAGTGCAGAGCCCAAAATAAGGGCTGGGATCTGCAGCTGGTGGGAAGACAAAGCACCACTGAAAAGGTTTTTGGCAATTGCCTTGTGAGATCTTCTGGGTTACTGTGTCCCTCCTGCTGTTGTTGTTGTTTTTTCCCAGAGAATGATAATTTTATCTTTTACAAACAGTTACCTAACCTGCACACTTCTCCTTCTTGTCCATCTAGAAATCCTTGGAGCTGCAGAGCTCAGCTTTGGGACATTTACAATGGGAACAAAGAGGAAATTTGAAAGTTTAGGTGGGCTAGGCAGGAGGCAAAGGTGGAAATACAATGGCAGAATGCTATGGGGAAATATTTCAAATGTGTTGTACCTACAGATGTGGCAGCTGGGGACATGGGTTAGCGCTGGGCTTGGCAGTGCTGGGGGAATGGTTGGACTTGATGATCTTAAAGATTTTTTTCCAGCCTAAATGATTCTGTGATTCTGTGAATTAAAAGCGCTGCCTGTAGAAACAAGGAATGGAGAGAAGATGGAGCTGCAGAGTAATGAGAATCTGGTTTAGATAATTTTCCTCCTGAAGTGTCCAGAAAGTGCAGGTTTATGCCCAAGTCCTCCCAGTTCCTCCTTTTTTTCCTTTAAGACCATCTGCACTGCCAAAACCCTGGAAAAACACCACGGTGTAAATCCTTCCCTTGTCCACAGTGAGACCTAGGGGTGCGCCCAAAGTTAATTTTGTCTTTTTAAGAGTTTTGAAAGCTAAAATAAGCAACTACTTCTCAAAGAACTAAATTCTTGCTCAAATAATTCCTGTTAACTCTCCTAACTCCTCTTCTTGCCCTGGTGAATACCAGACAGGCCAGGAGACTCTGGAATTACAGACCACTGCTGTGCTTCTACAACTACAGCAGTTTCCTCGCTTTTCTATTTGACACCATCATCTATTGTCATGATTTCTTTAAATTCCCAAATCCTAAGGATGATCAAAAACTCCCCTGGACCAAGGAGATAATACTTTTCTCAGGGAGTTTTTTTTTCTTTCCGGGAAGGTTTATCCGTTAAGTGTTTGTGGGAAACAACTCATCTTCATCTGTTTATTTATGAATATTTCCAAGACATCCTTATCCATGGCAGTTGATTAGCCCTGGAGGTGGTATTTCTCTGTGAGGTATTGCTGCTTTGCTGGTTGCAGGAAAGGTCTGAACTCCCAACAAATTGAATTTAGCATCCTACTCTTTTTGTGTGCCTTCCCTCACGTCGTGGTAACCCTTCTGGGGCAGAGATTCATTCCTGTGGGTTTGGTTGGGGTTTGTTTGTTTGCTTGTTTTGGTTGGTTTTGGTTGGTTGGTTGGTTTTTTTGGTTTTTTGGCTTTTTCTTCCACAAATAAGATCCTGTTTGAGCTTGGGTCTCTGGACTGACTGTAATGCACATAAAAATGTCTAAACCAAAAACCTTTCACTCCCCTTCCCTCAGAACAGGACCTTTCTTCAGAATAAAACTAATTTATTACAGAAACACAAATCTTTTCTTTCTGAAAGAGTGATAAAATATCACACCATTCAAATTGGCACAAGACCAGCAATGCCCAGAACAATTTCTCTTTCTCTTTTGAGCTAATTTTCCAAACACCCTCTGCTCTAATTACAGATTTCTTTTTCCAGACCCCAATCCACCTGTTCTTCTCCTGAATTGTTTAGGCCAGGATTATTTTTATGCCTGACTTATTCTGATTTTATCTGCAGGTGGAGGTCAAAGAGCCAGTGGTCATACTTCAGTAGGGCTTGCAAGACTCCTTGGTTAATCTTTCCTCCGAGATAATGGGAGACGTTCTCATTTTTGGAAGTTTCACAGAAATTCCTGCCAGTCTCTTCCTGTCTCTGTGCTAACCACTGAGGGGAGAACAAAGCTATTTTTCCCAGAACTTTCAAATGGGGAGCTAGAAAGCTCCAGCCTCTTGAAGCCCCTCTGGCTGGATCTCCCAAATGATGATAAAAGACTCTGCCTGTTGTCTTGGCCACGTCAAACTTCTCTTCAGACAACCAGAAAATTCACCTTTCCTGTTAATCTTTGTTGCCAGAGTCATGGGTTATGGTCTGTTCATCCTGAGAAAATGCTATCTGAGTCAATATTTAGACAGAATAAGCCTTAATCACAACATAGTTATGCTTCATTAAAGAGGTTTTCCATTTGCTTCATTCGAAAAATAATGCAGGATGTATCAGAAACAAACAAATGGGGTAGATTTCCTATTCCTGGAACCCTTTCTTCCACAGAAATAACTGCTTGTGCAGAAGCCTTTCTTTTCTTCCTTCAGAGGAGGCGGAGGGACAATTTTCCTCACCCCCACCAGTGTGGATGAGCTTGTTGGGTGGAGCCCAATTCCTCCCACTGCTGCTGCTTAGACCCAGAATGTCCCAGACTCTTGTTCTCTTGATCATCCCTTTAGATTCCACCCAAAAATGATGTTCAACTCTGACCCTTCTCTGGCCGTGCACACCATTCTGAACAACCTGCTTTTAGGAGTGGTCCCAACCTCGGTGGACTCCCAGGCCTGCTAGGAGCATAACTCAGGCTTGTCTGTCGGTGCCATCTCACCTTCAGAGGGGAAACACCCAAGGAAAGTCATGGAATCATTTAGGTTGGAAAAGACCTCCAAGATTACCAAGTCTATCACCACCTTGCTAACTAAACCATGGCAGTGAGTGCCATGCTCAGCTGTTGCTTGAACACCTCCAGGGATTGTGACTCCACCCTGGGCAGCCCCTTCCGATGCTGGAAAACCCTTTCAGTGAGGACAGCCACGTTTTCAGTCCTCTCCCTGACACCTCCCATGTCCCCAGGGCTCATCCCCTGCCTTTGGCCCACATGGCAGAACCACAGAAGGAAGAAGGGAGGGGCTGAGACTCCTCAAGGCAGCAGATCCTTTCCCAGCTGGGCACAGGCTAAAGGGTGGAATGTGTGGAGCACAAATGTGTAGAGTAGAGCATGGGCATGGAAGTTTGGCCTCACAGCCCCTCCACACAGCCCTGTGGCCCTACTGCCATAGTAACCGACCACCCAGCTGTCCACAACATGTTTCTTTATGCTCACAACATCCCAACGAGCTAAAAAAGTGCTTTTGCCTCTGGGGAAGCTGTGTGTAGTGGCTCACCTGTGGCAGGCAAGAACAATGCTGCTGCATCTCCCACAGCCTGGGGGAGAAATCACAGCATTTTCATTCCTTCTGGAAGTAAGGAAAGAGGCTGCAGCTCCTTCTTCACTTGCTGTTACACCCATGAGCGCATACCAGACCAACAGGTGGAGGTTGCAGGGGAGCTGGTGGTGGAGGGAGGCCAAGCAGTCGAAGTCTGTCCCCTTCTCCAGGGCATGGAAGAGCAGATGATTTTTCCTGAAGTGTTCACAAAAAAAAAAAAAAAAATTTCTTTCATCTCCTTCCTGAGCAAAGGCCAGTGCTGAGCCTAGCAGATGATTCAATAACATCCCATAAAAATATTAAACTTCTATATCAGAACCAAATTAAAATTGTATTTCATGATGTGAACAAAGGTGCTCAAATCGATTTCGTCTCTCTCTCCCTCCTTTTTCAAATTTAATATCACACAGAAGAGAGAAATGAAATCTGTATTTAAATGGCTGTGGAACATTGTGCATTTAAAGTGCACAGCAAGTCACTCCCTAAAGCACTCCATATGATATGTAAATCTTTTGATCTTTCACAAAATGCATGATTTCCATAAAGAATAATGAGTGCTAGCTTGGGAAGTACAATATTGACTGTCACTGTACTGCACTTAGCCACAATTATTATTTGCATGGCTTTTGCAACATAACTGGAGGGGAGAGTCCTGTGAATATTTTTAATGCATTCTAATAGCTACTAAAAGAGATTTTATTTTATAATAGATGCATTCTTTCTTTTGGGTCTACAAGCATTTTTTTTTCAATTATTCAGTACCTTTTTTTTTGCTCTTTATAAGGAAGCATCTGTGGGGAAAAGCAGAGGAGCACACGAGTCCCGAGAAAAGAGACAATTGACATCCTGCCCTGCCATGAGCTGCAGGAAAGCAGAGGAATCAACAATAACATTTATTTATTCTTTAAGCCAATGGGTAAAGTTTAACTTGATAAATGATCTTAGGTGTGGTCTGTGTCAGGGAGCTTGAAGTGATCGTCACCCTTTGAGGTGTTTCTGGATGGATACTCTGCAGGATTTAAATGCATGGAGATCCCATGGGATTGGTTTGTCAGTGACCACTGGGGTCAGTGGAGCCTTTGGCATCAATGCAGCCTTTTTCCTCTGTCTTTCCACATGGGAAGGACTCAAATGCCCTGACCCCGTGGCAGTTGTGCTTATTTCCAATGCTGGTGATGGCGAGGGAGAAGCTGAGCTGTGGCAATCTGCGTGCTGAGCTTTTCCCATCTTTTTTTCCAGCTCCCTGGAGATACATCAGCCCAGACCCTTCCTGGAGGTGGGGAGCTGGATCCTGTCAAGCAGAAGAAGAGAATTCTTCCATCTTTCTCAGGGACCCCAGAATCCTGATTGTTCACCCAGGAGATGGGAAGACTGCAAGCTCATGGTGCCGGAAAGAGAGGTAGGAATAAGGCCTATCACAACACCACATTAAATAAAGGAAAAATTAAGAATTAACTTACTACACCTCTGCTTTGTTGTTCCCTTCCTGAAGGTTTTGACATCTTTCTGAAGGTCTGTTCCAAACAGCTCAATGCATTTTTTGCTTGCAATACAAGAAAGCTGAGAAGCTGCAGAGCAAGGTTAGAGTTGGTTGAGCTGGCAGGGAGATGATCAGGAAAAGGCAGATTATTGAAGATGAAAGTTTCTCATAATGAAGGAATGATTGAGGGGTCCAAAGAGATTCAGTGGAGTCAAGTGCTGTTTCAGGACTGCCTCCTCAGGGAGCTGAATATCCACACAAGTGACATGCCGTGGGTGTGATCAGGCACTGCCCCCCAGCTCCTCTTTGGGGCACAGTTCACCCAGCAGGACAGATTCACAGCTGAAAAGCACACAGAAATCCAACCCCAAGATGGGTCTGAGTCCCTGGTGACCACTTGGTGCAGAGCACAGACCTCTCCTGGCATCAGGCAGCAACGATTCCTGCTGGTTTGCACTGATCTGGTCTCAAAGTCCAGTCTGCAAGAAGAAAGTAAGGTTTTGTCTTTTTGTGCCTCAATTTGTCTGAGGGTGGATTAGGCACAGGGCCATTTTCTTTCTTTATAAAAGCACTTGGAGGACCAGGGAAGAATTTGTTGTAATTAATGGTCTAGCTGAACAGTGATAGAGGTGAACTAAGCTGAACTGAAATAAGAAATTGTTCTTCTGATTTGAAGCAGGCTTCAGGAGACCAAGATGGTCGCAGACAGTTTCTGAGCTCACTGCAGAGTCAAAGCCCATTTGCATCCAAAAAAGGATTTGTGAATTTTTTTTTTCGATGTATTGCAGCTTCATCCCAACCTAGAAGGAATTTAGAACTTGAAAAATTGGTTTTGTCCATGGCAAGGAAGCAGCCAAATCCTTTTTACTGTTTGACTACTTGGTTAGTTTGACTACTGACACATCATGGAGAGGCACTGTTCCCATTTTTCCATTGCTCTTATCCTTGAAGATCTAACTCCTGCTCAGCACTGATCATTCAGTTCCTCTTTAAAGGACTAATAGTGCAGAGGAGGACTTAGATCTTGTGAGCTGAGATAATTCTTTCTGGTTTATTTTCTGGTGCTAGTTTATTATTATATATTAAATGCTATTTATTGCCCTACCTTTTCTGGAACAATTTTTAGTTTCCCACCTTAGAAACATTGCTCCATGCACGAGCCCATCTTTATGGGTAAGAAAAAGGCAAAAAAAGTTTGGGTTGAATGGCCCCATTGCTGTGTGTAGCATAAGAACCAGATTGCTGATTTTAAGGCTTTCTTTTTTAATTCTGGACCGTTGGGATAGTTTCAAATAAAAAAGGATTCCTCTGTGAAAACCTCTGTCAGAAATGAGCTGCACCAGCTCCCCAAAATCTACTGAACTTGTTTACCTGGTAAGACTTGTAGTAATTTTCCATAACATCCTGCCATTTATTATGCTCTGGAAAGGCACTATAGTGATTTCAAGAGGAGAAAACCAAGAAAGATTATTCATTTCACATCCTCATGCAATTCTTTTGTAGGTGGCTTTCAACAAAGGGTGATATTGGATTACATTCATTTTGGTTCTTAATAAACTAGTAAATCTCCCATTGTTCTATGTTGTCCAATTATAAAAGCAATGAATATGAGACTAAGCACTTCAAGATAACCATAGCTTTAAAGATAGACAAAAAGCTTTATAGATTAGGATCAGAATAAAACTGCCATTTTTGTCGCGTTTTGATGAATAATATTTTGTGAATTAAAGTGTTCTCTCTTAGGAACATCAATAAATTACTCTTTAAGTAGGAACCGCAGATCTCAGGAAGAGTTTCTGAATATCTGGGATACTGAAAAGGGAAGGAAGTAAATCCTTCCTAGAAGTCATTTCCTTGCTGTCTGAAGAAGTGATTATGAAGGGTTTTTCCTGAGGTCTGTTTCCCTGTAGGAGCCATCTGTTGGAATTTTCTTGAGCCATTTCTGTTGCCTTCCCACTTCAGTTGTGGTGTCTTTTCAAACATGCTTCTTAGCTACAGTGTGTTTCAAGTATTGAATCTTCAGTACTTTCTGAAGGCTTAACTGGCAATAAAAATCAACATTTTGAAGTCAGGATTTGCTTGTTTTGCTTGGTCCAAAGCAAGGGTTTCCAAAGTTCTCCAAGAACTGCTTCTGCAAGGTCTCTGGAGGTAGTGAAGAAAAACATTGGCAAGTAGTTTAAATAGTCTGGGCAGGGGCTGGGCCACTGTAGTAAAATTCTGAGCATTGAAAGTTGTGAAAAAAAGAAGAGTTGCAAATCACAGCCCCAAATACCACAGAGGGCTCTGTGGGCTTGTGAACTGGGATCATTGCCTTGCTCGACTCCGTAGGAATTCATGAGACATTTACAAAAAGATTTATTAATCTATTAATTGCCAACAGATTCTTTGTCAGCAAATCCTTAATGGAACGCAGAGCCTTCCACCCCTTTAATCCTCATAATCCTACCTTGCTTGCAACTTCCCAAAATTTGATGTGAACTGGCTTAGTGTTGTAAAATTGTCCCTTGGCAGAGAAGAAGCAGTGAGGTACAGCTCTCTCCAGTGGTCACACAGGACAAATGTCCCATCCAGGTGCTCATCCCAGTTGTCTGTTAAACTGCAGTGTAAAAGGAATGTGCACCACAGGTGTCAGCTTGCTGGAGAGGAAAACACATAATGAAGAGATGGAAAAAGAAGCACTTGGGCAGATGTGGGTGTGTTTAGATGCCTGAGCCCAAGCATTAGACATCTGTCTTGTCATTGTGAAGGTCCAGCACCCAATCTCACCCCTTGGCTTGGGCT
This sequence comes from Aphelocoma coerulescens, assembly GCF_041296385.1. Classification (NCBI taxonomy): domain Eukaryota; kingdom Metazoa; phylum Chordata; class Aves; order Passeriformes; family Corvidae; genus Aphelocoma; species Aphelocoma coerulescens. Next base: position 63,917,045 of record NC_091019.1, read on the forward strand.
AGGATGAATTTTTGTATCAGGAAACTGCTGCAGCCCCAAAGAAAGCCTGAAATTCCTGTTTAAAGCAGGCTGGGAGGGATGCCATGCTTGGCACACCTGGCAGCAGCATCAGTGGCACAACTCAGAGGGGAAAGGAAACGTAGATGAGAAGATGCTTCCCTTTTGTCAGTCACCTCCTCATTACCCTCTCACTGCTTCCCAGGATTTCAAGCATCTCCATCTCTTCCTGGATGGCTCTTCCATTTCACAGTGAGCTGCTGGGTAGTAATAATTCCTCTGCTCAGGATTGTCAGTCACACCGTGTGGAACGGCAATCACAGTTTTTGATCAGTTCTGCTGAAACAACCTGTTGTCTTTTATAATAACATTTCCATTGGGAATATTCAGATGCTGAGGCTAAAAAGAACCATTTCATAGCACACACACAACTACACACGCAGTGACTTTGCATTTTTATCTTTTTGATTTTCCAGTGGGTGTATTTGCCTGGGTTTTTTTTCTGACCACATCCATCTGCTTCCTAGTTCTTACAAAAGCCAGTTTACATGCAATAATTGCCATTAAAATGTGAAGAGAAGGCTCATTGCACAAATGCATTGTTTTGCTCGTTTTAAAGCACACAGAAGCTACAAAACTAGATGAAGCTGACTGATGGATGGGTTTATTTAATTATTACTTTCAGAAACATGTTCTCTATCTTGCCCATAGCAGGTGCAGGCTGTGACGTGGCATTTGCTCTGGTAATTATGCAGTTTTTTTGTAAATAGCAGAACAAGTCAGGATGAAAGATAGCACTGCCCTCAGGTTGTGGGGAATGATTCAGCTTTCTCTTTACCCAATTTCAGATGATACACTGAAATGATAAGGTGGCTTTGATTCCTGTTGTACCTCCCACCCCCCCACTCGTACTCCTGTGACATGAAACTGGGGGAGGGAGAGGGACTGGAAGATGGGTATGTGGAAGGGGCAGTTTGTGATGGATGCTGTTATTGCAGTGAGTGATAAAGCTGATTTGGGGTGCCCTGCAATGCAGTGTAGCACTAAATGACACTGGGATGTCCAATAAAAAAGAATTAAAGTGGGTTTTTTGTAAGTCTACAGCTTTCCCAGGTGAGGCACTGCAGCTCAGCACTTCCAGCCATGTGCCCACAGCCCCTCTTGCTCAGGTCTCCTCCAGCATCCTCCATCCTGTGCCTCATTCTGCTCCTCTTCTGTGTTTGAAGGAGTCTGTTCTCAGAGTCAGGCTGTTGCCCAGCATCTCCATCCCATCTTTATTTCCCTAAGCAAGAGATAAATATCAGGGGCAGTGCAGGCGAGTGGGTGTATGGAAATTCTTCCGTAAGGGAATGACAACTAACAAGGAATGTCAAGACAAGCGTCCCCCAGGCAACAGGAGATCCTTCCACAGAGAAATGGGATCTATAAACTGTCTCCTGAACTGTTGCCTCCTGCTGAAGAAGAGTAGGTTTAGATTGATCCATGGGGGATCAGGGAATCAATAGGTAAAGTCTGTTCCTGCAATCTACTCAGAGCAGAGCCTGCAGCAGTGTTGGGCTTGCAGGCCTGCCAGTGGTCTGAGTGGTGGGAAGGTGCAGAATCACAGATTCATGGAATCATTTTTGTTGGAAAACACTTTTAAGATCACCAAGTCCAGCCATTAACCCGGCATTGCCAAGCCCACTGCTAACCCATGTCCCCAAGTTGTATAAAATCTCCAGGCAGCATTTCCAAACTTGGGTGAGTAGAAATTTCCATCAGGGCCAACATTTTTGAAGGCAGATAACAACCTTGTGGGCTTCTTTGAACTATTCACTTTGGTCCCTTTGAAGTGGCTCAGCTGGGGTCCCCAGCACCTCTCACCACCCTGGGCAGATCCCAGCTCCAAAGCCACATTTGGGAGATTTGATATCTTAACATCTCCACTCTCAGCTTGTGCTGCTGAGAGCTGCCCAGTGCTTTATCAGATGCACTGATGTATTTGCTCTTCACCTTGAAATCAATAGGTATTGATGGGGTTTGGAAGCTGCAGGAGACACAGTCCTGCTGCTGATGGCAGTGTGTCAGTAACAGCTCCTGGAACAGGCACCCTCAGGAAATGTCTCCTCTGCTCTCCATCGAGTGTGCAATGGAACAGGAACAAACCCCACAATCGAAATGTGTGTTGAGTTTATATAAAAGCTCAGCTGAGCAATATAATGCTTCAATGGAAGGTGCACAGTATGGATATGAATGAAAAACAGTTGATTGTTACCATGTGTCTATCAAAAATTAAAATAAGGTCATTCACAAATCTCAACATTTTATGGAGGGGAGGACTATTTTTTTTTTTTTTTAATTAGGATTAAAAATATTATCTACTTAAAATGTGTCCATGCATATAGTTCTGGTACAGCCTATGGCAACACCTATGATTTAAAAATAAAACTGTTTTTTTCCAAGAAGGAAGTAATTTTGAGTGATAACTAATTTAGATAGTGCTAATTATATTGGTTGGAACTTGCAAGGGAGTCAATGGATAAAAAGTTGATTAAAGCAAAATTATAAAACAACAATAAAAAACTCTAACTCTGCACTTTAAGATGTTCTGAATATTTTAATGTTTGTTGCTGCCAGCTCTCTTAGCTGCACTGGAGAGTGAATGTTTCTGTACACCTGATTGAAATTAAATGAGAGGAAAAAGTGAGAACTTCTCAGTAAGTTTAAGAGCAGTGAGTGTGTTCTACACCCTGAAATACCCTTGAGATGCTGTAACGAGTTACACAGCAGAGTAACTCAGCTTATCTCTTGATTTTTTGTGTTTTGAGCCCCTGGTCAGTGCTAGCATGGCTGAGACAAGCAAGGAGGGTAGCTGAGAGGATTTGTGAACATTTCTCTCTCTCTCTCAAACTTGCAGGACATTGCCTGGGGTTGCTCACTACAGATCCTCCCAAGTGCATTCCATGTCTTGCAATGTGATACAAACACAGCTGGACCCAACAGTTAGGTAATTTCTTCTGGAAGTACTTGCCCAGCTTGGATCCGAGAATGGATCATGTCTACTTCCAGCTATTTAACCCTTGGTTTTACATCCACAGGCTTGCTGGTTCACAGCTGGATGTGTAGTCTCTCATTTAGGAGTGGGCAGATCCATCTATGGCTTTGTGGCCGTGAGAAGCACAGAACTGGCAGCCTTGCCCATGCTGGAGGCATTCAGGATTCCTCTTCCAGGCTAAAATTCCGCATTTCTCGATCTTCAAGTTCTTCTGCTGGAAAACGGAAATAACTGACTCAAGCAGAGAGTGAACAAAGCCCAGACCTCCCTAAGAGGATGGAGAGAGACAAAGAAATGAACAAGGTGTGGTTATTTCTAGTTATATCATATTTCTGTTGATCACCTCACTCTGTTTCTCAAGCCATGTGTTCCCTGCCTTCCCAGCTGAATAATTTGCACAAGAATATCATGAGGTTGGTGAGTTTTCCTGAGAAACCAGGAAGATCTGAAAGAGCTGTAAAGAGAATCATAAAATCATAGAATGGTTTGGGTTGGAAGGGACCTTAAAGAGCACCCCATTCCAGCCCCTGCCATGGGCAGGGACACCTTCCACTAGCCCAGGTTGCTCCAAGCCCCATCCAAGCTGGCCTTTGACACTTCCAGGGATCCAGGGGCAGCCACAGCTTCTCTGGGCACCCTGTGCCAGGGCCTCCCCACCCTCACAGGGAAGAATTTCTTCCCAATATCCCAACAATATCCCATTAACTCCGTCCTACACAGATAATCATTACTGTGCACACTGAAGGCTGTGTGTGCCTAATGATTTTGTGTGCAACACAAAGTTCTGATTATGAACTGATTTGTTAATTTTATCTTTCTCATTCAAACTCAGCCTTACTACTACTACTACTATTATTATTATTACTATTATTATTATTATATTTTTATAGGGCAAATTTTTTATGTTAACATCTATTTGCCTAATGAACAATCCACTGCACTCCATGAGCACCTGAGAACTTTGAAATTATCAAAAGAATGGATAGATGTCAAAGGATAGGGAAAAAACAAATAAGAAATAGAGATATTTAATGTACATCAGTTAGGCTGCAAGCAGCCTGGCATAAGTCATCCTCTAATAGAGCTGTAAGAATAATTAATTTTTCAGTTCAGTGGTCAAACTGAAAAAACTGTGAGGGAGGAAGGAGAGGAGGTGAGTGGAGTGGGAAGAAACAAGGAGATGTGTTTGGGTCAAACTTAAGTAACAATTTCTCGTTTTCTCTCACTGAAGTGAAACAAACACTTGTATTATCTGTTCCTTTGATAAAGGGCCCTATCTGGGCCCTATTTGTTTCCAGAACAAAACTTTCCTTCTAGAAGCACAGCCTGAAGATCCTGCCCAGATGGTGGTGACACAGAACATCTTTATTTTCCTGAAAATTCTCCTTTACCTTCCCTTTCCCAGCAAGGCTCACTCATTAAATTTGCCATTAGTGTGCAAAGACCTTTATTAATCATGCAATTTGTCAAAACTTGCTGCCCCAGCTTCTGTTCACATCGTGTTCCAACACTTCCCCAAGTGTGGACTCTCTAGGATACTTTCTACTGGAAGAAAGACCCCTGCTTTTAAGGCTATTAACTGTAAATTTACTTCTTAATGGTAAGTTCAGTTGTATGGCTTTAACTAGGGATAAATTCTTCCCTGTGAGGGTGGGGAGGTTGCCCAGAGAAGCTGTGGCTGCCCCATCCCTGGAAGTGTCCAAAGTTGGATGGTGCTTGGAGCAACCTGGGATAGTGGAAGGTGTCCCTGCCCATGGCAGGGGGTGGAACTGGATGAGCTCTAAGGTCCCTTCCAACCCAAACCATTTCATGGTTCTAGGATTCTCTTAAGGAACTTTTCAAGGATGTTCTAAAGCAATCCTCCAAGCCCCCAGGAGAATATGGACCAGGTTATGGGATTCACTATGGACAAGTCTATGGATGATCTCAGAAGATCTGGATGTTTCATCATGCCTTTGCCACAAGTTGCAGTTCAGGTTTCATCCTGTCATCTTCTTCTTCCCTCATGCAGGAGCCCCTTGTTTCCACTGTATATAAACAGACTCCCCCCTAACCACCCCCCCCCCCCCCCAAAAAAAAAAAGTATATATATAGGTGTGTGGCTGAAAGACTCATAAGGGTAAATTTCTTTGTGGGTAATCAGCAGAGAGCCAAAAACCAGAGACACTTTAAAAGCATGCAAGCAAAAGAGGTTGCTAAAAGAAAAATCTTTGAAGGGGTATCATCCAATTAGCACTGATAGCTCTGCTAATATGGCAGCAATTAAAATGTTGTTTGTGAACTAAATAGGAGAAGACCTAAATATTCTTTGGACTTACATATGAATAATGTTCTAATATCTGGTGGAATAATTATAATGAAGCTGTAAGTATTCTCTCATGAGTTGTTTACTGAAATAGCAGTCTATTTAATCAGTAGCAATGCATTCAAGGTGACTAAATATTAAATATGATTGGCAGCTTGCTGCTTGGACTAAAACGATTAAGTAACATGAGAAAGAAAGTGACAGGTGACTTCAGTCCCCTCGAGGAAACATGCCCCAGCCAGGAAATGGGTTGAGACTTCTAATAATATTGGTAACAAATAAGTGCTGAAATGTTTGCTTGCAGCAGTCAGTCTGGAAAGGAATGCAAATCCTGTTATACATCTTTTTCATCTTGGTGAGGTGGCAGTGGCAGCACTCGCCAGCTCTGAGGTGCTGTGCATTTTAACCATCCTGCAGAGACACTTGGGTGAGCTGTGTCAGGTTGCCAACCAGCAAAGCCTCTCCAGCCCTCAGCACTGAACCAAATCCAACCATCCCTGTGGAGACTGGTGGGGCTGGTGGGGCCTGGTGCACCGTCACTCACATCTCCCATGTTCACCCTTTTTGGGGTCTTTCCTTGTTACTTATCCCATTGCTTTGGATTCAGCTGGACAAACAGGGGTGAGGGATGGATTACAAATGGATTCCAGGAGCCTCCAGAGGTCAGCAGGAATTGGATTTGAGCCAGGCTCGGACCTGGGATTGCTGGTTCAGCTCTGGGAAGGGAATACTGCAAGTATGGCATTTCCAGCCCACTGTTTCACAGGGGGATGCCAAATGGTCCTGTCTCTAAACTTCATGTACAATGAAAGCATTTGCTGCTTGGGGTAAGTCTGTGTTCCTTTTTTTTTAGAGGGATGAGAAACTGGCCAGAGTCATACAGGATTTCTACAGCTGGACCAAAATCTGAGTCCAATTCTTCTATTCTTGTGTCTTCTGTCACAGTGCTTTCTTTTCTAGCTGGTTTTTCCAGGTTCTCACAAGCATCTCCCTCTTTGCTGGTTCTGTGGAATAGGAGTGGAACCCTGAATTCACTGCATGGCTTGCTGCAGTCACTGCTGCTGCTCCTCTCTGCTTCTATGCTGAGGTAGCCCAGCAAAGAAGTTGGGGAGCTTGGGGCATCTCCAAGGGCAGGAAGAGGGACTCCTTTCTCTCTCCATGTCCCTAATGGGATCCTAAGTGTAGTATAGACATGAGAGTCAATGCCCTTTTACACAGAAAGTAGAGAATGAATTCCTAACAGTACTGGAGACAGCTGACCCTTTTAGCACAATGCTTAAATATTCTAGTGCCGTGCCAAGGCAGCATGTGCAGAGTAAATATTTTAATCCCTAATTAATCACTTTGGTTAGATTGGTAAAACAGAAGTCTAATGAAAATAATTTGAAATTTCCTTCATGAATAATTGCATTGTTCAGGGGATTCTGGGAAGAGTCAACTGGCTGACCTTCCATTCTTGAGCTGCTCTATTGCTATGAGACTTAATTTGTGTCCTTCAACCCTTTTCAGTCACCATCACGAGATTAGAAATACCTTTCATGCAGTTTAGCAGCAACTATGCAAAAGGACAGTGCAGTCAGCAGAGAGGTAAGAAATTAGCACATGCTTCCCTGTGGTGAAACACATACAGTACAGCACACAGGACAGGGCAAAGCTTCTTTTCCACTCTGTGTCCCTTTATTATGTCCTGAGCATGATGGATTGCATTGTTTATTGAAGTGCTCATGGCCATTTTTAATTAGAGATGTGAGGTCTGCGGGTGCCAGGGCTTTGGGTATTTGCAGGATTGGAAAAGAATTTGCTTGTTGTTACGTCCTGGTGGCAGCACCATGCTTGGTCCCGTGGTTCCAGGGGAATTCATTTCCTCCTGCAGGTCTCGTCTTTCCGGTGGCTTGGTGTGAGGCACCAGTCCTGGCTGGACAAGATGGTTTGGCTTGTAGGACCAAGGCTGGTCCAGTGACAGCAAAATCACACCCTCCCTGCTCGCTTCGGTTTGCACTTCTCTACAGACCAACTTCAGTTTGTTGTGGAGGGAAGATTTAAGTGCAGCAAGGTTTGTGGTCCTTCCCCACGCTTTTACCTTTGTTAAATAAAACACATTAGATCAATCTCAGTGCAGTTTTTCTTGTGCTTGATAGCTGCAAAGGTGCAGCTGGAAATGTTCATGGGAACATGTTATGTTGTGTGGGCAAGGGTTTAAAAACACATCTTCAATTGATAGACTTGTGAGTGTCCTTTTCAGAGGGCCTCTTTCCCCAGGTTGTTGTGGAGCAGGGCTTTTGCTGGAAGATTTGTTTGCTGTAGAGCTGCAATTCATACATCTGCTAACGGTGGAGCTTCTGTGGAAAGGCAGTGGCATCAGACACTGCAAAGTTGTTGGGTTCCTCTGTGGTTTTTTGTAGTTAGAATCAGAGAAGGGTCCCGTGAGGATCTCTGAGCTCAGCTCCTGGCTCTGCGTGGGATAACTCCAAAAATTATTGTCCAGGATGGTGTGTTCAGCTTTTGAAGCAGCCTCCAAAGCCTGTGAGATTCACGTGAGAGTGCAGGACAGGGCTGTACACTGCCTGCAGCCGTGAGGGAGGACAGGAGCCATGCTACAGGGCTGCTCTGGATGCTGCTCACCCACAGCAGTTGCTTTGGGCATCTCTTGATCCCAACACAACCCCAGAGTGAGAAAAGCAGAAGGGGGAGGAGAAGTAGCACAGGGGCAGGAGCATCTTCAATAGGGGCTGGATTCCAGGCTGTGGGAGGTGAGGAGGATGTGGGGGAACAGCTGTATCATATATAGTTCAGAGAGGGAATGCAAAGGTTTTGCAAGAAATAGGTCATGAAATACAAGGCAGGAGGATTGATGTGTTGAGGAGAGGAGTAGAGTTATGAGTGTGGGCCAGAGCCTGGCTTTGGGAGAGAGAAAGGTGTGGTAAAATTTGATTTCTTGGTCCAGGAAACACATCTGTCCTTGCCAGAGCTTTAGAGAGTTGGGAATGTGTGTGAGCACAGCTCAGAACCAGTGCTGGTGAAAAACTCCATGAGAGAGCATTTCTACCTATTAAGAAAATGATTTTTGAAACAAACAAATTTAAGCTTTTCATTTACTTTTAGAGGACAAATATTAATCACTGTTCTGCTAGTGTTTTTACCTGACGAAGCCAAACTTTTTGCAATGATTATCACTTCATAGCATCTTGCAGTCTCCACTTTCATTTGTGGGTTTTTAGGTTTTTTTGCTCCCACATTCACTATTTTATTTTTCTATTCATCTGCGCAGTTGTTGCTTATCAGCCATGGAAATTTACAGATATTAAATTAGCTACAGGAGGGCTCTGATATTGTTCCCTCAATGCTAGAGAAACCTATTGAGAACTAAAGGAAAAATTATTAATGAAAACTGAATGAGAAGGCTATAAAGTTCAAACAAAGTGTGTTCCCTACCTCACAAGATCTGGATGCATGCAAAATTTCATGAAAATTACTCATAAAATGGTGTATTATGTTTTGCTTCTTCAGCCCAAAGCATTGGTGAAATATTTTCATTCAGTGCAAAATATATTGGATGATAATGGTAATTAGTGAACCATTTAACAAGGAGACAATACAGGATACGAAGGGTTTATTATAAAAAATATGACACTCACCACAGGACTTGAACTTGCTACTTTTGACAATATAAAGCAAAGCCTCTGCCCTGTAGGCTGGAAAATGTTTTCTCCAGTTGAGATGCAGATCACAAAGGAGTGCCATGGAAATGAATCTTGGTTTTATGTAAAAAGGGTGTGGGGAAAGAGACTGAACCTCTGTGTGTCTCCACTAATAGGGTAAATATTCAGCAATTTGGGTGTTTAGGCTTGTTATTTCTGGACCAAAATGGAGGATAAATTTTAAGATATTACCTCTCACTATGATGCTGATGCTCAGTACGGTGTGGTGTTTCTGTGTGATCACAAAACAAAGCTAAACAAAACCAATTCCCACTTGTTAAAGTACAGAGTCTCCTTCCAAGCCAGTCAGGAGAAGTCTGAAGCTTCTGAGTCTTTTGGACTGGGGTGAATTGAGTTTTGTTCCATTACACAGAATTCTCCCAAGAGACAAACAAACAGAAAAGTACATTATATTATATTATATTATATTATATTATATTATATTATATTATATTATATTGGAAAATTAAAAAGATTCTTTTGCAATTCTCTCATATATTATTGTTTTGACACAAAGGATGTAAGAGAGAACAGATAAAGTTAAAATTTGCTCTTCAGCCTAGATTTCCTGGCTCATTCATTTGCTCTACATTGAGGGGAAACAGCTAGAGCTGTTACTGAGTTTAGTCACAACACCTGAACCAAACTAATAATGAATTCAGGAGGCTGAAATTGGTTTCAACACCTCCAACCCTGGGCAAACCTGCAGCCATCCAGACAGAACTAAACCTCCAGAGCTCTACAGTGGCCCAGAACACTGACCCAGCATTAACATACATGGACTTTACCAACAGCATGACCTTAACACAGGGAGACCCGTGTCCTGTCCTGAAATTCAGAGCAAGTGCTATTGCTGATACTGGAAAGGCTGGAACCTTGTCCGGGATATTGAACAGAGCACAGAGAGGGCTGAAACCTCTCTGAAAGCCTGGGTGAAATACAAGCAAATATTTTTGCAAATTAAAAACTGGCATGGCAGAGGAATAGGGTCAGAAACTACAAAGGCCTGGGAAGGTTGATGCTCAGGGCAGCCTGCTGGCTCCAATGTGCTGCTCGGGGTTCCTGGCGAGCCATTTTAATTGAAAGTGAGAGCGTCTGTGGCAAAAGGTTGGGAAGTCCTGCTCTAATTGGCTCTTTCTGGGGTTAACCATCGCAAGGAACGAGTCAGATCCCAGCTCTGCCATCGGTTCAGTCCTCCCCCATCATTAATTACTTCGGTTGCATTTCTTAATCAGCGCTGCTCGGATCTATCGGAGAGATCCCTGGCGCCTCGCCAGCACCGCCGCTCCGACTGCACAAAACACACGGCGCAGGGAAGGGGAGGAGGACAAGCCTTGCTTGTTATTTCTTCTCCCTTTGATGCTGAACGAGTTGGATTTCCAACACAGACCTTTCTGTGCAGCTTCTCTCCCACCAGAGCCGCAGGATCGTTGTCCTGGTGGCCTCTCTTTGGTTGTGTGTTTAATCGACCTTCCAGCTTTTTGGAGGGTTGTGGTTCAAATGAACTGATTTCTGTCAATGGCTGTGGCAGGGCACTTTGTCCCAAAATGCCACAGATCCCGAGGTAGCTGTAAATCAAGGCAAAGAAGCCCTTCAGGCTTCTCCACACTCAATCTCAGCTATTCCTGCCCAGGGAAGGGGGGTTAGAACTAGATGATCTTTAAGGTCCTTTCCAGTCCAAAACATTCTCTGATTCTGTCTACCTAAGATGCTTGCCCTGCAATAGCTGGAAGTGGGATTCCATCGGCACCTGCAGATTGAATGGAAAATTGGGATCTTCACAGCCAGACAAATCACAGACCTGAAAAGACAGGTTTAGAGTCCAGGTACCAGCAAGGCAGCAGGAAGGGAGCAATTTTGCCTTGGAGCACAGAGCTCCAAGACTGTGTCCTGCCTTGCTCAGGCTGGCTGCTCAGGAGTTCTCTCTGGGTTTCTCACCCTGCTTTCATCCCCTTTCTCCACCACACTTTTATTTTCAGCTGAAGACTAAACAGTTCTGTCCTCTCTGGGTTAAAGAGGGGGCTGCAACCCATTCCATGCAACTTCTAGGAACTCACCAGACATGTAGGGGTTGAAGGGGATGGAAGAAAAGATTTTATACCTTTGTGTTGCATTTCTCTTGCAGTCAAGAGGGTAAAATGAGTCCATCCTGAGAAGTTGTCCTCTGCCATCAAGCTCCTGGGAAGAATAGCTGTTTGGATATAGTTAATGGTTCCACTCAATGATCTTAGAGGTCCTTTCCAACCTAAATGATTTTATGAGTCTAAGGGAGGTTTCACAGAATCATTTAATGGCCTGGGTTGGAAGGAACCTTCAAGATCATCACATTCCAACCCCCTGCCATGGATAGGGATACCTTTCACTAGACCAAGTTGCTCCAAGCCCCATCCAACCTGGCCTTGAACACTTCCAGAGATGCGAGAGCCACAGCTTCTCTGGGCAACCTGTGTCAGGGCCTCCCCACCCTCACAGGGTAGAATTTCTTCCCAATATCCCATCTAACCCTCTCCTCTGGCAGTGGGAAGCCATTCCCCGCTGCCCTGTCACTCCATGCCCTTGTCCCAAGTCACTCTCCAGCTCTCTTCGAGCCCCTTAAGGCACTTGGAAGGAGGTTTCTTTCAGGGAAGGCTCCTTGCTTGGATGAAACAGCTCAAGCCCCTCCACTTGTCCTGTTGGAGGGAGGATGAGAAGCAAGCATGGCCCGTTTCAACATTGTGATCTCTCAGATTTTGTTGTCTCACAGTGAGACGAGTCCAGGGGGAGAGGAGTGGCCAACCCAGAACACTCACAGCACATTTACTGTAAGGGATTACTTTTTTATCCCCTTGGAAATTTCACAACTGGCTTTAATTAAGTTCTTCCCAACCCAGCAAACGCACACAAGGCATTAGAGAGGGGAAGGCTACGTGTGCGTGCGTGTGTTTGCTGGATGGGATTTTTGCAAGTTTTCCTCTCTCTAATGAAAATTTCCTTGGCTGTCCCTGTTAGGATAAGCTGTAGCCAAGCTTCTGGTGGGCTGGCACCCCCTGGCTTGGCCCTGGGGTCACACACTCGTGCCAGGTGGCGAAAGAGCAACATTTCTCTGCTAATGACCCAACAGCCTGTGAAAAATATGCAAAAGAAGTTATAAAACTAGTAAGATATGTATTTCCAAGTCCTCCCCTGATGTAGTTTTATTATTTCTTTCAATATACTCTTTGGGTTACTGATGGAATGTGTCTTTTAAGCAGCCCTGGGACCTGCCTCCCTGCCAAAACCCCTAAAAGGTGCGGGTTTTGCTGTCAGTCCTGCTTGTAAAATGTGTTGTCTGAAACCACCTCTTCCTCAGCAGGGTATTTTCTGAGTAGTTTTCTCTCCACCTCTGCAAATTCGTGGGCTTTTCATTTGTCTGCACGGGGGTTACTAATCAAGGATGTCATCAGCTCTCAATGAAACAAAGTCTTTGGAAGTGGGGACCCAGAAAAATGGACACAGTGTACTCCCGAAATGTTCTTAGTAGCACATGTGAATTTCTTTGCACTCAAATTAAGCAGGATTAAAGCAGCTAAACTGTTGTTGCTCAGTTCTCTTGGATCATGTGACAAAGCCTGAATCGCTTTTAGTCACTGGCATAGGCCTAAGTCAGTCCCTTGATCTCCAAATTAATTTTTGAATTGAATGATTGTGTGGGGTTTTTTTGTCCTAATTGAGTCTTCAAGTGAAAAATGCTTAGCAAACAGATGGAAAACTGAGGACAAAAGGCTCTATTATGTAATAAAAAAAGGGAGAGTTCACTACAACAGTTTGAAATTAGTACTTGGAGGCTCAATTTATTTTTTTTTTCCCTTCATAAAATCCCAAACAGTAAGCGATATGCAGCGTGTTTGGCACAGCTTGGTGGAAAACCATGAGAAAGGAAGAGGGTGAAACATTTGTACCAGCAGCTCTCATAGCAGACAGTACAAAGCATCTGAGTAATTTGTTGATCCACTCCTCATTTGTCATTAATTGATATGGCAGAAGCAATATTCCTTTTTCCTGGGATGAGAAAGGTTTCAAGGGGTAGCAGTGCAAAGCTCAAAGATTGTTCATGGATATGAAAAACCTCCAAACTTCCCCTGGGAAATGCACTGGAGTGTTTCAAGTTCTGTGGGACCCTTGGGGCACCCCGGGGTTTTCTTCCTCTTCCCCAAACACTGGGCTGGAAGGATGGAGAAATACCTGGAGTTTCTTCAAGGAGCTCTCTTTCATTCCTAGTTAATTAATATCCCTGTCTGCTAATGAGCAGGAGTAAATGGGTTTTATTGACAGCTACTGAGTCAATGGGGTTTATTGGTAACTACTGAAGTCCAATCAGGAATCCAGGTTAAAATGGGCTATGCTTTAGCCAGCTGTCTCCTCTACATGCAGTTAATAGGTAGAACTGCTTTTTGTCCAAAAACCCCTGTTGTTGCTCCCTGCAGTTTAACACAAAGCTCATCACTGTAGTTGTGCTTGTGCTAAATATTTTTCAATGCTCAGGGCACATATATTTGATAAGTCTTTGCTTCTATTGTTCTGGCAACTGAATGTTTTTAAGCTGTTCCAAGTTACAATCACTGCTTAGTATAAAAAAAGAGAGAAACCACCCAAATATTAATTGATTTTTGGCCACGGTTATGGGAAGACTGTTGGCTCTGGTGAGGTGCAGAAGCCACCAGAACCAATAAGAAAGCAAAGAGTGTCCTTTCTATACCTTGGCATTTCCTTCAAGGTGCTCCTGCCACATTTTGTGGGAGTTGCACAGTTTTGTGGTTGGATGGAGCTTGGACAGAAACCATCACTTGTGTTGGGCTCTTCCACAGCCCTGCATGTTTTGGTCCATGTATTGTGTATATGTGATCCATGGAGCTCCTGTGTTCACCTGGGGCATCATATTGCTCATAAATATTGTGCAAAGAGTTTGCTTATGGCAAGAGTGCTCAAATTTCCTGGCACAACTTGTTAATGAATAATAGAAAGAGTCTGGCTAAGTGTGTTCATACACTTAAGGAGATGATTTTCCCCAGTGAAGCATTTGGGAGATGCTTGGGACTTAAAAGGTTCACAAAAGCCTGTATGGTTTCAAGTCCTGCTGGCCATCATGTCAGTGTTAGCATTTCTCCCTCACTGGGATCTTGTTCTGCTCCTGTTGGAGCAGAGGGATAGTTCTGGCATATGGAGAGGGAGCAGGAGGGTCTGGGATACAGCCTTTGAAAGGGAAGAAAATGGGAGAAAAGTAACTGCAGACAGAACAAGTAACGACAACTTCTTTCCTGAGGTGAAAATGTGGCACAGAGTTCAGAACAAGTAGGACTTTGTTCAGGCAGTTAAACTGAGAGAGGGAAGGATTAGATGGGATATTGGGAAGCAATTCTTGGCTGTGAGGGTGGTGAGGCCCCAGAACAGGTTGCCCAGAGAAACTGTGGCTGCCCCATCCCTGAAAGTGTCCAAGGCCATAGTGGAAGGTGTCCCTGCCCATGGCAGGGGGTGGCACTGGATGTTCTTTAAGGTTCCTTCCAACCCAAACCACTCAGTGACTCTTTGATTCTAAATAGTGAAAACGGGATATCAGCAGGATGGGCGACACCTGCAGGGTCTAACTGCAGTGGGACATTTCCATATTTGTTATAGAGGTACTTGTGGTTGGTCCACATTGAACAGTGTCCATGCACCAGGAAGACCACCAGGATAGGATGATTCCCACAACAGCTGCCCCCCTCCTGGCTGAGCTGGGCACTTGGAAACCCAGTGGGTTTGCAATGCCATCCTTAGCAGACACAGTCAGCAGAGCCAGACCACTAAACCAGCTCTGCTCCCTCTCTGGTCTGCTCCAAGCTGACCCCAACAGTCTCCAAATCAGATCCTGTAAATCAAGTCTCCTTAGTTTTCATTATTTTCCTGAATTAGAAGTTCAGGGAAGGCTTATTCTCATTTTGCCTGAAATAGCAGCACATGAGCTGGGCAGGAACAGGTCTAACCTTTCAGCAGAGTTCAGGCTCTGCCACGTCAGCGATTGTTTCTTGCCATCGCAGTGTAAAACTTTTCCCTTTCACTTCACATCATTTCTTTCTGCAGAACGCTTTCAGTGCAGATAATGCACACGGAGGTACAATGCAGGCAGTTGTCTGAGAAAAGAAACCCGTTTTCTTCTAGTGGGTGGTAGGTAAGAATTACTAATCCAATCTGCTTGAGTTAACGCAAAACAAGGATTAGGGTAAAGTTCCCGAATACGTTAATCTTCCTTTATAGAGGCAAACTTTAGCACCGCTATCAACCCCGTGGTTTATAGTTCATGGGAACAATGAACCAATTAAACTCGAGCAGAAAAAAATCTTGCACAAGTTTTCTGATTGTTACCTAATACTTTGAATTCTTTTGATTCTTAATTATTTGCCACCGTGTCATAGACGGAGGAAATAAAACGTTGTTTATTATTCATTAGACTGTTTCTAAACATATCCATAATTAACTGCATCTTATTGTAGTTGTTCTTTTCATCTCTCCCTTTATGAAAGTAGGTATTAAATGACACATAAGGGCCTGGATAACTGATATAATTGTTGGCAGTGGAAATAGATGGCTTACTGGAATTGTTGCGCCTATTCATAGTCAGCTAGTTGAGAAAAAACTCAGCTTGTGTGAAGGAAAGAATAAAGGACATTCGGAACCATTTCTCTTAGGTTTTGGGAAAGAAAAAATACCTTATTTCACATTTTATAAACGAGCACTCAACAGCAAAATGTCCTCTGGCATTACAGAAGCAAGCCCATTTGGAAAAGCCTTAAATGCTGCTTTAGCCCTGTTGGTATCCAAAATATTCTTACTTACTGCTGCTCTTACAGCAATTCATACAGTTTGGAAAATTTTACTGTGTATTCTGGATTTTTTTTCTGCCTTTCAAATTTCTGACTGGGGAACAGAGCAAAAGGAGAATAATTGGACTTGCTTCTTGAGACAGAAATGTCAAGGATTTACTTTTGAATGCTAAAAGGTCTATTCTCCTGTCAATACCTCCATGTGGATCTTGGACACATCAATTAGAGAAATGTAGTCCTAAAGCAAATGTTACACTGCAGGATTTCAGCAACTTCTGTGCCAGTGGGTCAGAAAAGGCAGTTTGATTTTAGAGTACTAATGTAGATGTTTTACCTCACCAGCTATTGATCCTGTTTTTGCAGTATCACTATGTACTTGTGCTTGTTAGAGATTGAACCCCACTGCAATCCAATGCAAAAGCTGTTTCTGGGAGATCCTGATGTCACCACTGCTTCTGGAAACCTCAGTAATTATTGAGTATTTAATTGGACCAGAAAGAGAAGGGAAGTAACCCTCTACTAAATACATTTTTGTGTACAACCAAAATTCCAATGCAACATACTTTATAAAAAAAGCCTCAGGATGAGACATGTTGGATACAACAATCCAAGCTCCAGTTCAGTTTATTAAGTCACATTTATAACATTCTCAATTAAGAGAATTGCAGTTCAGGGAATACAACAGGTCACAGCAGGTCAGAGTACAGGCCACTGTAGCAGAGCACTTGTCAAAGGCTCATTTTATTTAGTAAAAATTAGTCAGCTTTCACATCCCCTTGGTGAAAAGTGGGCCCTTGTGCAAGGCACTGAGCTGACCCCTTCATGCTGGAGTTAAACTTCTCAGCAGGAAGCAAAGACTCCTCGGGGGCAGTGACCCAGTGTCTTGTTTTTCATCCTTTTGTTCAACTCCCTTGATTTCTGCTTTTCACCTGAGAGGAGCAGACAACTCAGCCACGGCCATCCTCAGGACTGGCTGCTGCATTTCTTGACCCTCCAATTCATCTCTGTGCTCCCTCTATCCAGCAAAAACCTTTGGGAAGCTACAAGTGAGGTTGGGGGACTTTTTTAGACTGACATCAGTGTGCCATCAGAAAGTGCAGTGCTCAGTGCACTGTCGGCTCCCAGCACAGATAATCAGAGAATCCTTTAGGTTGGAAAAGAAATTTGAGATCATCGAGTCCAACTGATGCCAAAGCCACCACTAACCCATGTCCCTAAGTGCCACATCCACATGGCTTTTAAATCCTTCCAGGGATGGGGACTCTACTAATGCCCTGTGCCAATGCTTGATAACCCTTTTGATGAAGAAATTTTTCTTCATATTCAATCTAAGCCTCCCCTGGCACAACTTGAAGCTGTTTCCTCTCATCCTATCACTTGTTACTTGGAAGAAGAGACCAACACTGATAATAAGGGACTCCCAACATGGATTTAGTTAGAAACAAAGCACACCAAAATCTCAAACACAGCCAGGATATCTCCCCCACTTGGGAGTGCTGTTTTCTGGGAGCTGAGGGAAGCACTTGGCTGCAGGGTGACAGGTTAAGTGTGGTCTGTCTGTGGGCCAGACACTCTGAGGTGTAAACTGGGAGCGCTCCCAAGATGCCGAGTTACATCTTCTGGAGAGCTGCCCTGCTCCGTCAGGCTCCGCCGTGCCGGGGCCCCATCCTGGGAGCTCTGGAGCCAGTGGGAACAGATGGCACTCAGCACTTGGCAGCATTAGACCCCAAATCCCAGGTCCTGGGTCTTTTTTTTTTTGTCTAACAACCAAAAATCTCTTTCAGTTCACGAGTGGCAAAGCAGAGCAAAACCGAGGTGGAGCGAGACGCACCGGGCAAACCTGGTTTGCTGCTTGAATAAATTTGCAAAAGTAGAGAGTGCTTTTTGCAAGCCCTCCAGTGAACAGCAGAAATAGTCCAAGTTTGAGGCTGGGGGACTTTCCAAGCTTGTTTCCCTGCTGTGGCACATAACGAACAGACAAAAACCCCTTTCCGCAGCCTCCGCTGGCTGCGACATTTGTTGGTGTCTGTGGATCTTATTCAGAGCGCTTTGTGCAACACTCGTAGTAATGTAAGTGTATTGTGGCAGGAGACTGGAGAGGGCAGCGGATCACTCGCTCGAAAACATGACCTTTTAATTTAAACAAAAGACTTGAAAAAATGAAAGTGGGTCTTAAACACAGTTTAATCAGTCAGGCGAAAGATGTCTAATGAAGCTGCCAGACAGATTTGTAGCCAGACTGTCACTTTACCCATCATGTTTACAGCCTCCAGTGGTGAGATTAGGACTGGGTGAAGGCACAGTCTATCCAAATTTCCCCAATCTGCTCCTCTACCCTATTCGTTGAGTTTTGACAATTTGACAAATTATTTTGTTGTGTTGTCTCTAGACCTGGAGGAGCTGAGCGTGTCGCTCCCACCTTTGAGTGCAGCTGAGCGTTGCCTGATGGAGGGATGAGAGACCCAAAGAGATGCTGCAATGCTACAAAATCAAGGTAAACCCTCTTAGACTTTCTGCTTTATGACATTTTCCTCCTAGGTGATCAGTGCTAAACCACCTGCCTCTTGAATAAGGACAGCTGAAAAGTTTCAGAGCAATTTCTAAACATCTTGATTCCCTCTGCTGTGAATCAATGAGTTGTTTTCTTACCGGGATCTCCATTTCTTACTTAAAGCCGCTGGGATGCTGCAGTGATGAACAGGGCAGCTGTGGAAACCTTTTGGCAGCTGTTGCTGCATCAGAAGATGCCTACACCAAGAAAGGACTTGATTTAATGAGAACCAAGTTAGAAACCTCCCCCAGAGTTAAATTTCCAGCTCTGTGACCATCGTGGCAGCGGCGATCGCACATTTCTCACCAGCACCAAATTGCTTCTGTCTTAGCGTTTCTGGATGCACAATTGTTATTTATTTTGCAGGGAATGTTTGCTACTTAAGAAGTTTTCCGTGGCTGCCTGTTGTAGAAGCCAACCTCTGTGTTTATCCACAGGCTAAGCAGGGCTCAGACACGCGGCGTCTGAGCTCCCCCGCACAGCCATGTCGGTGAACCCAGGCTGGAAGGGGAAGAATTGCCTCTCTGGAAGATGAGAGGGGATCCATTTTCCATGCTAGCTCTTTCCTGGGGGGCTTTGCCAAGAAGAGAAAAAACCACTCACCATTTTCTGTCTTTTCACCCTTTTATTTATTTATTTTTTAAAGAACATCAAAGTTATCACTCCTGCTTTCTCACCATAATCCCACAAATCCTAATGTATGTCTCTCAGTCCTTTCATGCTAAAAGCACAAGTGTGTGTGTGTGTGTGTGTGTGTTTTGCAGCATTTAGGAGGGTGCTGGCTGTTTCCCCATTTGCATACACCCTGTGTCACCAAAAGAGCCAAACCAGGAAAAGCAGTTCAAATTCAAACATTTCCTTATTTTTCTCAGGTACTTTAAAGCCAATTTTTCTTTTAAAATCACTTACGTGACGTGATGTCTGATTCTGCTTCAGTGGAACAAGACAAGTGGACAAAAAAGGCTTTTCTTGTGAGTTGTTTTTTGGTTTTTTTTTTCCCTTTCCCTAAACATTTTCTTTTTCCTAAGTTTCATGCTTAGCAAAAAAACCCTCGGTAATTGTCTTGTCACGATTGTAGCTTTTCCCATTCACTGCCACTTTACACGGAAGCCCCAGGAAAAGAATTCTTAAAAATGAAATTTCATGCTTGCATGTGTTTCTGTGATCTGCAGTGTGTATGATCTCGGAGTGGAAAAACTTCTCTAAAAATAACTGGATTACCCTTGCTCCGACGCCATCTGATGCCTCCTGAGCAGATCGCGCCGCTCGCCTGTGATCTCTCGCCCACCGCAATCGGGGTGACAGGCATTGAGGACAGGGCCTGGCGGTGACACCCCCGCCCTCAGCCCCCTCAGGACATGGGCTGGGGGCGTGGGGCAGCCCCTCTCAGCGGAGCACAGAGCTCTGACCTGTGGCAAACAGGGAAATAGCGTCGTGACCTGGCTCCTCGGGAGGACCTGCAGCTTTTTGCCTCCAAGATTGTTTTCAGACTTATTTTCCTTGCAGGCCTCCTCCATACAGGGTTTTTTTGGATGGGACTGGTTTGGACAATGCAGCTTGGGGTGTGTCTGTCCAGTGGTGTGTGCAGGGCACCATCCCAACCCATCCATCAGGAAGGAGCCTGAGGGCTGGGACCTGCCCCCTTTGGTTGTAAGATCCTCTTTTCTCTGCAGCGTCCAGCCCTGGTCTGGGGCCTGCAGGTGGTATTGCAGCCCAAGAAATAAATACTGATAGAGCCCAGAGATCTGAATATTCATATTTCAAGATGTTTTTCATCTTGTCTTACAATCCTTCTTCCTACATGAACAGGCTCTTTGGCTTCATTAGGATGGGAACTGCAGATGCAGCCAGAGCCACAGCAGTCAGCTTCCTCTTTCCCTGCTGCCCAGTGATTTCATGGCAGGATTTCCTGCCTGGAAGTAGAAATGACTTTGTAAGTCCTTGCTCCTGCGATGCCACCCAGCAATGGCACCTGCCAGCTGGGCCCGTGGTGCCCAAAGGACAAAAGAGTGTGTCCCTCTCTGGCATGGCTGTATCCAGCCCTGACCCACATAAGTAACAGTCCCTGAAGGGCTACCTTGAAAAGGGATTAGGTAGGAGTGGGTAGGAAAAACCACTGAGCAGATGAGAGCAATAACACATTAGCAGGAGCGGGAAGGCTGGTCCGGTGACTGAACACCAGACTTGGACTCAGGAGATCAAGGTTTAATCCTCCATTCTTCCACAGATGTTGGCAAGTCACTTAATCTCTCTGTGCCTCAGTTCCCCATCTGGAAAAGGAAGATAATGGTAGTTCTTTTGTCTGCACTGTCTGTTTAG
Organism: Aphelocoma coerulescens; assembly: GCF_041296385.1. NCBI lineage: Eukaryota > Metazoa > Chordata > Aves > Passeriformes > Corvidae > Aphelocoma > Aphelocoma coerulescens. The sequence goes on from NC_091019.1 coordinate 63,937,764, forward strand.
ATTTCTAAGTTTTCCAAGGCCAGGGATGCTTCTTCAGGAGCATATAGATGGCACCTGCCTCTGCAGAGGGAATCACACTGCAGCCTTCCATGCTAGAAATGATAATTAATAACAGAAATATCAGTCCTTTAATCATCAGGAAACTCACGCTGGTTTGCAACAAAATTTGCAGTTAGTGCATGATCAGAGCTTAACTGAGGTTGAATAAGCACTTAATATAATATAAGGGGCATTTCCAGAAAACGTCATTGTGGGGTCTTGGGATTCTCTGTTTGCATCTCCAGATGACCACAACAGTCATCTCCATCCTGTAGTACCTGAGAGCCATTTTCAAGCTGGGTGTCAAGGCAGAAGTTGTAGTGAGGGGATTTTAACTGGCAAAAAACATCAACAACGGCTTTGCCTGTGATCATTCCCAACCCATCATGGATCCAGAAGAAATCAGATCAACTCCTGCTGTGGGAATCTGCAATTCCCTCTACTTTGGAACCTTCTGTTTCTCCATCACCTGAAAAGTTTGGGCTTAATTCATAGAATCATAAAGTTGTAGAATATCCTGGGTTGAAAGGGACCCACAAGGATCATTGAGTCCAACTCCTGGCCTTGCACAGCACAGCCCAAGAATCACACAATGTACCCAAGTACACTGAATTTCACATTCTCAGGGTTATGTGTATTTTATATTATTAAGGGTGATGTTGTTATTACCGTAGGGAACTTACCACAACCAAAATCACCCAGCTTACTTTTCAGGAGAAAAAGCCCAAAGTAGCTATTTCTAGAACTTTTCCTTTGCTGATGTGACATGAAAGAAAAATATTTTGAAGTCTGTTCACTCTGCTTTCCAGTGGGAGAGCATTGGTATCTGTCCTGATTATACTTAGCATCTACTGGACTCTTCACTGATGTTAAAAGGAAATTTCAGCAGGTAGGATTATCTCCAACAAGTGTTATATCCTGCCAAATTGTGTTTGGATTTTGTTAGACTTATTTACTTGCTCACAACGCCCAGGGAAGCAAAGACTTTTTTTCCTGTAAAGACTTTGGCTCTGTTTGAAGACATGGGAACTGCGTTTCTGAGGTGAATCAGACTCAGGTGGACTTTGGGATTTGACATAATATTGATTTAGTGACTAACCTCCCTCTTCTGCTGGATATTCCATGGCTACTGTGAGCAGTGCTGAGCTATTAGAGAGCTGCAGGAATGCTTTCTGGTGGCAGGTTTGGCTTAGGACAGTTCACTTGAAGTTTTTGGGATTAACTAGTTTGTGGTTCTATCTTGGCTCCAGCCTGGTCTCCAGAGCTGTGGGATGTCCTGAAATTCCCTCTGCATGTCCTCTCTCTCTCCATCTCCTCTGACTCTATCCAAGAACCTTGGTGAAAATTCAGACCTGACAGTGATGCCTTCACAGATGCTTCTACAGATAAACCCCTTGACTTCAGCCCTGTGATCTTTCATCCATCTCTTCTTTTTCCTGTGCTTCTCCCTCGTGCATGTCTCTGCTTTCCAACGCTTCCCATCTTGCTGCTCAGTCCTGTATCCCCATTTCATTAATGAGACATCAGGCTCTAAGTGAGCTCTGGGCCTTTCAGTCCTTTTCTTGTTGTGTCTGTCCCTGATGAGCACCTTCTGTGCCTGTTTTATGTACTAACAGGGAATGATTCTCTCATATATTTGTTTTTAAGGGGTGATCTGACTGGAGAACTGATGCTAAGTGTCTGCTCCAGCTGCACCTTATACTTCCAAATCCTCTTTCTTTGGACAGGTAAGGAGCTCTGATATTCCTGGGGTCACAGCACATTCCTAATGAAGAGGGAAGAGTGGGGTAAGTGGAGACATTGCCTTTGCAGTGGGTTATGTGTCCCCACAATGGAGTAAATGCCCTGGAGTGAATATTCTGTGTGTGCATGATAAGCCTTAACTAGTCCTGATTATGTGCATGTTGAAAAAGATGGCAAGAAAATTACAGATATTTTTCTCTTTAGTTTTAAATTTCAAGTGTCGCTATTTTTCTTTTTTTCTGTGACTAATTGCACTGAAATGTGGGTGGAAGAGGGTCTGGGTTTACCAACTGGTTGAAAATTAAGAAGAACTGAAAAAAAATTGTCTTCTTCCCCATTTCTGCTGAAAATTCTCTGTCATTTCTTTGAGCTAAACCTCTGCCATGCCCCCTGTCCACAGTAGTCTGTGTTCTTGGCATCCTCCTTGTCCCATGGGGTACTATTTTTGGCATCTTCCAGCTTCCTTGTGGTACTATATTCTTGTCTCTGAGTCAAAAGAACTGGGGGGGTTGTGGGGGTGCCAGGTGAAAATAAATCCTGGAAACATTTATACTTTTCACAGTGTAAATTTTCCATGGAGGAGGGAAATTTCTAAACAGCTGCAATTTACAGTGCTTTGCTGCACAAGGGGTTTTAAAACATCAGATCTATTAGCTCTAGTCAATATAGGCCAAGTTATTCTGAGAGATGAAAATTCTACCTAGATCTTAAATCTTTCCTGGCAGTGACAGATGCCAAAGCCTTTCTGGAATAAGAAAAAAAAAATACAATTGTTTTGTCAAAGCTCACTTTATAAATACCTTTTGCTGGAATGATGATGCTTTGTCTGAAACACACTGCAGAAAACTGACAGTGGGGATGGAAAATGCTGACCTAGTTTTATCCAGAACAAAAGCAGGATTTACTTTTTTGTACTATTTTTTCCTCTTTTTCTTTTTTTTTTTTCTTTTTCTTTCCTTGTAAGAAAAGAGAGTTCAATAAATGCTAGGGCTTAGGGAAGAAGCTGGTAGTGGGAAGAAAAGCCAAGTAACTTCATGGTCAAATGTCCACAAGAAACCTTAATAATCCATCTAGAGCTCTTGGGCAGGTCAGTGGTGCCCTCTCTGAGATGTCGGGGTCCTGGTGCTTTTGATTGTTACAAAACCATCTTCAAGCCCTTCAAAACCAGTCTTCAGCCCTACAAAACACCTTCAGCTTCTGCTCTGAGCTGCAGAGACATCTGGGTTTTTAGAAAAGTGAGATTAAAATGTGAGCTGTGGCATCCCCGTTAGGTGGGACAGATGTGCGGGGTCTGATTTGGCAGGGATGGATGAGGACTCTGGATGCCCAGCCAGGGAATTTTGCACTGGCTCTGCTGGAGGTCAGGTGGGCTCCTTCTGGTTCCTGACTTCAAAAAATTGTCATCTTCCTTCCTTTGGGTGAAGGACTCCAGCAAGTGGCTCAATAGGTGCAGGAAATCCTGTTCAAGTTCCTGGTAAGGAAAGGTAAATTAATGGGACAAGAGCTCAGCAGAGCTGAGACCCTCTAAGGTGAAACTTCTGGATCTGCTGAGGGAAACACAGTCCTTGTTCTCTTTTCCTTTATTCATCAGGCACCTGTTGAAGTCACACTTTGTGTAATTAAGGGGACAAGATCCGAGGCCAGGCCCTGCACTGGTGGTGTGGATAGATGGCACTGAGAGTCTAAATTTATTTAAAGGGGAATTGATACAGCTCTGATGGTGCTGGAGGCCAGGCTGGATGGGGCTTGGAGCAGCCTGGGATAGTGGAAGGTGTCTCTGCTCATGGCAGGGGGTGGAATGGGATGATCTTTAATGTCCCTTCCAACCCAGACCATTCTGGCATTCTGTGGTGTCAAAGCAAAAGGGGTTGGAGAGGATAACTGAGCAGAAATCATCCTCCCAGAAAAAGTGTTCAGAACACAGAGAGAAGCTCAACCGAAGTTTTCCTTCTTAAATTTGCCCCAGACATAATTAAGATCAACATATGCAATGAAGGAGCAGTACAACATTACTTAATTTTTCCTCTTCATTAGAGCTTCACGAGCATTTGGGCTCCACCAGGTTCCCATTCCATATTGTAAACTCCTGGTGCTTACATCAGGCACATCTTCCAGATCATTCCAGGTCATTAAAAATTCACTCTCTCCTTTTTAATCTCTCGCTGAGTTGTCAGCCTCGAGTGTGAGTTCCTCTCTGGAATGCCATTCCTTTAGTGCTCATTGTCAGGAAGGGTTTTGCTTGGAATTTTCCCCGGCTGGTGCCATAGTGGGCCGTCGCTGTGGGTCAAAGTTTGCACCTCCAGCCATCAGTTTTCATCATGGTGTTTGTCGTGAGCTGAGGACATTTTTATGAGATGAAACAACACGAGGGCAAAGCACATTAAAATTCAGCCTGCCTGTTTCAAGCTGTAAATGAAGCAAATATTTTGTAAAAGAGAATAATTTGAAATTTTATAAAAGATAAACCACTAGTATTTGCTGCCACTGATTTTCTTTTGTGTTGTTGGTAATATTGGCTTGCATAGGGCAAGAGTATTTTTTAAATAGTAGTTTTTTTAAATAGTATTAAAACTTACTAGTTTGTGTTTAGCAATATTAAAATTCACTGATTTTTGCTAAAGAATTACTAATGTTTATTAAAAATTACTTGTTGATATTAAAAATAATATTTTCAGTAGTATTTTTTAAATAGTGTTTTTATTAATATTAAAGGTATTTAATATTAAACATTACATTTATTTAATATTATTTAATATTAATAATAAATATTAAAATTAATATTAAATTAAACATTTTGCTGATACTAGTTTGCTAGTTCCAAAGATATGAAACTATGAAGAGGCTTGTAGTGCATTGAGTTCTACACAAACATAATGAAAAAACTCTGGAAAATATAATAATTATATAATTTTAATTATTGAAAATTTCTATGCATTTTTTAATTGTTATAATTTTTGTTTAATTTCCATAAGAATGCACTGCGATTCCTTTAAAAAAATAACATCCTTTCTAGAAAACTACATCCTTCATGGACTAGAATTTCAGCTACCAGAAGGTCTGAGGCAAACTATCACTTGGAGATGGCTCTTAGATTAAATGTTAGCGGGTTCTTAAGCACTCAGTGCAAACAGCTGGGTTTTATTCAGTAGAAAATTGATTTTATTGTACAAGGAAACAAAAAATTCAACCTCCGACCTACTGCACAATTAATTGTCATATTTGAGCCCAACTTCAGGACCTTTAATTGCAAATTCAAATCCATGAGAGGTGAAGAATACCCAGAAAGCTGAGATTAAATGTGAAATATCCCACAGCTGATGGCGTTTTGCCCCTCATTGCTGTCACTGGTGCCCACACTGTGGGATTCCAGTCTGGTGGGTGCCTGTGAGAGGCATCTGCCTTGGTGGGAATTGCTTGGGAACATCACACTGGGTTCCTGTGGAGATGTTGAGGGTTATCCAGCTCCAGAAACAGCCCCTGACACTCCAGCCTGTGATGGGCTCCCTCATCTTCTCTGGGTTGCTTGAACCATGTTTGAGCACTGCCACAAAAAGCCCCTGGTGAGCATCTCCTCCAGCAGGAGATTAAGAACTTATTTAGCCATGAATGACTAAAGACCCCCGGGGGCTTCTGTTGCTCTGCTGTGGACTTCATGCCTCAGAAATGTGGGGAATGAGACCAGTTTGCCACAAGTGAGGAAAGCAAAGCAGTGCAGTGTTACAAACAGCTTTGGGTGCTGAAGTTATTCTTGTAAAAGGGTGATAATTCAGAAAGACACAACAGCAGAGTATGGAGGAAACGGAGCCCCTGGGTCTCTGGCTCAGCCCCATCATGGTCAATGCCTCAATAAACTTCCTACCTGTGGACCAGGTTGAATCACAGAGCAGGGAAGGGAGAAAGGTCAATTTGTGAAAGCAGCAGAGCGATAAAACGAGGTGCTGGACACTGTCAAAGGCAGCAGGGTGCTGAGAAAGCCTCGTGTGCTGCTGGTTTGATGTGTTGGTTCTCCTCACAGCGAATTCAAAGCGGGGACACATCTGAAAAGGTAGATAGTCTAATGAGTAAGACATTTGGTAAATAAGACCAATTAAAAATCAAAAGCAGTACACATCTGAAAAGGCAGATAATATGGTGGGTAAGACATTTGGTAAATAGAGCAAATAATGATGTTCTAAACCTCAACCTAACACACTCATGTCAACACTTGTGCTCTCACCCACAGCAGGTTTGTACCATTTTTAAAATACAGCAAGGTTTTTATCCTCTGTGGGAAGGATTTTGTTGCCTTCTAATCAGGTTTTTTACTTCACTTTTGGGGATGCTGCAGGATCCAAAGAGGGGAAGGTAGTCTTCCCTTTTTTTCCCTTCTGTTTGTTTGTTTTTGTTGCATTTAGAACACATGCAAGAGTAAGCTGTGATGGAAATGCTTCCATGCTTTTATTTATTTAGAAGTGTTATTAGGACAAATTTTGCAACAAGGCAGGGGCAGAGCCCTGTCTCCCAGAGCTTCCATATCCAGGCATAGAATGATTTGGGTTGGAAGGGACCTCAGAAATCATCAGGTTCCAACCCTCCTTCCATGGGCAGGGACACCTTCCACTAGAAATAAATAAATAAATAGCCAAGTAGTTTTGGTTTGGGGGAGAGGGGAAGAGATCTGCAGAAGCAGCGTGGGATCCCATGACAGGTTTAAGGTGGATCAAGAAGGGAACTTGTGTATCCTAAATTCTGTAGGGTTGGGTGGCAAAATGTTTAAACAGATGTATTTATGGGGCTGTGAGGTTCTACAGAAAATGCTGAAGCCTTTCTTACCTAATATATCATCTGTCCTTCTGGGGTAGAGAGCTTCCCAAGAGCTTCAGGTTCAGCCTAAAACAAGTCCAGTCCTTAAACAATCTTTGAGCCCAGCTTTAGAGTTGTGGGACAAACTGGTCCACCTCATGAGGCAGTGGCAGAGCCCTGTGCACCCCTTTGGTTTCATGGAGTCATCATTTTAAGTCTGGGTGGTCCTTACACTGACAAACTGCATATCCCACACTGGATCTTTCTATTAATTTAAAAGCCAGACTAAAGTTCACCATTCTGTGATGTTAAAAAGTCCATTCCTGATTTGAAGACCTCAGGAGCTAGACAGTTCCCCAATTTGCTGAATTTCTGTCACTGGAGTTAATCAGTTTCAGTATTAAAAATATTTACCTTATTTCTAGAATTTCTCAGGCTGAGTTTTTGAGGCATTGCTTCTTTACACATCTGTCTTTAGGTGTCAAAATCCATGTTTCTATCAAGTGTTTTCTCTTGATTTAAGTACCACCTAAAATCCTCTGTCTGGACAAGTGCTGCAAACCACAAACAGACCAGAATTGCTGCCTGACATTTTTCACATTGCAATTCCAACTAATCTGAGCAGAGCTCAGTTCATGTGATACTTGATGAAAATTTTTCTGGTGGGGGAGTGGCTGAAAACATAAATCAAATTTTCTCAAATTCACTTCTGTTTCTAACTGCTATTGGAGAATTCTTTGAAGGATTTTTCCTTGTTTTGTTCGTTTCTTTAAAGCACATCTTGCTGCTAGGAACTGAATATTTGAGCTCAGCCATGGCTGATGACAGATGTCACCCAGCAGTGCTTCTCTGCCAGCAGTGGCTGAGTGGGACTCCCAAGGCCAAGTTTCCAGTTTCAGTACTTGAAAAAAAAGAAACAAAATGTGAATTCCCTCTGCAGTGTTTCAAGGGTTACATAGGAAGTTTGTGCTCAGCGGGTACTTATTTGAGGGAAATGCAAATTCAGGCTTTTCCTTGGCAGTAAAAATGACAGAGGAATAACTAGGAGAGCAACTCATTCAGAAATAGGAAGAAAAATCAAAATATAATGTTCCGTAGCTCATATTTTATTTTCTGCAATATGGCGTGTGTTGATGTGATAGCAAACCTGAACAGCGACAGTGCCTTTTTCTGGTCTCCTTCTCTTACTGAACCCACTTTGGGGTTGTTTCCATAAAGGCACAGGTTGCAGCTGGTGCAGGTGGAGGGGTGTCATGTAAGACACAGGGACGTGCAGCTGGAAGAGTCCTGTGAATGCAGCTCCCTGGTGTTTTCAGGAATTACAACTGCTGTAACATTTTGCTGTATAGGCAGACCTTTCCCTACACTTACTTTGTCACTGGGTCACAGCTCTTCATCCTCCAGGACACAGTTTCCCCCTTTCCCTGGCAAGCAAACGCCTGGGAAATTACCCATATCAGCAAATCCAGCTACAGGTCTTGATAAGGGAAATATCTCCTGCAAACTCAGGACTTTGGTAGTGATTAGGGATGGATTTATTCCACTTCCAGGGTGCTGTGCTTTGGTCTGCCATCCTGCAGTCCTTTTAGGAGGGGACTGTCTGTTTTGCTGCTTGTTGCACAGCACATCGTGGACAGTAAATCTACATTTAATTCATGCTGTATTTATTTGTCTGTAGACTTCAGAGATTTTAAACTAGAGGCAAATGTTGTGTGAGTCCCATATAACTTATGAACAGCTCAGGACACAGCACTTCATCCTGGGATTTTCACCTCAAAACCTTTAATTGTTGGTAGACCTGAGCAGAACTTAAAGGAAAATTTGCACAACTCCCTCAACCTCCATAATTCTCCATACAGTAAAAAAATATCCTTCACTTAGGAAACTGAGCAGATAAATATAGAGGACCTGGTGACCATGAGGCACTTTCCTGTATCACTCTGACTCTCCTTGTTGCAAGAGTTCACAGAGAATGAACAGATGCTTTTAGGATGCTGTTCATCTGATGTTCTGGGACTGAATTAAATTAAATTGTGCCTGTTTCTCTTCACTGACTTAAAATCTCTTAGGAGAGCTGGTTCTGATGGAAGTACCTGTGTAGTGTGTATGTGCCCTGATACAGATGGATCACCCTCCTACCAAAATATTGCCTGCTGTCCCTCGTTAGACACGTAAACTTCAGACATCTGAATGGGGACAAGAGTAACCTCAAATCTTCTGGTGGTACAGGGACAATGCCCAAAGCCTGGCAAAACCAGAATAAAGAAACAATCCAGAGGGAGCTGGGGCTGTTTAGCCTGGAGAAAAACAAGCTCAAGGGAGACTTTGTCACTCTACAGCTCCATGAAAGGAGGTTGTAGCCAGGTAGGGGTCGGTCTCTTCTCCCTAGTAACGAGCAGCAGGACAAGGTGAAATGGCCTCAAGTTGCACCAGGGAGGTTTAGATTGGATATTAGAGAAAATTTTGTGTAAAGGGTTGTCAAGCACTGGCACAGGCTGCCCAGGGAAGTGGTGGAATCACCATTCCTGGAGGTATTTAAAAGCTGCAGGGATGTGGCACTTGGGGACATGGGTAAGTGGTGGCCTTGGCAGTGCTGGGGGAGTGGTTGGACTTGGTGATCTTAGAGGTCTTTTCCAACCTGAGCTATTCTATGATGAATCTGTGTAGATGAGCACTACAAAAAAACCCCACAAAACCAAATTAATAACACAGTTTAAAACTCACTGATAAAATAATGGCTGCAGGAGCAAGTATGCACATGGAGACAGTGTGCACACATGAATGGAGAGAGAAGCTGCTGTCCTGGTTCAAGGTAAGGACATACCCTGTACACAAATATATGTACAGTCTCAGCAAATTCATTGTAAAACAAATTAAACCCATCACCAATAATGCAAGGAAGAAAGGAAGATTGTGTGATAATGAAAGATATGACCCGATGCAGTTATCTTTGTTCCCATCATAAGAAGTGCAAAAAAAAAAAAGTAGAATTTAAATCTCATCAATAAGAACACTGTTGCACACCTGGGGTCTAAACATTTGGGAAGTGCTGCATTAGTGAAACCATCTCCAGGGTTACAGGGTGGATGAAAACTGAAAGCAGCAGCCACCTGCAATTTCAAATCACTAATTTGGGAAGACGTGCCTGTGCCAGCCTATTTCAAAAGCCCCAAAGAAGCTGCATCATCCCTGTTATTACTGTGATCCCAACACCTCCACATCCCGGTGTACAGGGATTTAGATGCACACACTGACTCTGTGTCTTAAGATGAGACTCTGCACCCCTCAGAATGCCTTTAATTCCAAACCACCAGGGGTTATATTCCCCTCTTGATGTGTCTGGATTTATATCCACAGCTCCTGGTAATACCCATGGGAATTGCAAACATGAATCCCTGTTCGAGAAGATGAATCCTCACAATTTTTGTTGCTGGAGTTTTGTCATGTTTCTCATCCATCATGTTTCTTGTACTTATTATTAGCAAGCTCACACTCTGTTGATGTGAACTATTGAAATCTATATATTCCTGGGTGAAATTCTACTATTTTAAGGTAGGGAATGCTTTTCAAAGCAGACAGTGTTTTGTGGACATTGATAATGACATGAGAAGGTGCACCTGAGCAGGGTGACACTTCCAAATAATCTGCAGAATTATGTTCTGATCCCCACCAGGGCTTGCAGTTCTCACCAAAAGAAAAAGCTGGACTAAAGCCTGGTGGCTGACTTTTCCACCCTGAGGAACCATGGTCATAAAGTGTGTGCAAAATGGCTGTCAAAACACTAAAGAAAGCAGACTCCACACAGCGTTGTTGTAGGAGCCTTAATTCAAGTTGCACTGAATTAGCAGAGTTGCTTTTCATATCTGTGGTTTTTGGAAACAAAATGACTTGTACTCACTAGCCCACAGCTGGTCCTTGCTCTCAGGGAGCAGTGCAGCTGCACCTGAGAAATTCTGGATGATGTAAAAAATCCCTCCTTCCTCCCTGTCCCCCAAAGTTGTCTTAATCCAGTCCATGCCATTTCCATCCCACAGACATGAAGGAAACCTCCCGCCTCGTAGGAGATCAGTCCCAGCTTAGTGCCTCCCATGGGCTGAGCTCCCGCTCCTGAGCAGGCTCTGGATTGAGCCAAACACCAACTAACAACCCCATCACCTGGTTTTGATCTTGGAGACCATGTGGGTTTGGCTTCTCGTGGCAAACAGGTGTCGGGGCTGCAGGACGAAATCCTAAAATGGACTAAATAAAGCCGCGCCTCCAAGTCCTTTGTTCGTGGAGTCTCCCATAGATCTGCTCCTCTCCAGCCTCTTTTAGCATCTCCGTGAAACCCAAAGATAACCTGATTAGGCAACATCACTTGGAGTGCCAGCAGCTCAGATAACACACAGCCTTTCCCATTTTCCCCCACACTGAGCTACATCCCTCACATCAGGACAGCCTCACGGAGGGAGAAGAGCTCATTGAAGCCGAATCTTAGTGAGGCAGAGGTAATGCTGCTGCTCACAGGAAAGGATTTCAAAGACTGTGTAGCTGTAGCACTGTCTCTTTTTTTGTTGAAGGTGTCAATTCAGCTCAGTCTTCCCTGACAGTAATCTCATCCACAGCAGCATGTGCCAGTAATATCCTCTGTTGTTTCCTTCCAGCTCACAGACTCTGTCCTGTCTCCTCCGGTGGTGACCTCACCTTGTCCCTGCAGTATTTTGTCATTTTGCAGGAAAACCACAGCACTCTGAGAGAACTGTGCAGAAAGCCATCAGCTTTTGGAAAACTGCACCTAGTAAGAAATGCCATCAGGTAACGTCACCTTGCATTGTCCCAAGGGCCTTTCAAGTGGCTTTTCAGAGAATTTAAAATCCAGTTTGTAGTCTATTCTTTGTTGACAAGATCTAACAAGCCCTGGAAAAAGTGAAAAAAATACCATTCAAGGATCTCTAAGGTCTATCCTCGAGGATTTTGCTCCTCTGAATCATGGAGCCCTGTGTAATTCAGGAGGGAGATCACAGAATGTCCTGAGTTAGAAGGGACACACCAGGATCCAGTCCAACTCCTGGCCCTGCAGAAGATAGGGCTTCCTTGAAAGCCAGGACAAAATTGGAAGAAATGAGCACCACAGACCTCACTCCTTTCTACTCCATGTGTATTTTTCAACCTTTCTTTTTTACACAAATCAATCCAAGTAAGAATTCTCTTTCTGAAGAAAACCCAACCAATGCAGCCAACTGCACTGAAAAGAAACAGAGTGAAGAGAGAACAGCTCTGCAAGTGCAGCCCCGTGGTGAGTTCACCTGCTGTAGGTCACGCTGTGGCCTGATCAAAGTGAATTTCAGCTGAAGATCCCATAACAGCAGAACTTTACTCCATGTGTGGAAACTCTGCTGGCTTAGGCTGCTATGTCCTACCTTCAAATAAGTTTTTCCAGGCATTGAATGCTGGTACTCTCACTTGTGGAGAGTAATGATGGTGGAGTGCATCCAGGTGTTGGATATTTAGCAGAAATAACCTTTTCCCCTTCTATTTTCTAGACAACAAGATTCAATACTCGCTTCTGAACACAAAGAAACAAAAAATCTTTGAGCAATCACACCAGCAGGACTCCCTCAGTTGTCCTGCACTCACAATCTAATTTTCAAAAGAAATGAGTGCCCCCCATGCCAGGTCAGGGCTGGATCTTCACCTCTGGATGAAAATAAAAATGTCTGCTACCTTTCAGTGTAGAGCTAAAACTCTCCTCCGTCCACACAGCATTTTTCTATGAGCAGTTTTCCTCTTAAAATTATCCAGCAACCCCAAGCCTGCCTCTCAAAGGATGAGATATTATTGTTACCCTTAAGCTTATCTGCCAGACAGCAAAGACATCCTGCTTGTTTTTCCCTCTCCAACTGAAGTTTTCTCAGAGTACCTGCAAGCAAGGATAACTCTGAAATTTGCTTGTACCTCAGATGAGGCTGCACACAAAGATGAAGTGCTGTGACAAACACATAAAAAGCTGGTGTTTGCCTGGCTCTCTCTGTCTCATTCAGACTTAGGAACCTCTGGATTAACTGACCTGTGTGTCAAAGAAAAAAAAAAAAAAAAAGCAGATTATATTCTGTCAAACGGAGAAAAAGCAATAAGTAAGAGTTTAGAGAACTAACCACAACACGTCTAATTATTTGGGCTTAGGATTTCACTTACTGGGTTTTTTTCTTTTTCTTTTCTTCTCCTAGCCCCTGCCTGATACTTAAAGCACAAAACCCAGCAGGGAGAGAGGTAATGGAATTTGGAGACAACTGGTGTTCAAAGACCTCTCTTGAAATGGGTCTATGCTAATGACGAGGGTCTGTGCAAATTGGGTCGATGTCCCGCGTCCTCCAAAAGGGGCAACTTCATCAGGACAGCCAACTTGGGGCAGGATTGTCTCCCTGAGGATTTCACAGGGCTGCACCTTTAAGCCAAAACCTCAAAGAGTTGCTGGCTATAACTGACCCGGCCAGAGCAGGAGACATTTCACCCCCCGAGAGTCGCCAGGCGCGTGTGTGGTCCCTGAGCTGGGCACGGGGAGGGCACGTTCACCCCGATGTAACCGAGTTTAATTGCTGCCTCCTGACTCTTCAGGGAAGGAATCTGTGCTTAAAGGCTCAGAGCCTCTTCCTTGAACTTTCTTTCTCCAGACTGAGTTGATGTGAGTCCTTGATGGAATTACATTGGTGAATTATTGCTGAGATGCGGAATTGAGTTTGGTGCTGAACCTCGCTGCAATCCCTTTTTTGTCTCCTCTCTGTACCTTCATGAAATATTAAAAATTGCACTGCACGCTTGCACATGTGGCTCTCATGCAGAACACTTCCCCACAAAGCTTAAAAACTTAAAAGGCTCTCTATAAATTAAAAAATCAGTTTTGCACAAGGAGCAACTTTCTTTTTTTTCTGAGACAAAGAAAAACTTTCTCAGAAACAGAGCTTTAAAAGACATGGCACTGGAAGTTGGTCAAATATGAGCTGTATTTCAAACCCTTGGGGCTTTCTGTTGAAAATGTGGGTGCAGGCACTATATTGGCCCACATTTCTTTAAAAATACACATCACTAAGCAATATTGTCATAAGCAACAGTTGGCTGTTTTGGAGGAGAGGCTGTTGTGTATCCCGGGAGGGAACTGGTGCTTGGTTACACTGGCTAAGAAAGCACCAATCCATTAAAGAAACCTGTAGGTGCAGCACAGCACCTACAGCTGCAGGCCCTGTTTGAATAAATTGAGGCATTAAATGCATCATATTCACAGTAAGCAATAAATGCAGGTAATTATGGAAATGAGAGGCCAGGGTGAGGGGAATGGGTGAAGTGCTTGTTCATATGCAGAGCAAGGCCCAAACAAAGCCAGCAATTCCTTTATAGAGTCACCACTGACGGGTTGCATGTGACCTTTGGTTGTAGAGGGAGTTGCAATTTTTCAGGGTGGTCCAGAGAGTTTGTCCCATCCTGGAAAGAGACAGTAGTGGGAAAGCCAAACTTGAGAATCCCAGCTTTGGATTAGAAAAACGACAACAATTTTTTGTTGTGAAAATGGTTTTTCTGTCCTATTTTCAGGTATGTCAGCTGAACTTTTACCATCTGCCTGCAGACATTGCCTCTCTCACATTCTTGGGTGACTATAATTATGTCACTGTAGAAAAATAAATAGCTTTGTCACTTTTTGTAGTTACAGGGTTCCACCATATTCATCTTTCCAAGTAAATTCACAGGGATATTTTGCCTCCAAAAAGCAGTTTGCAGACACGTCCATGCCCCCTGCTGTCCCTCAACACTTCCCCTCCACAATGCAGAATCACCAGAGGCTGGTGTTGCTTCTTGAGGGATAAATGTGGCTATTTCAGGTGAAACGGCCAAAAACCATGGAAAAGGAGATAAACACATCCAGTGGGAGACCTTCCATTAGCCTTGATGGTGTGTGAGGTATCACAGGTTGGTGAGCAGCTCCTGTGTGAAGCCCTTTGGCTGATTAGTGCCTGTGAACTCAGTGCTGATTCCACCTAAAGACTGCAAAGGAACTTCAGGGAAAACAGTGTTTTCCTTTTTGATCAGCTGCATCTCTGGCAATATAATGAGCACAATTACCCTTCCTTGACTATGCAGCATCATTCTGTTAATTGGTGATGATGTTTTCAAGCTTATTAAAACCAGGCAATGTATTCACAAATGTTTAATCAGAAATTTCTGGTAACATTTAGAATAATATCTTTGGTCTTTTCCAACATTTGCCTTGTTTTCTTTGGTTTTTTTACAAACAGACATCAAAATCCAAGAAAGTCTGTTTAGTGTCCTGAAGTTTTCCTGCTTTGAAACATGAAGGAACTTACATTTTATATTAGTGCTTGTTAAATAACCATGTTTGTTATCTGAGGCTCAAATCTGCAAACTTCTCCATACCTGAGGATGCTTTTGGAAATTAATTCTCCATCAAGGTACCAACAGAGGTTCAATTCCAATTACAGTGGTAGATGCAGCAGCAGGAGGAGAAATATCACAGTTGCTACAGACTATTTGTGGATTATTGTGCTTTTAAAGGGAAAAAAACCCTCACCAACAAGATTTTTTATCCTCAATTTTCAATCCAAGCAGAAGTTTAGAGACACCAAACAGATGAAAAGAAGAACTTACTGGAACAATGCAGATCAATGTGAGAGGTAATGGTCTCATCCAACCTGCTGCCAGATGCCTTGCCTTGAATGCATAAAGGAGCTGCTGCTCTACAGTCCTGCTGTTCATTAGTGCTTGGAACAAGAGGGTCTGAGGACACCTTGCCTACCAGGACTACAGGAAATTCAATTTCCACTTGGTCTGTGGGGTGCTGGAATTGCCCATCCCCATTACCCATAGAAGCATGGGAGGTGTAAATAGCCTGAAAAACTCTTGCAACCCAGAATCATTGTTACATTTAGTTCATAAAGTCAGAGCAGCTCTTTGCTGGTGCTGCCAACAACTCCCAACCACTGACTGTGTGGTGGGACATAGGAACACTTCAGCTGTGCCTTCTCCTAATGCATAAGATGGCCAGGAATCTCCTTCAGAGCTCAGTGGTTTTTGGGAGGAGTGTGTCCATGCTCAGCCTTTCTACCCATTTGTTGCCCACAAGATCCATAGTTTACCTTTAAATGGATAGCTGACTCCAGAATAACTACCCCAAAGACTAAAAGCAGAATTCTGGACTGATTTTCAACAAAACATTGGTAAGTGTTTCTGATTTTGTTCAGAAAATATTGCTGCCTTTGCTTAGGCAAGTTGATAAGGGATACGAGACACAAATACCAGCACAAAAATGATTAATTTCACTTGATCGGTTTTCCTCGGCTTTATCACTTGATTAAATTCGAAGAGATTTTGGTGGGTGTTTTCTTCTTGCTCTGAACTGTTTGACCTGGCAACCCACGAGCTTTGCCCATTCCTCCTCAAAAAGCTGAAAGACCATTCATAGAACTGTACAGTCCTAGCATGGTTTGAGTTTAAAGGAACCATAAAGACCATCTGGTTCCAAAGTTCCAACCCCCCTGCCATGGGCAGGGACACCTTCCCCTAGGCTTAGGTTGCCCAAAACCCAATCCTAACTAAGTTGCTGCAGCCTTGCTGAATGGGGTATTTTGTCCCATGTGGTTTGAATCCTCCTGATCTGGAGAGATCTTTGCCATCCTGAGCACTTCCAAATCCCTCTGGTTTTGGGGGAAGATGGAGGTGTTCATCTGTCAGCAGCACAGAGCCTATAAGCACAAGCTTGAGAGTGATAATCATGAAACTGAACATGGTCTTGATCGCAAGTGTAAGGGGGGAGCTAAACATAGTTTCCCCTAATCTCTTGGGATCTGGGAATTTATCTCTCTCCTTAATTGAATGAATGGGAAATTAGATAAAACTTTGCAGAGTAAATCTTTTAGCAAATGTGATACCCAAGTAGAAAATTTTCAGCAGACTCTACATTTTCACAGCTGCTCCTTTGTTTTGTGGAAGTGTATTTTGAATGTAAGTCCTGCTTACATTGCATGCCTATTAATTCTATTGTACATATTAAATGTCCTCTTTGTAGGGTGTAAAACCAGAAGGGAGACTAAAAACAAATAGCATGTGTTTAAAATGTTTTATGGAAGATGGCACCAATATTTTCTGAGCGCCTCCATGAGTCCAAGGCACTGCTCTCTGGTAACACTGTTACTGCTCAAGGCCAAAACTGGAACCTAAAATTAAGTAGGAAATAATGGAAGAGAGAGAATTTGCTGCTTAGCTTTGCAAGAGACAAAAAACCCCCAAACCCTAACATATAGAAAAGACACAAAAAATTGTTGCTTGCTTCTCTACCAGCCTACTTGCATCTAGGACAATTTAAGTCTGATTTGCTGTCAATTGTCAAGAAGTACATTATATTTTTCTCTTATTTCAGCAATTCCTGTAAATCATTAAGAGCAGCATCAGTGTCGTGTGTTATCACCCACAGAAATGTGGTTATCACCCACTGGCTGTGAGAGGCACTGAGAGGTACCTCAGCTCCCCTTTTGTAACAGAGTTCTGGGCACTGGTCTGCAGAGATTTATTCTCTTACAGATTTGTGTTTTACTTGGTGGACTTTAAACTGGCAGAGGGGAGGTTTTGATAAGATGTTAGGAAGAAATTCTTCCCTGTGAGGTGAGTGCGGCCCTGGCACAGGGTGCCCAGAGAAGCTGTGGCTGCCCCTGGATCCCTGGAAGTGTCCAAGGCCAGGTTGGATGGGGCTTGGAGCAACCTGGGATAGTGGAAGGTGTCCCTGCCCGTGGCAGGGGGCTGGAAACAGGTGGTCTTGAAGCTCCCTTCCAACCCAAACCATTCTGGGATTCTATGATTCCATAACTTTGTGAAACAGGTTTGCAGGAACCTCTTCATAGAAGCCACCCTGAGGTGTTCCTTATCAGGGGGCTTTCCACGTGGAGCTGGATGTGCTCCCATCCCAGGAAGGACCCACAGCAGGGGTGGGTTCATGAGCTGCTCTGTGGTGGGATTGCTTTTGGGCTGATCCCAGGTTGTTTTCACACCCTCTTTCATGACAGGACACGCAATTGCACTTCCAGCCTTGATCCAGAGCAGGGGCCATGTTATGGGAGCTTCAAGTTATGCCATGAATGGCATGGACCAGCCCCACCAGAAGACAAAAACACTGGGGTGTTAAAAAAGCATGATAATCCAGCTGTTCTAGAGACAATGTCTTGATATTTGTGATATTTAAAACCTCTGGCAGCGACCTGGCCAAGAGAAAGCAGACATGGCCAAGGTATCCCACATCTTCTAGTCATTCCTGCCTGTCCTAAGGGAACCAAAGCAGCTGCCAAAATTTAGGGCATCTGTCAGGTTATTTAATTCTGTGCTAGAAAGACTGCCTAATACACAGAAGGTTGTGAAAAATCCCCTGTTCTGCTTGGCAATGTGCTTTCTTTGGCTTCAGCTGTGGCTCCAGGTCTTCTCTTGCCCCAAGAAATGGTGGAATTTGTCCATTGTCACTGCCACAGCCGGAAAATACCAAACAAGAGAGACAGACCCAGCAAGGAAGAGGATGGACATAGCAAGGGTGCAGGGAACTGGGCTGAGGAGAAGAGGCACTGTACCAGTCAGGGGAGATGCAGAACTTACCACCTGCTACCACAGAAGTAATTAAATTGCACTCCAGAAATGGATAGTCCATCTCCAAGTGAGGCAAAACTGATCTCGTACAGATCAGTTCCAACCTGGAGAGTTATTACATCTCTCCATTTCTAATTACGCTGTTACCCAGTATGATGCCAACTCCAAAGGCAGAACCTGTGTCACTAAAGAACCTTTTCTTTGTGGAAACAATGATTAGAGGAATCAATTATTTCTCATGAGAAATTTTGGAAATAATTCCCTTTTCTATCTGATGCGCCTATCTTTATTTGACCATAAAAAAGGGGAAGAACTTTTAGAACTAAAACTGAGGGGCTTTTTGTTTCTAGGATAAATATTCCATTTGAGATACATCTTTAATAAAACTTTTACCCAAGAATGGCAATTTTAAAAGGAAAGAAATACTGTAGGGGTTTTCCATACATAGCTGTAAAGTATCAAAAGAAACAGAAGCACGAACAAAAATTTTGTATCTGTCCAAAAAGCTGGATTTTGTTTTTCATAGACACATTTTGATTAAGAAGCTGAAACAGGCACTTGACTTCCACACTGTCCACCTCTTCAAGAGATCTCTCTCTCCAAGACTTTGGTCAATGCACACCTGCTCAGGTGGAACAATGCTGCTGTGACAGTGACATCTACACCAGCGAAGGTCACACACCCATCAGAGCAGGCTGGTTATAGCAGGTGGAATCCCCTGCACAGCTGGCCAGGACTATGAATCCTCCAGGATTTATAAATCCCAATCAAAGTGGTCCCTTGAGCAAGTGCACCTTGATTAGGCATCTCTAAGCATCAGCTCCCCCTCCTCACAGATGCCAGCAGCAGAGATGTGTGTTCATGGCTGGAGCTGCAGTCACCAACTCAGTGAGTGACTTGTTGCACGTGGGGTGTCTGTGATCACCTCTCTGGCCTCACAGACAGGTCCATAGTGGTGGTTTCTACTCATGAACCTGCTGCAGTTTGATGGGCCTTTGCCTGTCCGGTGAGCTGTGTTGAGGGTAAGAGACGAGTAAAGTGCAGATGATTTTGGGGTGACTGAGTGCACATCAGAGATGTTTTGCTCCACGTCAGGACAAAGGCTCTGGGCTTTGGTCTTGACTCGAGTCAAATGTCAGCAGGAGAAACCCCAAATTTAAAGCCTCATGTTTAAAACAGACATTTCCAAACACGTCACCACTGCAGTGTCTGTTCATTTATTCATTCAAAAGCGCTGTTTGGCCCTGGTTTGTGCTGGGACAGGGATGAGGGAATGCAGGGTGAGCCTCTCTGCCACATCCCTGCAGTAGGACCTGGGCAGGTATCTCTGGACCATGGTCTTCAAAGGCAACACCTCTGCAGCTGCAGAAGGGACAGTGGTGACTGCCCCATTCCACCCAGAGCTCCAGCTCTCCATCACACCCCCTGCTCCTCAGCTGATTGGTGAGTGAAGCCTACACAACCCATTTTGAGAATTTCCTACCCCTCTCTCACCATGCCACGAGCCCAGGTCCCACCACCAGCTTGAATGGCCAGCAGGAAGCTCCTGTCCGGGTGGCCCTCGCGGGGAGAAGGGTGCCTCGCACCTCCTTGTCCCCTCTGCGTTCCCAGCAGCAATTAGAGGGTGGTGTTGCACTGGTGCAGGCAGGGCGAGGACGTGTTGGTGGCTCGGTGGCGTCAGGCGGTGACGAGGTGTTTCTGCCAAGCGCTGGGCGCTGTGATTCCTCGCTGCCCGCCTTGCCACCGAGGGCAGCGTTCCGCCTGGCATTGTTCTGCTCCCGAATCTCCGTCATGTGCTCTTTGCCATCCAGATTCGCAGTCGTGACCATCCAGCGCTTCGATGGTTATTCTGCGTCGTTCGGTCAGTGCGCGGGGGGGGGGGGGGGGGGGGGGGAGGAGGAGGGCAGCTCTTTCCTGCCCCCTCCCCTTCTCTTCCCTTCAGTGTGGTGGCAAAACAGGCTGGATACAAGGAGCCAATCACAAAATCGCTGCTGGGAGGAAAGGAGGGAGGGAAAAAAACCCCAAACCCAGAGAGTAACCCATGCAGCTGTGTTTTATTGACTGGATGTGGATGTGTCCCTCTCCCAACAAAGCCCTGGAAGGGTTCGGGGTGCCACCCCCGGCTCCGCTCCCCAAGCGATGCTCGCACAGTCCTGCCCCACCCCGCGCACAAAAAACTTTTGCTGTCGTATCACAGGACACGATAATCTCCCGTATCCCGTGCCGGTAACCCAGAAGCCGCCTCCCCCTGATATTTTACATATTTCCTAAATTCGTTTGCAAGGGGGCAGGAGAGGAGATAACGGCGGTGAGTTGAGCCGAGTGGGAACTGCTGACTGACAAAGTGTGTAGTGCAGTACGGGTGCTTTCTGCCTCTCTAATTATCCTTTTCCTTCTTGACTCCAGTATCACATGTAGCCATGTGTAGAATCATAAAATAATTATGCAGTGTACAAGCTTTCTGGGAGCATGTACCACTGTTTTCCTAATTCTTTATCGCTCCCATTGATCGTGGCGTGTGTGCATTGATCCAAGTCGGCCATCTGGTTGGGGAAGATAAGCGTGCGAGTGTCTTTGCATTGCACTGTCACTCAGGGAGGGGGGTACATTTTGGCTGTAGGGAATTACAGGGGCAGGATTAGCCCTCTTCCTAGGAGTAAACTGAATTTTAAATGCAGTGTTGCAGCTGCATGGACCATGTTGCTAACTTCTGGTTTTGCCCACAGACTGGGTGCATTTATTATTATTGTTATTATTATCATTACTATTATCATTACTATTATTATTATTATTATTATTATTATTATTATTATTATTATTATTATTATTATTACCATCACCTCTTCCTTGCTTTCTGTCTTTGGAGATAGAGATATGCTTGTATTAAATGGAGGGGAGAGAAGGGAAAAGCGGGAATGCCCTTCCCTGCACACCCTGGACTTGTGAGTGGCTGCTGTGTTACAGGATTTCGAAATGGCAAAACCAGCTTTTAAATGCAGGCGAGAACCTGAGGGATTGAATGCATTTGGCAATAAGATTCATTGGTCCAAAAGAAAAAAAAAAAAAAAAAAAAAAAAGAAAAAAAAAGGATGAAGTTATCAGCCTATGACAGGAAATTAGAGAGTGGATATTAATCAGCTCTCTTAACTTGGGCTAATCAAGACAAATAACCCTAATCACACATTATCGGGATGTGTATGTTTAATAGTTGCAACAAAACAATGGAGTTTGGGGTTGGTTTTTTTTTTAATATTTATTTATTTATTTATTTATTTATTTTCTTGCCTGCCAGCCTTCCCCCTAACAATGGGCACATCCTGCAGTGGCTTGAACTTGGCTGCAATATTTTCTGTTGACGGCCGTGGTGCGTGTGCACGCTCACACCCCTGGTCGTCCTTTTGTCAAAATGTGGTGGTGGCCATTGTTGTCTCATATTCTGCAAATGTATGGAAAGTGCCTCAAAAGCCTTTCCTCTAAAATTGAACAATTCTGTCAAAAAAGATTAGTTCTATTTTGTCTGCTGCTTGCTGACTATTCATGAATGTAAAGAGAGAGGGCTTGGGTGTCATACTAAGTTGCTAAGGTGGCTGGCTTTCGGCTATTGACTTGAGGATACCAAACCAGAGCCTACAAAAGAGCAGCCAGAAGGAGAGGAGAGAACTGGTCTGCCATGTGTTTCGGCTATACCTTCTTTAGCTGCCCATTTATTCCTTTTGTTGCCACAACTTTTATTGTCATACAGTTGAAAAAAATGTTAGACACAGGCTTCAGGCTGCACCAAGCAGAAAAAGGGATTAGCATATCACTAGGATCATCTTACACTGAACCAAATTCTTTTCAGGATGTATAATTAGTGAATACAGTCTCCCCCCTTCTCTCTCTCTCTTTTTTTTTTTTTTCTTTTTTTTTTTGAGGGCATGGGGGGAGCCTATGGATAAGAAAAATTAGTTCAGATCTCTGGGTAGGAAACAGGAAGAACGGATGGAAAAGAAAAAGTTCCCTAGTTTCAGGGAGGATTTTATAAAGGTTATTTCATCATTTTAGCCTTCTACATCAAGAAGCCTTTTGCATATTCACAAAATGTCTGGAAGTTGTTTGTTAAGAAAAAAAATGGTGGGTTTTTTTTTACAATAATGTGAACAATCACCTTCCCCAAAGGGAGGCCAGGAGGAGAGAAATTGATTCCAGAGGCGGGCCCAGACCTGAGCAGCTGGAGGTGGGCAGTGCTCCTGTGGCCCTCTCCCCGACGAGGGCTCAGCAGAAGATGCGATCCTGCAGGATGCATTACTTCTTTCCTCCTCACGGATGCTCCCAGCTCCCTTCTGCCATCTGGGAAGCACACACTGCTCTGTGTACTGCAACAAAAAAATGCTGTGTCTCCCAATGCTTGGATGTGTATGAGTCAGTCCCAGAACTGAAGTGTGATACGTGGTAGAGGCATTTTTAAAACAGGATGGCAGAATGAATGGTCTATTTTTTATAACTAGAGGCCATTTACAGTGATGACAGAAACAGGCATGAATCAAACAGCTGGACTGTGGGTTTAGGGTGTTCCTTGCCTGTGCAGGAAGCTCCCAAATGGGGCTGGTATTGATGGAACACACGTAGCCTTTGCTGGTTCTCCGGACAATTCAACTCACGGATAACTTGGCCCTGAAAATCTTTGATTCAAATCACGTTTGCACCGGGGTGTGCTTGCAAAATACACCTCTGCCCTGCTCTCGCTGGGGTGGAGGTGTGGTTCTGCAGGAAGAGGAAGGTGAAGAGGAAGCTTTTGGCTTGGTGCACCCTTAGCAAAGCTCCCATGTGCATCCCGGTCCATGCTGCCTCCAAAACTCAGCTGCACCTTTCCCCCTGACAGATCCGGGTGTTTGCTGCTCCCATCAGAGCAAAAATTCGAGAGGAGAATTACCCTGGGAAGGAAACAGAGCTTCTTTTTCAGCTGAACGGCTGGTAATTTCTCTGCGTTTAATCACGCCGCACATTTGACATCATTGCCTTTTCAAACTGTTCAAACCAATTGTTCCACCAAACGAGCAATTGGACGTGAATATTCAGAAGCTGCTCTGGGGTGCTCGGCGGTAATTGGTCACATCACTCACATGGTCTCGTTCCCTTTTTGATGAGAAGAGGGTAGAAATTTGCTTCACGCGGATACTTAAACACCCACACATAAAAATCTCATTTAGCACAACTGTTGTTTGTTGGTCTTGGTTTTGTTTGGGTTTTTTTTGTTTTGTTTTGTTTTTTTTTCCTGGGGGTTACCACAGCGGCGAGAATGCTCACTATTGGAGGGCAAAGGAGGGGAGCAAATGAAAGGAGAAGTCAATTAAAATGGTGAACGCAGATGCTGAAAAGTGTTTCTCTCTTCGCCTAGTGCGGTCCCCACTGTTGGTGGGGTGTGATTTTGGCTGGGGGTTGGAACGAGATGATCTTTAAGGTCCCTCCTAACCCGATCCATCCAATGCTTCTATGATTCTGTGACAGAATATTTTGTGGCCAGGTAACAGGGATGAGGTTTAAGTTTAGGAGGAGGTCGCGATTGCAGCAGCACCAGTGTTTTCAGGCACCCAGAGCTCATACTGGGAGGTGGTTGTGGCAAACCTGGTGTGAGGTTCAGGAGACCGATCATGGAGAGTGACCTGGGTAATTCATACATCATGGGGCTAAGAAAAGACATTTCACAGCCATGAAATATTTGAGGAGAAATTACCTGAGCCATTTAGGAAAATTATGCTGGTTATTTTAAAGCTGGGTCACACATATTAGGTGGTCATCTGTTGTCCATGTGGATCTCCTTGATTTCAGAGAGGACTTTTGGTGAGGGATGCCTGTGGAGAGGAGCATCAGGTAAAGGAATTGTGTCAGGCTCTGTGACTTGTGATATTCTTCACATTGACACTGAACAGAGAGTGACATAATGAACAGGGGTGACTTGAAAGCTGTTGGTTCTTTTTACAGTGTAAAATAGAAATGTCAGTGTTTGTCATGCTGAAAAAAATTACTCCTGATGGCCACTTTTATTAATAAGGAGGGGATAACCCAGAATGGCTGGAGGAATCCAGGGGTGTTTTAGAGACTGATTAAGGTTCACTATGAGGCAGCATCTTACTCAACTCACATGTTCTCCTTCCTTCTCCTTCCAATAAAACCTGACTGATGCAGGAGAAAGAGTAAATAAAAATCAGACAACATTAAGAACAGGAACAGTAAATATTGGGATGTTTGCAATCTACCTCCTGTAATTTTGCAATCACGTTAAAAATGCACTTCATTTGCAGATGACCTAATTTGCCCATACCTGGGCTGGGCTCCTTGGTAGCAGCTAAAAAAAAGCACATTTCAGCATTCCAGCAGTCACCTTGGGGCATTTGGTCGGGGCTGGGGCTGGATATCCATCCTCAGTGCCAGGTCTGCCTGTGGGTATGTCTCCCTGAAGCCTGCAGGATATTTTTTTGTGTAAAAACAAATGCTGTTTAATAAGTATTCCGTGTGCATTTTGTCATTAGCCTGATGCTGTAGAGCCACGCGGACCCAACCTTGATTTATAAAGCTGTTAAAATGTTTGACCTTGTTTAAATAAAAGCCTCAAGGTTAATTACAACAAGCATTCCAGATACATTCTCTCTGTTCTGGTGGCCCTGATGATTTAGAGGAGGAAAGGCTAATAAATGCTCATCTTTTAAAAGTGACTGCAGTGCAAAAGTGCAAGAGTTTGCTTTTCTGCCATTTTCGTGTTTTACCACACTTTGATATGTGATATATTGGGTGATGATTAGTTGCCTCTTCCTCAGGAGCACTAGAAATGTGATATTTTTACTTAAAGTATGATAAGAAGCATGTGAGAATGGAAAAAAAAAAAAGGTTGTTGGGAATAAAGAGTTTGAGCTTTACTCCTGCATAGGATGTATCCATAATGAGGTAAACAAAGGCATTGTGGTTTTCTTTTTTTTTTCTTATTGCACAGAAAACAAATTTCACAAAATAAAAACCAATTTAAGTTTCTTTTAAAAGAACTGGGAAATATTGAGGAAAGTTAATTGAAGCACATTCAAATTACAATAAACACATAGAGGCACAATTATCTTCTTTTGACTAGTGTGTGGCTTAGAGATGTTTTTATCTTTTGTTTATTGCACTATTAAAAATATGGAGAGGCATCAAGAAAGGGTAGATAGCCGCCATATGGACTTACATATTTTCCCTATTTATATTTAAATAACTATCCATGAGAAATTATGCACAAATCGTGCAATAATTCCCAACTGAAATGACTGTTTAGAAAATAAAAATTCTGAGGCACAATATTCTTTTCATATTAAATTGCCCATTTTCTGTACACCGTGTATGTTTGTACAATAACAAAAAAAAAAAAAAAAAAAAAAAAAAGCTGCATTACAGCCCAATACAATTTGCTCACAATGCTAATGAAGACGGATAGAGGACATTGTAATATACTGGAGTAATTCATGAGCAGTGTGGGAAAACAAGACAAACACGCTCAGAAAGCCAGGGCATAATTTTTTGTTCCCATTTCCAAGAGTGAATGGTGGTAATTTTAATAACCTGCTGCTCTGACAGATTTAATGACGCCGATTAACTTTCATTGCTTGATTCAGGCCACGCTCAAGTTTGGGGTGAACGTTTGGGCTTGCAAAGTTTGAGTGGATGGTTTTTGGCAACGCAAAAGGAGCTCCTAACACCCCATAGAGAACTTGGCTGAAAACCCCACGCTCGCAATGCCACCTTGTCCCTGAAGAGGTGAGTTTTGAGCCCATCTCTGTCTCACTTTGCAGCAGAGAACCTTGTCTGTGGACAGAGGGTACTCTGGTACCCACCAAAGGCCCCTGGAACACCCAGATGCTTTAATTCTGGCTTCACTTGCAG
Source organism: Aphelocoma coerulescens (assembly GCF_041296385.1). Lineage (NCBI taxonomy): Eukaryota > Metazoa > Chordata > Aves > Passeriformes > Corvidae > Aphelocoma > Aphelocoma coerulescens. The sequence goes on from NC_091019.1 coordinate 63,963,825, forward strand.
GCAGGAACACGATGTGATGACTCTGATTGCACATTCTGATTAGCCAGGACTAAGCCACGAATGCCGAGATCATTTTCACTTCTGATAAAACCCAGAAGAAGAAATACTTTTCCAGCAAAACATCCAGCTTCAATCTATGCATGCCCCCAAAAAAGGAAAACTGTGGCATCTTTTGAATTTCTAAAAGGGGGATGAAAGCTTCCCAATTAGATGGTATATCCTTGCATGCTCAATACAAGTCAAATTTTTCTTGTCTGTCTGTCTCTCTGATAATTCTAATAAATTAAATTTCATGGTTCATTCAACATCTCTACTGTACACCCTGAAATCAGTAACTTATAAATGTCTTGCTAAGCCAGATGTGACAGCTGTGCCTCCTCATTTTGGCCAGCCTAGCACAGGGTAGCACAGGGGCTCCTGTCCCTCCACACTCCAGGGGCCTCCTCCCCATCAGGATATCCTGAACAGGGTCTTGAAAAATCAAGTCTTGCAAAGTGATTTACCGTGGACATTTTATTTGTATACACAAGTGTGTGTGTGTGTATTTATGTGCATGTATGGGGGAATGCCCTGCTGTGGCTTTAGGAGGGTGATTTATTTATTTCTTTTAGAAGAAACTCTCCCAAGAAATGTTCAGGTCTGTCAGAAATAAGCAAAACGATTCAGAGTCTTTGATCTGAGTTTTATGGCTTGTTCCCTTTTAAAATTTCATTAGATCCCCTCTTTGATGCTGCTGTGTAGATCGAAAGGCTTGGTTGCTGCATACACTCCACTTTGTTACCAAGGGGTATTTCTGGTTGGTATTTTGGGACTTATAAGGGCTCTGCAGTATGTTAAAAATAGAGAAAAGAGCTTTCAGCCCAGTAAAAAGTGAACTTCATGGAGTGCTGCTGTCACACTCTCCTGGCAAAATACATCCCAGTGGTCCTGGTGCTGCTGATAAAGGTCTCTGCTCCATGCTAAACTCTGAGTTTTCATCCTTTCCTTGTGCTTCCAACTCTCATTCATATAATTCATGCCCAGCCTCTCCATCTGTTCACGTCAGCTTGAGTGTGGAGTCAGGGGAAAGCTGGAGCTGTAGTTAAATGCTTGTATGAGGGGCTGAAAGGTGGGATAGTGGCACACACGAGGAGCTGGGGTGTGTTTTTGTGCCACCAGCCACCAGCACACCCAGCAGCTACCTCCTCAGACAGGTGTGGGTGTTTGGAACCACGTCACTCAGAATTGTACAGAAGAATCTATGGAAAAATCAATTTCTGTTCTCACCCCTAGAGCTTGGTACTGGCAGCACCAGAGTTGTTCCCAATTGCCATCTGTAAAAAAAAGCCTCACAAACCTTTCCTCCCCCATTTAATTTGCAGTTGGCAATCATGTCACTGTAACCATGAGGATCTAAAGATGTAAATGAAACAAGTCTGGCATTAAGGAATAACATGGTTTAATGGGCTGACTGATACCTTTTGATTTAAAAAAATTTCCATGAAGCACTGTAGCATTTATTTAAAAACTGAAAGGACAGAAAAATTTGACCACAAGCCTTCTTATTTTTACTTTTTTTAAAAAATAAGTCTATTTTATATTACTGTTTTTTTCTTTTCTCTTATCTTCATTTCATTTCATTTCACTTATATTCCAACAAAACACAGAATCTTGTCTGCTACAGAACTAATTAACTGGGAAGAAACGTGTTTTGGTGGCTTTGGACCAATCTGTACCAAGGCTGGGGCAATGAATTGTCAAAGTGTTGCTCAGAAGCCACCATACCAAAATAACCTCGTGTTCTCACCTGCCCTTAATGGCAATGAATGTCAGAGGTGGAGGAGGGAAATGAGGGCATTCCAGAGCTGTGGAATGATGAAGAGCTCTCCATGCTGGTGCCTAACATTGCATTCCAGGCACAACCAACTCTCTCCCACTCCTTCTTTTTTTTCCCTTCCTTCCCTCTCATTCCCTGATAATGATGATGGGGACTCCTCATGGCAGCGGCGGATGCAACACGGTTTGAATGCAGCCTGAACAAATCAAAGTATGGGATATCTGGATGTGCAGTTAGAGCATTCCTTACCTGCCCTGATCCTCATTCCTCTCTTCCCCTCCTGTTCTTTGGTTTGTCCTTGGAAGAAACCAGAAAAATGCCTGGAAGGCAGATGGTGTTGACATTGTTGAGTTTCCAGAGTTATATTTTCCAAACGCATCCAGGGAAGTTTGAAAAACTCTTTTGGGGTGCAGCCATCTGCCATCACTCTGACTGTGGTTCTTTCCCCAGGGAAAGGGGATAACCTCAGGTGCCATTCAGGCAGTGGGTTTCAAAGTGACTTCCTTTGGCGCTGCCCAGTAGAGCTTCTCACTGGGAAACATGGGTGAGAAGCCCCACCATCCTTACCCTCATACCCATACCTGTTGCCAGGGTTTAAGCTTTATGGATTTTATCTAGCCCTTTATTATTTGGAAATTACCATTTATTTCCCCTCCCCGCCATAAATTTTCTCTCTTCCACAGAAACAGAGTCATAGAATGGTTTGGATTGGAAGACATCTTAAAGTTCCAATCCCTCTTCAATGGGGATTGATAGGCAAGGACCTGGGCACAGCATTCCCTGAGCACAATTAAATCCAGGAATCTGCCCTGCAGGACACAGAGCGTGGCGTTGTCCTGTGTTTGGCCAGTGGTGAGCAGAGGGCGGCCCTGGCCTCCAAGGCAGACAACATAAATAAATAATAGGAAGCCCTGGAATGAGTCATTTGTGGGCAGCACACCTGCAACACCCGTCCCACAGCTGTAGGGCTGGAAAGGCAAATAAAACAGCTGTAACTCAAGCCTGGAGGGTGCTGGGGATTCGGGGGAGGGAAGCCAGGCTTTCAAATCGCTGTAACCCAAGGAAGAAAATCATCAGCCTCTATGCCTTTCACAGCATCTGATGACAAAATGGTTTGTGGCTTAGCCATTGTTTAAAGGCCATTCCTCAAATTCCGTGTTTACTGTCAGCAGGGTGAGTTGTGGACTCTGTGACTTTAGCTGTTAATGGGCCTAAACACTTCTGCCAACAGATTAAGCTCTGCTGAAACGTTAAGAAAATTGGCCCAAACAGAGATACGGAGGATTCTTGTTTAGTTGTTGTTTCATTTGCATGAGAATCATTGTCTGCAGACAATGGCACCTCCCTATCACCCCAAGTGTGGGCAATTGGGTGAAACTCATTCAATTTCTGTTAAACGGCAGAAATTGTTTGTTTATTTGTTTCTAGAGGAAAAGAAAAAAATGCTCATTTTCAACTTCAAGGAGGAGTAGATCAGAAGTGAAATCCAACCCCCAAGTGCCACCAGCTAGTGATGGGAGCTAACAAGATGGGATGACCCAAAAGAAAAGAATTGTGAGAACTCACAATTAAGTTCTGAGTGTGCTTGAAACAATTACTGTCAGTGGAAGAGGAGGAATAAGCAAAATTAGTCTACTTGGGGAAGGTGAAGAGCAAGTTTCTTTCTAAAAAAGTGAGATGTGGTTTTGCTATTATTTGTGCTGCTGAAGTTCCCAGGTGATTCATATCCTGGTGTTGTTTCCATTTAAATGCTGTCCCAACAGGTACTGCTAGTACCTGCACTTCCCCCAGGTTCAGTGTTCAGAAGAGGGTTAATTTGATGCTCAGGTGACATGTATTTTTTTCCTATTTTCCCCTCTGTTGTTAAAAATAATGGCCTGGATTATTTGAATTGTAGCAGCACCTGGAGTTATCAGCCAAGGCTGCAGCCCCCTGGGAGGAGCACTGACCAGGAAAATGGGGAGCTGGTTCTCCAGGGAGCTCCTGGCTCTCAGACAAGGGGAGTCACAGGGATGGAGAGTGAGCACTGGAGGCCACCTCAGGACCGGGGCACAGGCAGAGAGAGCCCAGGCACATCTGTGACCCAGGTGAGTGTGTTTGGCCAGGGGTGACTGTGTGCTCAGGACCACCCCGTGCTGGTGCAAGGAAGGATGGAGCAGCCCAGCACCTTGGGAGCTGTTTTCTGCCCTTATTGCTGATTAGTGACATGGGATTTAATCCCAGCACCATTCGACATTTCCTTTCCTAAGGAGATCCTGCTGTTTTCTTTATTATTATATATATTTTTTTGTTGTTGTTCTTCTAGCCCTGATACTTTTGGCCATCACTGCTGTTCCTGGCAGTTACCTGTGGCTGCTTTAAATGCCACCGGATGCGAGGGGATGTTTACATCTCCCCAATTACATTGTCTTTGAACGGTTCTAAACTTGACTTTGATTAAACACGCTAATAACAAGAGAGGCTCCGTTTTTTTTCTTTTTTTTTTTTTCTTTTTTTATGAATGTCACTTGCTTGAGTTGAAAAGACATGCTCTTAATACTCGCTTTTCATCTAAATCAAGAAAGCAACACTAAGCAAAAAAGTATTTAACTGTAGCATATAGGATTGTAAAGATGGTAATCAGGGACACTGGTAATTGAAGCTTTTGGGGGAGAACCTTTCTTCTGAATCCTTCAGTCTGTTTAATAGGATAAAATTAGCTTGAGTGGCTTGGTGTTTGAAGAGGTTATGATATAATTGGAGCTGCCTCCTGGGTTTGCTGCTGGACAAGGCCATCAGGTGGAGACATGGGAGGGCATGGGAACCTCTGAAGTAGAAGACTCAGCTTCTGCCATACTAATTAGCCTAAATTAGCTATGCCAGTTTTCTGCTTGCTTTTGAATTTCCCTGATAATGCTTTTATCGGGAGGGTAAGAAAAGGAATATGAAAACACGCACAAAGTTCACTGCGGAATGGCAGAAACGGTGGCAACTGCCGGCGTAAGGCTCAGGCTTATTGCTGCAAGCTTCAAAAAAGAAAAAAAGTCAGGGGGGAAAAAAAAAGACTGAATAGCATTAGGAAATAACAAATGGATATCAAGTACAACCCCTAGGGATTTAGAAAGTACTACGGCTTGCGCTCTCGAACACGAAAGTTTACAAAACATCTGTAAGAAATTGATTATCTTGAGGATTATACACACATTATTTTGAGGGCAGCCTCCTCCCCCCAAACCCCAGCTTTGCTCTTGAGTGTTTAACCCAAGGTGAAGGAGGCGGTTCTCCTCCGGGCAGAACCAGCTCCGGCACCTCCGCTCGTGCTCCATCATCCGCAAGGCCCAGGAGAGGCTATTTGTGCTTTGTGAGCTGCTGCCATTTTTTAATTTTCACTTCCGACCCCAATTAATCAACTTTAACCATGCAAAGAGATTTGTGGCACATTCAGTGTAGCTTGCATAAATCTGTTTTGATTGAAAATGTGCGAATGGGAAAGAAAAGAAGGAGGCGTTTGTTATGTTTTCTTTCTGTCCTGGGTGGATAGGGATGGATTCTTTTGCCAGCAGATGAAGCGAGTCAGGAGAGGGCTTCTTCAAAGGCATGTTAGAATGCATTTTCACAGAAAAAAATAGCTCCATCCCTGAGGAAGAGTGGAGACTGTGGGGAGATACAGTTTTTTCCTTCCCGATTAGTACCAGCCTTGGTGTGGGGACAGGTGTTTGGGGACAGGTATTTGGGGCCACAATTGTCCATGTCTCTCATTGCACATTCAGATATTAGAAACTGCAGGAACAAGCCTCACATCAGCAATCTGCTCTCCTAGCAGGGTCCACTGGCTCCAGGAGGCCTCCTGTCACTGGAGGAGAGGGCAGAATGAGGTTCTGCAAGATCTGCTGGACACCCTCTGAGGGTGTCATGGTTCAGGATCTCTCAGGCAGGAATGTTATGTTTCCCATGAGCCATTCTTCCACCCCGTGCCCTTTCTCCCCACCAGGCTGTCCCAGGAATGTTTTGTAAAGACTTGTGTGAAATTAGGAGAGGATTTCAAGGTCATTTAAAGAGCAGAGTTTGCAAGGCTTACCCAAACCTTGGTTTGCTCATGGTTTTCCACTGTATCCCCTGGGTCACATCCAAGGTTTTTAAACAAAATTGTGTCAACTCCATAGTTAGAGGAGTATAATGGGGAAGGGAGTTGATCTGAGGGACTGTGATGCACAAGGAGTGACTTGTGCTCCATAGGACCATTTCTAGTAAAACTGGACTTGTTTAAACACATTCTGCATCTCAGCACAAGAAAACCAACCTGAAGGCACTGTGCTGTTACTATTCATCACTGTCTGCTTTCCATGGAAAATCAATAGGGATATCAGGGTTTAAAAACTCAGCTAAGCTATTTTATTGTATTTTATCTCATTCTTTCTGGAGAGACAACTGGCTGAGCTCACATTTCTAACAACTGCTTGAGAATGAGTTTGGAAGACCCAGTAAAATGAATTTCCTTCACTGTCTCCTCCATTTCCATGTACAGGGAAATTGCTCTTTGGGTCCCCTCTTAGCTGGGGTGTACCTGGTCCTCAGTGGAAAATACAGTTCAGATTCTGGTTTTTCGGGCAATGAATCTGTCAGGGAAAGAGAATGATTCTTGACTTTTCCTCTCCAGGCTCCCACACTCCCGCAACACTTCTCCAGGCTTTTTATCAGGTGCAAACACCTGAGGCCCACAAGCCTTTCAGCTCTGGCACACACGTTTTACGTGTTCACTCGAGTGTCTGCACACAGACAAGTGTTGGAGCAGCTTCATCTCCCACCCCTGTGGGCCCCAAGGCAGCACCCTGGGTAGTACCTGCTCAGCTGCTCCACGTGTTATTGGGGGTTGGAGCCTGCAAATGCTTCTTCACAGGAGCAGCATCACTCTTGTGACCAAGTCCTCCCGACACAGACCTTGCAGAGATGGGTTTTTATCACTCCACTCAGTCTCTTTACATTCACAGGGTTTTCTTTTGCACGGCTTGTTGGCTCATCCAGCTGCAGAATAATGACAGTGAAATTGTTTTTAAAACCTCCTCAGTCCAAAACCTGGATTTTTAAGCTTGCTGTTCTAAATTCTGCAAGGAAAGTATTCTCTTCTTGAAAAGGGTAACAGCCAGATTAGATTTTTGAGAGCTGAGGGGAATCATTCTTAATTAGAGAAAAAAGAACCAGGAAATCTTCCTGGGTTTTTTTCTGTCAGACTTTCCTCTTTGGAACACTATCCTCATTTGATAGAAATGTTTAACTGGTAGGAACCATGAGGCAAACTCCTGAATGACAGAGAGCTGAAGAAGGCACCATAAGCTGTTGTCCTTGAAACCAGTGGTGATTTTCCCCTTGACATCGCAGGGCACATTATCCAGCATAGCCCAGCTCCAGACAGTTTTATTCTGCAGCCAGCAGCGATTCCTACTCAGAAAAGACAGAACTGTTCCCCAGAGGAGCTGTGCAGCATGGAGAAAACCTTGTACACGTTAAAGGCTGAACCACAGCCCCACCAGAGCCAGCATGAAGCCTCGCAGTGGTCCCAGCAAAGCAGAATTCCATCATCAGTGACCAGACTGACCACACTGATGCAAATCTAGAGAAAATGTGGTTGAGTAAATCAGCTCTGACCCAGCCTTGAACCTATTTGAGCAGAGGGGGCTTTGCTCAGTTCATGGCACAAAAGTATTTATCCCTTCAGTCCTTCTCTGCTCTTGCTGTTGTACCCAGGAGAGAAAAGAGCTTCAGAGCATGAAGCAGCTTTTTGGGAGAGCTCCCTTCTGTGTGGGCAGGGCCTCCAGCTCCCCTGATAACAGAGAGGCATTCCTGCTGTGCTTCCTGCTTGTCCTTGCCATGACTCCTTCAAGCCAGATCTGCTCCTGTTCAGGCCACATGACACACAATAAAGCAAGAATGATTTCAGCAGTTTTTGCTGACCCTTGAGCAGAACCCAAAATATCCCACAGGTCTGATAAATGGGTCACCTGGCTGATGTCTGATCTGCAAGCAGTGTACCTTTGGCTGGGATGTCCTAGGAGCACGATGATGTGAAGTCAGGACTTTTGGGGGGAAGAAAGAGAGAAAGAGAAAAGAAAGAAAGAAAATTTAAAAAAAACAAGGATGGAAAGAAAAAAATCAAGGTATTACTGGCTAAAGACACAAGCGCTGATTGGTAGGGAGTGTTTGAACCCATCCTCAAGGCCACACCACAGCTGCAGAAGGGCAGGAGAGACGGAGCTCTGTTCCATGGGCACAGCAGGAGGAGAATCCCCAGGTCCCATTCCTCCATTCTCCCAACAACCCAAAAGACAAAGCCATACGAGGCTGTTTCCACCACAAGGGGCTTTCTGGCTTGTGCCTCCATCTCTCTGCACACCCAAGACCTGTGAGAGACAGAGGTAATGCGTGACCCTGCTGCAGATGTGCTTCCTTCTCCCTTCCAGGAGTAAGGACCTTCAACCCCAGTGTGCTGAGCCTGTTGGATAGGTGGGGGGAAAAAAATCCCCTCTGCTTAAACCAATTCCCTCAAGTCTCTGAGGAGCAGCAAACAGCAGCAGCCCCAAAGGGTGTGTGGGATCCAAGAAGCTTTCAGCTCAGCACAGCACGAGGGGGGGCTGGCTCAGCAACGAGAGTCCCTCCTTGGCTCCATCAGGCAATACAGCAAACAAGTCATGTCTCTTAGAAGAGGAAAAATCTATTTCAGAGCTCTCTCTTTTTTCTGTGTGGGTGCTTATCTCTGGTCACTGCTGTTCACCATGTAGAGAAGTCTCTGTGGCATGCATTTCTGAGAGGGCAAACTGTCTAAAATTAGCTGTTAGTTTAAAATAAGAGACTGTGCAGTTCTCCAGGGAGGGGCATTCATCCTCCAAAGGAAACTGTCAAGGATTGTTCAGGATTACTCTCCAGCTGTTCAGGACTGCTGCATTCTTTTAAATTATAATGTCAACATGTCGCAAATAATATGGAATGACAATGTCTAATTTCTGTCCTGTGAGGAATGAAAAGGAAGGGAAATTGCTAGCATACTAGATACACACCAGATTTGAAAGACCAGGTAACCTTTCTAGGTGGCTGTAGGAGAATAATTAGCCAAAACATTAATGCAAATGTAATTTTCTAGCTAACCTCTGAAATCTAGAGGCGTTATATTAAGCATTCCAGGCTAATGCTCTCCAGAATAGTTTGTGTTATCTCTGGGGCCAAGGGATGTAGCAACTCCTCCACTGGTTGGATTCTTTATGTTGAGTAGCTGGAGGTTTATTTCCCAAAAGTGCTTGCTACCAGCACTGCTGGCTTTGAGGGAGGAATTTCAATGCCAAGTTGCATGAATTGCATATGTGGAAGTGTCCAAGCCCAGGTTGGACAGGGCTTGGAGCAACCTGGGGTAGTGGAAGGTGTCCCTGCCCATGGCAGGGGGTTGGAATAAGCTGAGCTTCAAGGTCCCTTCCAACCCAATCCATTCCATGATTCCATGAATGTGGAAGAGGTCATAGTTATTACTGACCTTCACACCCATGAGCAGCCCACTGTGAATTTATCCCCTCAAGAAACATGAAATATTTACAGACTATGTGAGAACACAGGAAGTAATGAGGTTATTGCCGTTCATGGGCAGCTTGCATCACGTACATACATATTCCATCTAAATTTTAATACAGACCACCAAGAGGAGGGAGGTTTTTAACAGATTTTACCCGGCTTTTTAAGTAGTTGTAGCTCTGAGGACTGAAGCAGACGCCCAGTCTGGGTTATAAGGTGAATTTCTGGGACTCAGCTGAAGAACAGGCAATTCATGAAGTTGTGGTAACATTCCTTCAATCAGATACCCACATCCAGAGCTTAAACATTCTCTCAAGCTCTCAGGATGGCTGCCTATAAAATATAAACAATGCAATATGAGCAAGAAGTGTCCCAAGATACACATTTTAATGCTCACATTCTGTGCAGTGCTGTATATTTTTCACGTTTAGTTAAAGAAATAAATGAAACAGAAAGAATCCAACATGTTTTGCATTCCCTTGCAACAGGAAGCTGCTTTGATAAAACCTACAAATGATCCATATTGATATTAACTTCTTCTATTTTTTTTTTTTTTTTGTAAACTTAATTTGAATTTAGAAAGTCTCTAAATGATAATTGAATCACAAGTCTGGATTAGGATTCTAGCAGCAACACTTGACTTGGTCAAAATCACTGTTATGAAGAGATGCAATTTTTACACAGTACTTCACATTGATTAAGTAATGTGCGAAAATGGAAAAAAAGCATTCGAATCTTAATCATAGTAATTTGCATGAAATAAAAGTCTCTGTCAAGGGAATGCACATTATAATAACTCCTGGGTGTTTTGGTTGCATCAGTGAGCAAAGAAGTTGCGTGCATTTTTTTTCTTGTCCTGATATGCGAGAATTTCCTCTATTTTTAGTGTACCTTCGATTATGTGAGAATTTAGAAATATGGTTTTGTAGTCAGTGAGAGACTGTGAGACAAACAGGTATTTTAAGAGCAGCCAGGGTTCCCAGCTGATTGGCAATGTGCATACCTGAACGGAGCACAGAACTGTAAACCAGGATGCTGTAAACACAGGGAACTCAGTTTGAAGCTAATTAAGGCTCATTTGGTTTCGACCTGCATCAAACAATAGCACTAAATCAGAAAAGCAGATGCATTTTGGAAGCTACTGAACTGAAGAACCTTATCTGGAGCCCAGTGGAGTCAGCAGAGACCTTCTCACTGACTTAAGTCAATCAAGCCTTAGAAATGTTGGCGTTTATTTACACAAATTGGTCTGGAGTAAAAGGGGTTTGAGAGGCAGTCCCTGCTCCGTTGGGTGCACACATCAGTGCTGCTCTGTGCCGTGCTGGTGGCACTGTTATCTGTCACTGAAGCAGACCTTGGGCACATTTCCCTGGCCAGCGTGACCATTGTGCAACCTGTTTTATTTTAAAGAGTTGCTATTTCAAAAATCAATGGGCATCAGCTGCTAATTACAGAAAATCTATGGCTTGGCCCTTCAGCAGGTTTTGCGTTTTTCCCACTCACCCCGCTGCTTCTGCTATGGGTTGGCAGCTCAGATCTGTAGCCATAAATGATGACCCCTCACACCAGACCCCTTTTTTTACATCTTTGGGACTCTGAGCAGCCTGATCCAGTGGAAGGTGTCCCTGCCCATGGCAGGGGCTTGAAACTGGATGGTCTTGAAGATCCCTTCCAACCCCAAACATTCCATGATTCTATGGTCCCTTCCAGTTCCCTCCAGGGTAGACTTTGCCACGTGGAGTTTCTGGTGAATGGTCTTTGCCCAATGACACCTGGATTCCCCCCACTGATCTGGAGATTAATTTGATGCTGATCTTCTGACAATGTAAGCAAATAGAGGGTTATTTAAAAAACACTTTCTGATTGGGAGCTCATTTGTCCCAGAAATGTCACTTTTGTGGGTGGGAGGTGTTTGTCCTGAATGAAAGTCTGAGAATTTGAACCCCTTCTTCATCCTCCAATAATATTAAAGAAGGACAGGGGCTCTGCAGGATTTATGAACTGTCAAACAGCTGAGTCTTTTACCTTTCTTAGGGCTTTGCACTTGGTCCAAATGCTCCAGGCATGAGATTTTGCCATTTTCTCTTTCCTTTCTGCAAGCTGTGCTTATAACGGGGGGCAGGTTCAAAGACTGCTTTGGAGGAGGGCCTTTTTTTTTTTTTGAGGCATGCTGTATAAAATCTGTTGAGACCTGTGGAAGTCACGGTGATATCACTGCCTTGTATCAGGAGGGGTATTTAGTTATCCCCAGCCACAATATCATTTGGGTAATTGCTTCTTGCAGGGGATCAAGGCAGGTGTGGGAGGAAAAAAGTAATGAACAACTAAGCTTGGAAAGGAAACGTAGGTTGAAGTTTATCTCTTGTTGCTGAAGCTGCCAGTTAAGCTGGGAGCAGGAGGGGGGCTTGTTTGGGATTTATTCTGGGGGAGAAAGGCGCTGCTGTCTTCAGAGTGAGATGAGATCAAGTTCTGCCTGCAATGCCTCTTACATGTTGTAGTTGCAGGCCAGGAGATTTTTTTACATCAAAATAAAGGAATGGATGGACCTGCACTTATAAGAGAGTTGGCATTCCTACAACAAGCATGTAGGTTGATAAGGATTTTCTTTATTCTTTTCAAAAATAACCTTTCCTGTGAAATGCAAGCTCAAGAACATTATCGGTTACATAGAGAAATCACATGAAAGGCTGCATTACAATAATGAAGAAAGGAGATTCTGAGACGAGAGCAGCAGCAAAGGTACTCGGTGCCTCCTTGGCTTCAGCTGCTCCTTCTCCACACAGCTGAGGGTGTCAAACCTTGGGTTTTGGCAAAATCCCACTTGAGAGGGGAAATTGGTGCACACAAACCACCCACCAGGCGTGATACTGGGATCCCATCCTGCTTTGCCCAGGGAGTATCCAATGTGTGGGGGCAGCCTCAGGGTGTGGGAGATGTGTTATGGTAATGGGGGTATCTCAGTTTATGGGCTGAGGGGGATGATCATTTGCCATCCTGTGTTCTTCCTAATTTGGGAACGTGCCCCATATCAGAAGGGCATATTGATGGGGTGAGGGCCACATCCCAGGTCCTGCAAATGCAGCCTCGGTGCTTTAACGAAGGGGAGTCAAACCTACTGCTCTCAGAAACCATCCTAAAGAAAGGGGAAGAAGAAATTCATGAGAAATAATCCTATTAATTAATGCCCAAATCCTTGTCCCTGTGCACAGCCTGTGGAAATGCTGTGTGTGTGAGGGAGAGGAGGCAGAGGAAGGGAAGGGAACACCACCTTCCTCCTCCTCCTGCTTTCTGGGCTGCTATCTCTGCTCTGCCCAAAGTAGTCCCAGCAGCTCCCACCAAGTGCCACCCAGCTCAGGGCTTTGTGTCTGGCCCCAGGTTGTCCTTGCAGGACTGTGGTAAGGAGCACACAAGAAATCAGGGTGAGAAAATAGTGTTTTCTCTTCCCAAGGCAGTGATGAAGGTATTTTGTGTGTCCTTATAGAGAGGGGCAGCTACATCATGAGACCCTCCTGGCCCCACATCCTGATGTCCTCTTTGGGCATTGGGATCCTGATATATTTCAGGGGACAATCCAGATGCACCAAGTCAGGAAGTGTGGAACACAATAATGTCTGTATGCCTGAGATGGTCTGAGGACATTGGGAGTGCATGGAGTAGGAAGGATTCTGGCTTTGCAGAGCCCAGTTAGAATCCTGGGGGCAAGAGGTCTAGGAGAAATGTGTTAAACTGGCTGAGACTCCCTCTTCAACTGCTCCCTAAAGCCTGAAGAGTGGGCAAGGCTTTCCAAGTGGAGAGTCCTTTGCTCTGGAAGTGGTATCTCCTGGCGAGTCGTCAAAACTCCTCTCTGACTCCAGGTACAAGTCTTGTTTCCACAAACAGTGCTGAACTGTGCCTTTTCCCTCAGCAACTGCGGTCTTAAAATCTGCAACCCTAATTTCAACCAATTTGATGGAGGAGCACAAGGGCTGCTCAATTTTTCTAAGTATTTTGTAATTTTCCAGTTGGGAATGTCTGTGCTGAACTCATGGAGAACACAAAAGGAAGGAAAACACACAGAAGGTGTGTTGGGAAGGGACTGGGGACTTGGGGTATCAGTCTGTAGGAATCCCACTTCATTAGTTCCCAGGCTGGGAAAAGAGCTTCTTTGAATGGTTTTCCTTTAATTGCAGAGGATTTCCACAAGTCCTGATTTGCTGGAAGTTCAGACTATGATCTTTAACAATCAGGAACCATTCCCATGCAAGGAAAGGTTTAGACTCCCAGCTCTGCAATGCTGCCCTGCTAAGGAAGTGTAGCGATGAGCAATACTGGTAATAAATAAATTACCCAGAGAATTTAAAATCAGCTGTGGAAACAGCTACCCTTGGATGGGAACACATTTATGGAACCTGCCCCTGGTGCAGGAAGCAGCAAATGCAGAGAGTGACAGGTGATATTTGGCTTTTGAGCACATATTTCAGAGAGCTGCACTTCCCATTCATAGGAGCCATCCTTTCTTTTGAGCTCCGCTTTCTGTTCTTCTTATTAATCCACAGATTCTTCCCTTTGCTAAACCAGGAATTCAGGGCAGATCCCTGGAGAATTGCTCAAGTCTTGGATCCCCAAGCCCATTCAGGTTGTAGGATGCCACAAGGGAAGTGTGATCCCTGCAGGGTTTTTAGCAACATCCCTTCTTCTAACCCTGCTTGAGCAGCTCTGTTTTTAAGGGGTGCAGGAACTGATATTAAGTTATTCTGAAGCATCATTAGCTCTATTTACTGAGCCTTTAGATGTGTGAGTGACTGCAAACATCTGGAACGAGCAGGTGGAATTCCACTGTACTTGCTGTATACATTTCTACTTTAATGGTGTTTGGCTTCTCTTTTAATTGAACAACAATTCTTCCCGCAGACCCAAATGTTACTACAGGCATGTCTGAATTTAATTTGACTGGCAATGAGTTAAAAATTATTATTTCAGAGGAATTTTTGATGTTAACTAATGAGGCATCCTTTCCTGTACATATTCCTACCATTTCAGGCTGCTTCCCCGAGGAAGCAGAGGCTCTACAGCACCATTGTCCATCTGGCAGATTGTCCTAGACACTTTTGACCTTGCTGGTGAGCAGGCTGGGGCCAGGCTGTGGTGGATGTGGTGCAGTGGAGAGGTGGAAGACTCATAACTATTCACAGGGTACCTGCTGCTGAGCTGGGCTGTGGCCCCAAGCACCTCTTGTTGCTGCCTGGCTTTGCTGTGCAAGGCCAGCCACATCTGGTGGGCAAAACTGCCGACATGGAGTCTCGTCTGAGTGGCTGAAACCAGCAGGACTCACCCAGTCCTACTCCACAACAGAGCTTTTTGGTCTGTGGAAACCTCTGCTTTTACAACTCTTTCACCTGGTGAGCTTTTGACTTGAGCCTGATGATTCATCCAAGGTGAAAGTCCTGGTCCTGTGGCTGTTGGTTCCCAGTTCTTTCTCTGCTCGACTTCATGTCAGTGGGGAAGAGCAGTAATTCCCTGCTCCATGCTGGAGCAGATGTGTCCAAGCTCTCATCTTCTTCATCACCACCCCGTAGCTGGACCAGAGCACTTCTGGACCCTTCCACGTTCAAGCAGGACAGCACTGGGAAGGGAAACATTATTTTCAGCTTAAATAGGAGGAGAGCAGCAGCCCTCAGTCTCCTTGGGGTGAGTTATTCAGGCTGCCTCCTGCCCTTTGGGGCCTCTTCCTGTCAGGGTCCCTCTCCCCCCGCCATGTAGCCCTGGGAGAGGGGCCCTGGGGGGGAGGCACGGAGTTTCCCTGCCCCTGGTCAGCCTTGTTCCCCCTTGGTTGTTTTGTGTTCCCCTGCACAGGCAAGGACCCTCGGGTCCCATGATTGCAACAGTTCCTGGGCAGAGCCCCGGCCATGTGGCTGGAGAAATAAACATCTCTGAAACATCTATCAAGAATCAGTCCATATATATTTCTTTTCCACGGGCCTCATTGATTGATACACGTGTTGCAGTATCCCCACTGTAACATCTTCTCAGGCACCTTCAGCAATTCTGCAGGAGCAGGAGTTGTCTGATTTGCACCACTCACCTTTGCCGGTTTTTTGCACGTGTGCCAGTCTGCAAAATTCTGTCTCAGAAGGATGGGGAGAGAATTTTTGCAAGGGTATGGAGGGATGGGACAAGGGGGAATGGCTTCAGAGTGCAGGGTAGGTTTAAGTTAAATATCAGAAAGAAATTCTTCCCTGTGAGGGTGGGGAGGCCCTGGTAAAGGTTGCCCAGAGAAGCTGTGGCTGCCCCATCCCTGGAAAGGTTCGAGGTTGGATGGGGCTTGGAGAAACATGGTCTAGTGGAGCACCATGGCTGGGGGTAGGAACCAGATGATCTTTAAGGTCCCTTCTGTGCTCCTATGACTGTATAATACATTCATTTTTACCACTTGCAGTTGTTGCAGGTTTTTATCATAGCTAGTAAAAAAATCAGGAAAATGATCCCAGTTTCCAGTCATGTGGTGGCTGTTGCCCATCATCACCTCTTCCCCATGGAGGTGAAGGTCGGGCTAAAGGAGAAGGAATTCAGACATCCCACTGGTGTTTTTAACATCCCCCCTGAGGAATTCCCGTTAAATGTGTGGCACATCTGATGAGGCCGCTGGGAGGATGCTGTCCCTCATGCTCATGGAATGCCATATGATATCTGGGAATCCTTTCCTCCTTTTCAGCCAAGTGTCCCTGCTAATATCAACCCCCTCAAGGTGCTGCAATGGCTGATTAATTCATCCTTGTCAGCTGCCTTCTGATCATCAGGAGATCCAAAATATTAATTGCTGGTGTGATAATGAGAAGTTAGGATGCAATGGGAAATGCAGATCTCTGCACCTGTTTGCTTAACTGGATTTCCACTGTTCAACAAAACCCACCCATACATGCTGGGGAAAGTACAAATTTTCCTGCTACAAACAACTCACTCCAGTCATTTTTGCCATTTGGAGGAAACTATTACTTTTCATACTTATTTCTTATCTTTATAATTGATTTTTTAATATTAAATTGCAAGTTTTGCCATTACCTTAACTGTGACTTCATTTATTTTGTGATGGTAGATTCTTAAAATGGACTGTGTCCTTCCAAATCCACTTTCCTTATTCCACCCCTGCATACATATCTCAGTTACTATTTCTTGTGTCAAGATAAGACCAGCTCTGGTTTGCAGTTGAAGGTTGCTCCTTGTTTCACCCCAAGGATTTAGCTGGAATTCCTCACATGGTGGTACCCAAATAACTCATTGCTCCTCAGAGATGGGTCCTGCTCAGCTCCTCCTTGACCTCTGCAGCTTCAAGCATCTCTCAGGTCTAGTGAATGTTGAACTATTTATACAAAATAAATGGTGTTTTGAGCCTGAGCTGGAAGATCTCTACCTCCAAGGCAGTAGATGGGTAATCAGCATGTTCAGCTGCTTGGGCAGACCCAGATTTGTGTCTTTCTGCTGAGTATTTGAGCCTGGCCCCTCCCTAGCTGAAGCGACAAGGGATCAGTTTCTCTCCAGAACAAAACAGAATCACAGAATCTGCTGAGCTGGAAGGGACTCACAAGGATCACCGAGTCCAACTCCTGGCCCTGCACAGGACCATCCCCAAGGGTCCCACCATGGGCTCAAGAATGTTGTCCAAACACTACAAAACATTGAGAAAAAAGTTAAAAATGTGAAAGAAAGGTGCTGAATATTGTACAAGGATGGAGCAGAGTGGGGCTGCCAGGCTGATCGGAGCAGGCTGTGCCGTGTGTCCCTCCTTTCCCACGCTGCATTCCCAGCGGGCCCCCTCCAGCATCCACACCTGCTCCCACCACACACCGGAGCCTCCTGGCCTGGGCGGTGGTTTTGTGTTTGCACAAAAAAAGGTGAGCAATTACTAAGCCACACCTCCGCACACAGCTTCTCATGCCTCTAAAGTTTCTAAAGCCCCGAGTATCGGGTTCCCAAAATCACTGCTGCCCGGGAGGGAGGTGTTGCACAGGCTGCACGGATTTTGGGAACCTGACGGCAGAGCTGGGCTGCTCTATGCTACTTTTGAACTATTATGTTATTCGGACTTCTTTTTCCACTTTCTAACCTAGTTTTTAAAGAATATTTTAAAGACAGTCTTTGTTTTTAAGGGGATTAACTATGGTGCTTTTTGCCTGCTGTTTGATTTTAATGGCATCCTTTGCCTCTTTCTTTCTTTCTTTCTTTCTTTCTTTCTTTCTTTCTTTCTTTCTTTCTTTCTTTCTTTCTTTCTTTCTTTC
Source organism: Aphelocoma coerulescens (assembly GCF_041296385.1). Lineage (NCBI taxonomy): Eukaryota > Metazoa > Chordata > Aves > Passeriformes > Corvidae > Aphelocoma > Aphelocoma coerulescens. Next base: position 63,981,423 of record NC_091019.1, read on the forward strand.
TTTCTTTCTTTCTTTCTTTCTTTCTTTCTTTCTTTCTTTCTTTCTTTCTTTCTTTCTTTCTTTCTTTCTTTCTTTCTTTCTTTCTTTCTTTCTTTCTTTCTTTCTTTCTTTCTTTCTTTCTTTCTTTCTTTCTTTCTTTCTTTCTTTCTTTCTTTCTTTCTTTCTTTCTTTCTTTCTTTCTTTCTTTCTTTCTTTCTTTCTTTCTTTCTTTCTTTCTTTCTTTCTTTCTTTCTTTCTTTCTTTCTTTCTTTCTTTCTTTCTTTCTTTCTTTCTTTCTTTCCTCCCTCCCTCCCTCCCTCCCTCCCTCCCTCCCTCCCTCCCTCCCTCCCTCCCTCCCTCCCTCCCTCCCTCCCTTCCTCCCTCCCTCCCTCCCTTCCTCCCTTCCTCCCTTCCTCCCTTCCTCCCTTCCTTCCTTCCTTCCTTCCTTCCTTCCTTCCTTCCTTCCTTCCTTCCTTCCTTCCTTCCTTCCTTCCTTCCTTCCTTCCTTCCTTCCTTCCTTCCTTCCTTCCTTCCTTCCTTCCTTCCTTCCTTCCTTCCTTCCTTCCTTCCTTCCTTCCTTCCTTCCTTCCTCTTTCTCTCACTTTTACCCATGTTTTAATGCAAAACAGGCCCTTTCCTACTAACAGCAGCTGACATCTGGTTTTCCATCCCTCTGAACCCAGCAGTGCTGCTGCTCCAAGACTCAGCTGGTTGGAAACCTATAGGCAGCAAACATTTACATTCAGCATGTCTAACATCATCTGGGACTTAAACCCAGAACGCTGGTGATGCATAGAGATAGATATTTAGTCACATCAAAGCTATTTGCTAATTGCAGACGCTCCATTCTTGTTTAATGTTTCATGTGCAAGATTAGTTGGTTGATTTAATTGGTTCAGCAAAACTTATGTTTTAAGGCAAAACGTTAGTTAAGATGTAATGTATTCCCTTATGGAAAATTCCCATAAAACTGAGTACATCAGTTTGTGCTCTGTAATTCTGGTTTTGATGCTGTAGTCTGTCTGCCTACAGAACTGAATAAAAACTCCACTTTTTTTATTGGAACTCTACCATTTAATACCAATCCAGCGAGGTATTAAGTTTTGTAGGATTGTTATAGACAAAAAGTCACATGACAGGGTTATAATTGTTGTCTAGAGTATGTTTTAGTTGGGTCTGTAGTATATAAATTGGTTTGTAATATATGAATGGATTTGTAATTTAAACTGATACAGAAGAGGTATAAAAAGGGATGCTAGGGTGCAATGCATATAATTCATATGAAGTCCAGAACTGCATGTCTACAGGAATATTTCAAATTTCTGTGCAAATATATCTGTTCATACGTGTCTGAGTGACAGAGGATCAATGTAAACATTTACATGTGTGTCCTGTTTATGTCCACAGACAACTTAAAACCTGCTGGTGCAATACAGGTTGCACATGAGGTTCATCCAGACTCAGCATTTCACCAGAAAACACCCCAAGTCTTTGCCAAGCTTCCCAGCAGCTCTGCCCAGCCTTCAGGGAAGAGCCAAATTTTAGATCCTGGGCCCACATGAGGGAGGACAAATAATTGGACCCCAGCACTGGAGTCAACCATGAGCATTGGGAACCCACAGATGAACTCCCCTAGAATGGTCAGGGATTTCCATTATGCATGTTTTCCTGAAAAGCTTCAAGAGATTCTGAACTCATTTTGCTGCTAAAGGAACATTTTTGAAGCCCAAACCCTCAGTATGTTTCCATGTCTCTATATGAATATTAAAATGTTGAGTACATGGACCACCAAAAGTTTGTTTAGCTTGAAGTTAGAGATTTGTTTTGCTTAGAATTGAGTCTCTTGATATTTGGCTGATCTCTTTGTACTGGCTTTTATCTTAATTGCTTTTTAAGCTATAATTATGGTGCCACATCCACATGGCTGTAACACCACTGTAGTTTAAGTTGAGCGCATTTCTATTGCAACTTCTATTTTTAAGTGTTTGGTTTTTTTAATTCAGATGTGAAATTTACATACTGCAGCCATGAAACTTAGCAAACAAAGTCTAAGCAGGGGGAAAATCCTTTTTTTATGATGTTTGAGAAAATAAAATAATTTTCTGAATATTTAAATAGAGGCAAAAAAAAAAAATTAAATTAGTTCTCTCCAGCACTGCAATTAAGAAAGAGGAAATATGCTCCATTTAAATATCCAGCTGAAATTCTGCATGCCATTACCCCATAAATAGAGACTTACACATTTTAATGTGTGTATACCAAAGCCATATTGACACTGCAGACTATCATTGCTCCTTAAGGAAATGTCATGGGCTTTCCTTTCTTGTTTGAACGAGCTGTGAATTTATAATTCTTCCAGCCAGTTGGCTTTAATAAGGTATCGCTCCGTTATTCACATTTAAACCGTTCTCTAAGTACCTATTTAAAGACTAAACCACATCAATCCATTAGGCCACTAACGCAGCCCAGCTTTTAAAAGGTCCACACAGGGCTGTTAGCACAGTGTCCTGCCAGCCCTAATCCCCCTCCCTGCAGAAACATTCCTTCTTTTTCTTCGTTTGGGAGAAAGAGAATGTCAAGCCACTGTTTCATGGCATCCCTTTCTGCACACAGACTAAGGAAATAACATCAGGGCTGTGTCCAGGGTGGGTGAAAGAGGGAGGCACTGCTTCCACCTGCCCACCTCATCCATGTTATTAATCCCACTAGTGCATATATCGAATTTCTGCAGAATTCTGGGAGTAAATTGAGATTTATCCATCTACAGGCCTTGGGGATGGGTTCTTGCCCTCTTACCATGGGAGAATAATGCCATACTATGCAAAAGAAGATCGTTTACATACAAACACACTTAATATTGGATTTCTCTGCGTGTTCCTGTCCCAATCTTATCGAAAAAGGGAGATCTGTTGTGTTGGGCTCCTGTCATATTGGGGGACAGATCAGTTGTACGCAAACAAAAGTTATTCCGGTTTTTAGCCTTCTCACTGCACTAATTTTAGGTCATTTTACAAGGTCCAAAGGCAAAGTTCCCGGTAGACTTTTTTTTTTTTCCTTAAACTATGCCAAAAAAAAAAAAAAATATATATATATATATATATATCCCAGGCTGCAGAAGCGACCGGGAAAACTCTCGTTGCACGCAATCTGTTCGGAGCGAGATGAGAACAAATTCGCCACCGCTCTGTTTTCCTTCCATCAGAAAATCCCTCTGAGCAGGTGTTTATTCCCCCCCCCACCAGCCATTATTTTCTGCTCCTTTTCTGTGTAAATAACGTGCCTTTCTGTGGAGGGAAAAGGTGCCTTTCCCTGCAGTCGCAGCTCTGGGCGGTGTGAAAAGCTCCCCCTCCCGACCCCCCATGGCTGGGGACACTTTGCCCAGCTCCTCCCGCTGCCGCCACAGCAGATGACGAGGACCTGAAGCCTTCCCAACAATGTATTGCCCGAGATGCTGCCACTCCATAACTCTCCCAGCCATTTCCAGCCCCTCAATATTCCCCCCCCCACCCCCCACCGCCGCCCCAAGCACC